>NW_015505180.1:299607-344019 GCF_001515645.1 Sinocyclocheilus grahami
CCCTTACATTCATCTGAAGGGTCATGCCAGCCATATTTTCAGTATTGAAGTCCATATTCAACTTTAATGAGCAACGCACTGTGTGTGTGCTTAGGTTTCGGGCTTCAGTTACACTTCTCTGCTTCTCTGTGCGCTGTAAGTCACCCATACACACCGGCATACATATAATACATGTCACACAGCAACACACACACACACACACACACACACTCACTGACACATTGTATAGCATTATTGATGCCTACAATGTATGTAAATGAGTGTGTATGTGTATTCATTAGAGAGATGGGCTGCTACAGGAAGTCAGGTGAGCATATGTGGCTATAGAATATACAGGATATACACTACCGCTCAAAAGTTGGGGTACTTTTTTTTTTTAAAGGAAATTAATACTTTTGGTAACACATTATTTTGATGGTCCCTTTTGAACATTCTGTTGACAAGAAACCTAAATGTTTACTAACTCTCATCAGAGTAGTAGTAGACTGTTTGCTTAATATCTGCTAACTCTTTATTGTCATGGTGTCGACAGGGTTTTCTTTCGTCACTCCTCAAGGCTGCTCAGTTATATTAAGTTGCACGTCTGGGGCTTTCTGGGTTTCAATTCAATGAACATGCTATTGTTGGAGAAAAAAAAAATCCCACAGCCTTCAGACCTACTGTCTGCAATGCTGTTTCTCTGTGAAACCAACAGGTTTGTGTCCTCTGATGTTTGATTTTGAGGACAAATGGCTCTGTCAGGACATACAGTCCTGTAAAGCAGGCAATGTGTCCCTGCCAATTTTGTCTCTTGACTCTGTAGAAGTCATTTATGACAAACTCCTTCAGTGTCTCCTTCTGTCTCCAGGCTCTTGGCATAGCTATGAGCCAAGGACATATTGATGACTTATGGACATATTTATGCAGTGACTCATGATTCCTATTCAGCAGGAGAGTCTGTGAATGGATGTGTTTGTGAATGTGTGATCTGTGTGGATGACTACATCTTACAGGTAATTCACTCTTATGCACCAAAACAGAAGACTAATGAAAGATGCAGTACTGTTTCAGTTTTATTTTACAACTTCAACCATTATATCTTCCTCAAAGCAGCTTGAAAAAGGTGCAAATATCACCAAAGTAACAGAGCAGAGAGCTAAGAACAAATTCAAGTACTAAGAGCCGAGGGAACACTTATAATAATGCTACAAAATCAAATACAGTGCTGATAATGTGGAACTGAGAGTAGCCTAAAGTAAGGACTAATCATTTTTAGACCATAAAATGTTACCCCCTGGTGTTCCTATCTAATTGGATACACTGTGTTCAGCTGCAAAGGCTGTAGTTTTAATTTCTTGTAGATTTCAAACTTTTTTTAAGTTTTACTTCAAAACAACTCATGAAACTGCTTAAACATTTTAGTTTGAAGCCACTGTAAAATAAAACATTTTTTTTTTTTTTACTTTTTACTGAAAACTTTTAAAGAAATAATTTTCCTAAAAATGAAAAATGTACTCACCCTAAAGCCATCCAAGATGTAGATGAGTCTGTGTCTTCATTAGGAAAGATAAAGAAATTTAGCATTACATCACTTGTTCACCAGTGGATCCTCTGCAGTGAATGGGTTCTGTCAGAATCAGTACAAACAGCTGATAAAAACATCACAATTAACCACACAACTGCAGTCCATCAGTTAATGTCTTGTGAAGCAATTAGCTGTGTTTTTTGTAAGAAACAAGCATTTTCACTTTTAACCATTACTTGTGGCCAAAATACTAGTCCATAATCCTTAATACAAAGCAAGCACAAGTGATGCAATGCTAAATTTCTCCAAACATATTTGATGAAGAAACAATCTAATCTATATCTTGGCTGGCCTGAGGGTGAGTACATTTTCAGCAAGTTAATTTTTTTTTTTTTTAAGGTAATGAGATCTTGCTTTTATAACAACTAGCCCAGTTTTTTCCTTTCTATAAATTAACAAAAAACCTTGAAAGAAAAAAATAATGGATATGTAATCTGTCGACTACACAATTAAAGACATTTACAGGCCCATATGTAACATGCTTTCTGTAATGCAAAGTGTTTCAAGTCTTGCTACTACAAAACCAGCTGCTCTCCACCAAATCAATTTGCTAATTAGGGAATTATTGGCTCGGCTTGAAAGCAAAATAATCAGGGTAATTATGAGAAGATTTGTTAATTCTAAGGGGCTTTGTCCCTTTAATTTCGTTTTTTTTTCCAACGGCGACGGCTTATGATCACCTGTGAGGGGCGGGACATCCGCGTTGGATGGATGGAGGAGGGAGGCGCACAACTCTAGATCTACACCCGCGCGGAGAGGCTCTGCTCTCGGGATGCGCGTTATCGCCACAGAGACCCTCGACTGAAATGGAGAAATAAAACGCCATGTATCCAAAACAACCGCGGATACCGACGCTGTCGCCTTATTCCGGGCATTAAGAGCCGTATCGCCGCGTAATTAGCTGGAGGGAGGAGGATTAAAAGCAAAGGGGGTCGATCATGGGGAATGAAGCGAGCCTGGAAGGCGGCGAAGGGGCGCTCGCTGGATTGCCAGCGGGACTCGCACCTGACGGGAAGGGTGGCTTCATCCAGATGTCCACAGGGGTGGAGGCAGACCTCAGTAATCTGTCCGAGGAGGAAAGAAAGCAGTTTGTGGCCGCTATGGCCAAAGCGCAGTCCAGGCAAGTTCAAGTGTCTATAAATATGCCGTAATGACGATGATGATGGTGTCCATCCCTCCAGTGCCGGAGCGCTTGTGTTGGACGCGTCTATGATGTGCTTGTGTTTTGATCATCAGGGCACTGCAGGTTGGCACATCACGACAGCAGCAACGATGCAAAACATGATCACACCCATTCACGCTCTTGCTGCGTGTTTACGGCCGTTTTATAGCGAGATATTTAATCCAGCCCAATTTTCAGCCATGCATGTGATTGCAATTCAGTACCTCCTTAGTGCACTTCTGTTTTATATATATATATATAGAGAGAGAGAGAGAGAGAGAGGTACAATTACCGCTGATTTGCACGAAACGCATTTTGTTTAATTAGTGTCATCATCGTTAATATGGTGGGTTATTGTATGTGCACAGTGGATGTGCAGTGTTTTGATGAATGTAGTTTTCTTTAAACCGTCTTATTCAGTCCATGCAAGACACCAAGGTTATAGACTGAATTTTTAAAAAAGCATTTCCTTGGAAAAATATGAATCCATACTAACGAATATCTGTCATCTGTGTATCCAGATCCGTTGCGTTCTCCATGCACACTCCATCTTCCTTCTGTGGGCTGTGTAGGTGATGTCATGAGCTGCTTTGGAAAACACTACCTGAGAATAACACAAGTCTATGAAAATTCGATCACTTGAAAGCACGCGATCGACATTTCCTTTGACATGATCTCATTCGTAAGCTAATTGTGCCTTTAAAGTTGCTTAGGCGTAAATGTGTTATTTTTACCCAAGCGCAAATGGGGGGAGGGGGTATAAATATTAATATGACTAAATATAGCACTGCAAGCAAAAATTCCATCATGCTCATTGATTGCTTTGATTATTTTTGTGGAGTGAGCGTGCAGTGTTAAACCTGAAAACAAGGACCGTGTTACAGTTTAAGCGATTATTGTATGTTGTTCGCTGTCCGTTGTGCTGAAACGCTCGCAGTGATGCCGAAGCGAAGAGCGCCACTCGATTAGAAACGACACGAATCTTGGACGTGGCGTGATAATCTTTGGGTGGCTGAATGACAGAACACTCAAATATATGTAAAATAACGCCCATGAGAACCACCAAAAGTTTAAGATGCTGTGCTGAACAGCCATTGAGTTAACAATAATGATGCACTGAAATTTAATCATGGTGACAATGGGCCAAAAACTAAAAAGTTTTATTTTAAATTGAGATGAGCTAATTAGCCTCATAGCCCAAACACAGGAAACCCCTATTTATTAAAGCACTAATAACCAGAGAGCAGCCTTCTTTATCGTGGCATGGGAACATTAATATCCTTACTGGGAAACTCCAATATGTTTGTTAAAATCTTGACCACAATATGAAGGTTATTATATATAATTTATGCAATGTAATATATATATATATATATATATATATATAAAGGTAACCATTGGTGTGTAATTTAAGCTTTTGGCCTTTTTTGTGGCCTGAAATTCTGACGCATTCCTTAGTTAGCAGTTGTATTTCTTTTCTGTCACATTAAAATTGTGACAAAAACATTGACGATTAACTTTGTTTTTGGCTTACTCTGTGTGTTTTGTTACCTCAGTCTCTTCGAATGAATAAACAAGTTAAATATTATTTACTGGCAACAGTAATAAACTGCATATGTATTGTGGATATGTCTCATTCTTGTTTAACTAATGTTATGACCACAGAGCCCATTTTAGATTTACATTTTTCTGCTGCATGAATTTTGCTTTTGATTGATTGTCTGAATAATTTGCAATGCCCTTTTGAATTTATTTTTTTTTTATTTTTTGGGAAATTTATCCAGAATTGCAATTAAGTAAATAAAGTATATATCAGTTAATCACAGATTTTTCTAAATCTGTGTTGACTTGAGGCTAATGAATGTGAAGTTCATCTTATGTCTGTTCACTCCACAGGCCACCAGAGGCTCAAGCTGGTGGCACCAGAGTCCCAGCAGGTCTCAGTAAAAGTCGGACTGTAGATGCATTTGGAGAGGGGCTGCCTCCCAAGCCAAAACCTGGACGGAGCCCCTCCTCCCTCAGCCTTCTTGAATCACGTTTCCGGCAGGATCCCAAAGACCCAGAACAACCACAAGCCGGCATGTTCTCATCTGGTTTCTTAAGTGGGGCCAACCCCCTGAGTGCAGTTTCTTCTGCTGTCTCCTCTGCCAGCATCCCAAAATTTAGTTTGTTTGGTGAGGATGAGGAAGAGGAGCCTGCAAAGCAAAAAGGAAAGCCTCCTGGTCCACAGAGTGGAGCAGGGAAGGGTCCTCCGCAGCAAGGGGGTAAGCCACCACAACAAGGTCCACCTAAAGGACTGGGGCCTGAAGGTAAGCCTGGAGGTCCTGGTTCCCAACAACAAGGACCCAAACCTGGGGTACCAGGAGCTCAACAGCAGGGACCTAAACCTGCAGGACCAGGACCTCAACAGCAAGGACCCAAACCTGGAGGACCAGGCTCCCAGCAACAAGGGCCTGGGAAACCTGGTCCAGGGGTTGCAGGAAAACCCAGTGGACCTCAACAGCAGGGTAAACCTGGGCCGGGGGCTCATTTGGAAGGACCTGGTAAAGCTGGGCCTGCTCAAAGAAAAGCATTGTGTCCTCTTTGTAATTCCACAGAGCTGAATGTGCAGGCCAAAGACCAGCCACCTAACTACAACACCTGCACTCAGTGCAAACAGCAGGTGTGCAGCCTGTGCGGCTTCAGTCCACCAGACTCAGCGGTAAGAGACATATCCGCTACCTTCTCTACATCAGTCATATAGATCTCACACTGGTCTTACGTTTTATCCAGATATAGATAAGAATGGCATATATTGCAGATTTTTCATAAACAATTTACAAGGCTCTATTTTTGAGTCTTTCTTTGAAGACATCAGTACAATCAGTTCATATTTGGTCAAGCTGTACGGGGTTTTGTTTTAATAACTCTAATTTGGTTCTGCTTAAAATGCAACTTGCACTAATTCCTCTCGTCTCTGAGTTTGGGAGAAAAATATTGGCACAGAAGGTGAAAGATTATCAAGGTCACTTACATCACCCAGACAGGACGTGGAGGAAGTTGTTTTTCACTGTGTTTAGAAACTACATTCATGAATTATATAGGCAGTGATTATACAGACAGTTAGCATTATTCCCGGGTCTATGTTAGAGAGAATAACAATATTAATCACACAGTGATGATTGTACAGTGTTATTCTTGTTTTTAAAGAATTAAAGTGTGCATTCCAATAAATGACTCAACCAAAACAACAATAAAAGTAAATGAAATGTTTTTCATGTAATTAAATCAAAAGTCATGGCTTTCAGAGCTTACTAATCAATCCAATAAGAATAAAGGATTACATATAATAAAGTATAACCGCAAGTTCTCCACAAATTAACATGTTGCATATGGGGTGTTTCTGTTGAGTGGCTGGCTATAAATGAAAATATTTTGATTGCTATTTTCTATATAATGAGCTTGAGGTAATGCAAATGCTAATCAATATTCCACCAGAAATGGTATTTGCTGCATCTGTGCTCATGTGCCTTGTCTTTCTCTGCATGTTTCTACAGGGTAAGGAATGGTTGTGTCTGAACTGTCAGATGCAGCGGGCAGTGGGGGGCATGGAGCCTCCTGGACCTTCAATGATGAAACAGCCCCCCAAGCAGGGTTCTGCACCTCCCTCCCCACAAAGGAAAGAGCCACCATCTGGGTCTTCCTCTAAGGGTGAGACAGGGAAGAAGCCCCCAATGTTGACCAAACAACAGAGTATTGCTGATACGGGGAAAGGAAGTACACCTCCAACTACACCAACATCTGGACCACAACAGGGACCTCAGCCTGCACAACTAGGGGCCAAGCTTGGGCAGCCTCCACCTCTTCAAAAACCTTCACAGAGCCCAAAAGGTAGTCCTCAGCCTTCTCCTGCAAAAACTACTCCAAAACAGGATGGAGGGGGCTTTTTTGGGGGATTTGGTCTGGGTGGATTGGCAGAGGTGACAAAAACCTCTGCAGGTGCCCAGGCTACTGAGTCAGTCACAGGGAAACTCTTTGGTGGTTTTGGTGGGTCGTCCAAACCTCAGGCCAGCTCTGCTGCTCAGGCCAGTGAGTCGGTCACAGGAAAACTCTTCAGTGGGTTCGGTGGGCTCACGGAGTCGGCTAAACCTACGGCAGCAAGTTCTCAGGCTGCCGAGAGTGTGTCTGGAAAGATGTTTGGTTTTGGCTCTTCCATCCTGAGCTCTGCCACCAATCTCATTTCTGGGGAGGAATCAAAGTCTACCCCCAAATCTCCTCCAGGATCGCCCCCTGATTCCCCCGTTGGGTCTGAAGCAGACTCCCCTCCTGTATCCCTCCCTGACTCGGGCTCAGAGTCACCTCCCGATACACCACCTGTTTATTCCAAAGAAACAGCATCTCCCAAACCTACAGGTGCTGAAGGAATATCATCAGCGGACATGCCCCCTCCAAAATCGACAGAAATAGTGGGGTCTCCGACTCAAGTTTCAGGCTCTGAGGCCCAGTCCTGCTGTCCACTATGTAAAGTGAAGCTGAATGTGGGTTCAGGAGAGTCACCCAATTATTGTGCCTGTACAGAGTGCCAGAAGACTGTGTGCAACCTGTGTGGATTCAACCCCACTCCACATCTCTCAGAGGTAAGAGTTTTGCTGCAGCTCCTTGTTAAAGTGTTTTTGAACAGTTTTTTTTCTCCTTAGTTTATTGGTGTATTTCCTATTGAAACAGGAAATTGGGCCGGAACACCTCAAAGGGCTTGTTCTGTTTTTAACTGCCTATAGCTTTTAGTTTTTCATCACGGCCAGCAACACTAAAAGACTGTTTATGCTACTTGTGTTTGCTTGTCGTAGGCAGGTGGTATTTATAATTTAGGAGGATGGGCCATTCTTATTCTAGAGGGCATTTTATTGGACAAGAATTTGTATATGCTCCTATGAACAAGATGAGTCATCTGTTTGTTTGTTTGGTTTTTGGTCCATTTTCAAGGAGGAGAAACTCATTGTGTCTATGTGCTACTTTTTTGTCAACTTACATATAGACAGCATTAAAACTAACAGTTAACCCATTGTTAGATAACCTCTGGTGATCAGAGGTGTGATTTAAAATGGGTTTGGGTGATCTACGGTTCTTGCGTTTCTCTGGAGAATGGCCTTTTGCTGTTGCTCTTTGAAGTTTTGATTGTTATTTTGCATTATACATAAGACTCATCATTCCTGTCCCTGTTTACTTAAAAAGCTCGACACTTCACTGTGTAATCCAATGCACTTTGAGCCTCTTCGAGAGAATGTGTGTGCACTAAAGACAGAGAGAGTAATAGTCTGATCCCATCTCAGATGACTCACCAACTCTCTTCCTGTTGGAAAATAGCCTTTGCTTTTTAGTGAACAGAGAAGGAAGGGAGGTATGTTTTTAATGTTTTTTTTTTAAATAAGCAAAGGAATGTTTAAAAAGAAAGTTCATCTAAAAATGAAAATTCTGTCATCATGTATTCACCCTCATGTTGAATGAATTTTCATTTTTAGGTGAACTATGTCTATAAAATGATAACTTTAATGTGTTTTAAAATTATTCATAAGTTTTGCTGTCATTTTATATTTCATATTAACATGAGTTGCCTAGATGAAGTATCTAGACCTTGAGGACTTTTTGTTGATTAATAGGTTATATAATTATTTAATATATTCTATAATTACCTACTAAATTATTATATATAGTAGATAATTACAGTAGCTAATTACAGGGTTCAGTTAGTCATAGAATGCCTGAAAATATCAGGTTTTGAAATTACAATTTTTTTGTAAAGTTCCAAAAATGCTTTTGCTCTTTGTGATTTGGTTGTGTAGAGTTACATTTGCATGCAGACTGGTGTGTCAACATAAGTCTGTCCAGTGAGGGTAACTGCCTGTGTGACTCAGAGCAAATAATTGTCTCTGGTGGGACACAGTTGTCTTCCTTAAGCCATATCAAATCTCATAATGTGTGTTGTTGTTGTTTTTTTTGGTAGGTGTATTGTACACCTACATTAACTTGACTATGATCATTTAAATGTATTCATTTCAAGGATTGTTCTCTGACATACAAACTAGCAATGTTTTTCATATGGAAAGAAGCCACTTACTCTGGTAAACAAATTTGCTGTAAAATTAGGCTAATCAGGTATATTCTGGTACATTTAGTGGTGGTGTTGTTTTTTTGTAATAAAATACGTCAATAATTGTTATTCCAAGCACGTCTTTAAACAAATTATAAAATTCCTCAAGGGAACCTCATATGTTCTTCTGTCCGTATGAGCAGGTTATGTTGACATGCTTTGACCTACACGCCGCGGCGGCCTTTGATGGCTCTCACGTTTAAACCACCCCGTGTTTGATGGTTGGTTTGTACACCAGGTTGCTCTGTCTCTATCTAATCCCGTGAGTCTATTTCATGTTTTCCAAGCAGATTAGCCTGAGTATGTGCATCTGGTTTCACCTCACACGGTACAGCCAGTGACTTCACTTATTATACTGTCAGGAGTACCCTACCAAGATGGCTGACAACACTGATCCCCATTTCGCTAAGACCAGAACTGAAAGCAGAGACAGTCCTGTCATGTTTAACTGTAGACAGGCCTTATTATAGTAGACGTTAATGCATGAGACTACATGTCTTTGCAGTGTGTTGTTTATTCATCAGATTGTTCTGATCAAAATGGCTCAAGGCCATACAAAATTGTGTTATCAGGATCAGTGCTTCCATTTGAAGAACATCCTCACTTGAGATTAGATTTAGTATATATCTCTCTCTCCCTCTTCATGTGAAATTTCAACACTGCTTGTGCTACTGTGACAATGTGGGGTGAGTGTGCATGTGAGAGTTTGAGTAGTAATCTGTTTGAGCTAACAGGATTTAAAGGGCAACAGCTGAGTTTTTCTAAAGGCCACTTAAGGGCCACATTTAAAAATCTCTCAATATGTACAAGGTTTTAATATGACACACTTTGGCTTTCAAAGATTATCTTCGTTTCTCGTCATTATTTCTCTTCCCTGTCTCTCCAGTGGCAACACGCCTTCTCCATCAGGTTTTTCACTTATGTGACTGGAATTCCTTGTGGCGCTGATCCTCTGCCTCATTCCATCCTCCTCCGTGGATTTATATGACTTGAATCAAAATCTCCTATATTTTGTCTCTATTCTTTCTTCATTCTCATTTTTGGCATTTCTCGCTGTTTGTTTTGAAGAAGGTTGGAAATGTTCCCTAGACATGACAATCTATGTAGAATATAAAACACAAAGCGTTTAAGAATCTGCCCAGAATCTAACATGCTTTATTTATTTAAATAAACATTTTGCTCATGTCTTGCAGGATATTACAGGTTCAATTCAAGGTGAGCTCAACTGACAGCATTTGATAACTTCTAATGTAATTTTGATTTTATTTTCGACATCTGTCCTTTTCTTTAAAATAAATTCAAGTATCTGGGTTACAGTGAGGCATAATTGAAGTGAATGGGGCCAATCCACTTACCATTCACGTTAAAATACTGACTGTTGCAATATTATAACCACAAGACATAAACAAAATGCATGTTAGCATAATAGTAGTGTGAAAAAAAATCACTTACTAAGCTTTTCTATGTAAAGTTATATCCAGTTGACATAATGCCTTAAACCCTAAACGAGAATAATTTACAGCTGAAAAATACACAATTTTACAGAAAATTTATTGAAAGTATTTTTTATATATATATATATATAGTTGCAAAAAATATGTAGTTGCAATAAATGCATTAAGAATCCATATAACTGCAGCAACGAGGACTATTATTCTGCTGCGTGATACTGCAAAGGCACGGTTTGATCTTCTGCTGACCAATCAGCAGAAAGGGGCGTTTAATTCCCGCCCACGTGTAGAAATCAAATATTCAAGCTGTTTATTCATTTTTCCACCCAAGAACGAAAAACAAAAATTTAAGCTGAATTCTCGTTTTTCGGAAAAAAAACAAAAACACGAAAAAGGAGCCGTTTTCTCATTTTTCTACTTTCAGTGTTAAATAAAAAAAACGAATGATCGAATGATACACAGATTCAAGTCCCTCAACATAATCTTGATTTCCGTTTTTTTTTTTTTTTTGTAAAAGCAGTGTAACATTGTCCTTTTATTGCTTATGAGGTAGGTTATGTTGGGCAAATCAGGTGTGACGCTTTTTTTTTCATGTGCCACAGTGTTGACCGTTTCACAGCAGTCCCAAAGAGAACTGGACCAGAGATTAGATTTCACACTCTTGGTTTTTTTGGGGGTTTTTTTTGGTTGGCCATCTGCCTTAGGCTTTGAGTCACCTTATGTGTCATCCCTCCCCACAGTGCACCCCCACCTCAAAGATGACCCATTCATTCCATGCATATTCACAGACAGCCTGGTGTAACGTGAAATCAAGTGCATGTTGTTTTTCTTCTGCCATGTTTCTATTCTCCAAGGTTTTGCCCACACATTCACACCCACTGTGACCCATCCACCTCCCACTCCACCAGACTAATAAATTTAGCTGACTCCCCTTCTTCAGTATTTCCAGCCTGGGGTCAGATACAGCACTGCATGGCCTCCCTCAGAGCAGAACTCCACCGTTTTACATAATCCACCACCTCCCTAAATCTGAGCATCTAGCAGCCAGAACTGCTTCATGATATTGTGCTGTCTCTCTATAGCTGTAGAGCAAGGGTGATCGCATTCTGTCTTTGACCTGATTACATTTTTGCCTAGAAATGAGAAGTTAAACTCTTTCCTAATTCTTTCTAATACTTCAACTTGAATGCCTTCCTCTGTCTGCTTGTGCTGTTCCCATAGCTACAAGTGCTTTCTCCCAATCTGTCTGTTTTATCACTTTATATAATGTGTACAGATGTGTGTGTCTGTGTGCCTTCCATCACCATAGAGATCTGTCCGCCTGTCTGTTTGATTATGATGTTTGCTTTGTTTATCTTTAGCAATCTTCTGATTTCTAGCCTGCATTTCTGAAAAACACGCTCGGTCTCTTAATCTACTGGACGATGTGAATGTCCAAGTAGCCCGTCACACTGAGGCACCAAATATTTGTTTTATCTGGAGTTTCAAATATTCATTGTTTATTCTTGGTTTAATCATACAGTGTGACTTAAATGTTATGCTTTCACAGTCCCGTCTGTCTGTATTTTATTCTACATGTCTGTCTGGCTAGCAGTCAAAGCTGTGCCTCTGTACTATCCAGTACATTGAGGCAAAAACAGCCAGAGTGGCAAAAGAGTGGTAGAGGCAGAGCCAAGAATGACTGCAGGACATTATGGGAGATGTTCCTCTTTGTGGCATTAAGCTTTTATTGCTGTGTATGTGACTGTGTGCGTTTTCCTTTGAGCTCGAAAGCCTCTCTTTTAGGCCAGACACATTCCTGCAGTGTCCACCACGTGCCATCCTCTCCCTGATGTTTTGAAAGCAGTCGTATTTTTAGATGTGAAGGTGTTTTGTGTGTGTATGACTGAGAGACAGTCGCTAGGCACCCTTTCCATTAAACCAAGCTCTCAGTGTACAAAGACAGCAGTCTCGCCAAAGAGAAATGCACGCGTTATGCTGACTCAAAATTTTAATGTGTATAATATCTCTTTAAACTTAATGTTTGCTTTTTTTACACTAGCCTTTTAGTTTACTTAAAAACTAACAGATATAAAACTGACCACATCTGTGAAGACCACAGATACATTGAGTTATCTGGAGTTTTTTTGTTTTCCTTTCTTGTTAACGTCAGACACTTATTATAATGAAAACTGGCACAATTTAACCGTGCAGACAGCACCAGGAAATCGGTATGGTGCCAACACAGAGTCTTAGAGGAAGTTTGAACCTCAAACAGACCTACTGTAGCTAGCTAATAAGGAGAGGAAGTGGGGTGGCGGATGTGAGTGGAGGAGAGAAAGAAAGGGCATTGAGAGTGAGAGAGGAGGCGGTGAATGATATTCGAATTTGGAGGAGGAAGTGTGTGGAAAGGTTATTGAGAATATATGACTTCCTATTTGTTTGCTTATTGTGTGTTTATGACAGAAGTAGGAAAACTATTTGACTTGAATACTTAATTTGGTCACGTTTTAATCTATAAATTAAATAAAAAGGTTTATTCTGTGTATCTAAGTCTAGATTAACTTGCAGCATAACTGGAGTGTCTTTGTTTTGTGTACCAATAATTGATCATTTTGCATTTTGCTATATTACTAGCCCTTTAAACATTTACCTTGGTAACCACTGATTCCACCAAAATGCAGTTATTGTGTCACTACAGTAAAACTGTGTACATTTGACATAAAAAATTAAAATGACAAAGATTTGGAAAGCATCTGATGGAAGGAATTGCCATAGTAATTTTTTTATTATTATTTTACATTCGTAAAAAAAACATAATTTTGCTGGACACTTCGGTAGGAAGAAAGGGTAGGATTTGTAAGTGAATGCATTTCATTGGCAAAGTAAGACTGTCATAGTCTTTGGGCTTTTTGTAAATTTAGCTCAGTTTCACACCTTTATTGACAGATTTCGCACATTCACACATTCTGGCTTTGAGAGTAAGCACACCCATCTGTGCTCATTGGATAAGGATTCTAAAGCAGTTTTCCTGATTGACAGAAAAGGAAACTTAAGGTCAGGTTTCTTGTGCCATAGAAGGAAGAGCCTAAATGTATGCAAGAGAAACTTTTTGTTACACCTTATGTAATAAAGCAGCTAAAAATGTCTCTTGAAATGGTACCACAATAAAAATTATATTTGGATTTCTTAGGAAGGAAGGATGGGATGTTTTTTCTTGCTGTGCTTTTTGGAATTTTCATTTTCACAAATGCTTCTCTCTTGTTTTATCACATTACTCTATGCTGTGATCTTTTTTTAATTCAAACTTCATTGAAAAAGCTACAAAAATTAAAATTCACCATTGCATAAACATTCATTTTTATCTACTGTACACTAGGGCTGTGCAAAAAATCAAATGTGATTTTTTATGCGCATCTCATCAGTAAAGCCGCTGGTGATTAGTAGTAAATCTCCAGCACGTGCTTTCAGATGGAGCGGCATTTACTACACAGAGCCATAGATCACTGACAAGCTACACAAAATCACGTTCAAAATCAGCAATGAATCGCCTGCGATTTCCCATTCAAATAATCAGTAATAAATCTCAGATACACACCCTTATTAGCAGCCTAAGATTCTCTTAAGAATTCTGGCCTTCATAAAAAAAAACCTTCATGTAGTTCTGTCTGATATTCCTGTCTGCAAACTCAGCAAATATGAAAGAATGAGTGGTGAGAAGACTAGCAATGTTTTCAGCCCGAGCCACAAATAATGTGACTGCCTGAACTCTCGTTATATTGCATCATTTACAGTCTCTTCACCTCTGGGGCTGATGGATTTAGTGCCTAGTGCCTCTGTTTGTGAGGCTAGTAAATCCTAGTGAATTTTGAAATACATGAGTATGCTAGCCAGATCATGTAGAGAATGTGTTGAATAAATAAATGTTGAATTATTCATGTGTTGAATAAAATGACTCAATTTATGTTTCATATAGTAATTGAAGTCTGTGACCTGTGAGTCAAATAAATTTTCATCCGGTTCCAAGTCTACATTGCCTCTATCTGATCTTGTAATTTGTAATCTGGCACATGGGCAGATTGCTTTGTTGCTGATGAATTACATGAAAAGGTTGAGCGCAACGTTCATTTTCAAGTCCATGTTTCAGGTTCAAGCTGCATTAGAAGTGAGAGCAGACATCTGTTTTTGCTCATCATTATATTTACTGGCAATTAATGTGATCCAGCGAACATTACTTTGACCGGACTGTTTGAAAGTCTTTAAATTTTTATTTTCCTAGATTTGTAATTGTTGTTCATTGTTTCCTTAGATAGATAGGATAATATTTCCTTCTCTTCTGATGTACCTTTCAGCATGTTGAAAGACAAGTACTTTTCATAAGGTTACAATCACATCAGTCTTTCATCTAATAGAGTTTCATTAGGATTGTGTCTTTGTCCTTGAACTCTGTCCTTGCACACATACAGTATTGGGTCTTGCCATACAACTTGTGTGGGGTTTGAAATATCTATTTCTCAGAGTGTCTCTGTCCTTGCATGGCACAGGGATCCCAGACCTCCTCTAGATTTAGACTAATCCCTGTAGCCAAGACATTGGAGAACCAAAATATAGCTAAGCATGCCTCAGCACTGAAGCCTAACATAGATCGCTCTGAATTTGCATCAGCCAGTGGGTCATGATTCCTCATGAGAGGACTGTGGCATCTGCATCCCCCATTAACATGTAATATTCATCTCTGACGTTACCATTTGTGGTGCATCCAGTGTCATGGAGTTCGGTGCTTGATGCCACAAGTTTCAGTACATTTCAAGTGTTGCTCTTTTTGTAGCTTTCAGCAGCTCCAGTGTTTTTCTTTAGAAAATACATCTTTAAAATCTGTCTAAATAAATTCATGTGGGTTGGAATATCAGGGAAACAGTCATTATAAACAGTTGTTAGTTTTAATTGAGCTGTGTTCAAATCTCAATCACAGCTTAAGTGGGGGATAGAATTTTTTCCCATGTGGTCTCTCAAGTAAATTATGCTGAAAGGATACTAGTTTCCGTGAACAACTATAGACCACATTCCCTTTATTGCATTTTCCAATGTGTTTGCTAGCAGATTTAATTGGCTCTAAATAAATAATTTTGTGTAGCCTACCTTTGTAAGTTGGATAAATACCATACATTAAAGTATATCTACACAGTACTGCCTAAAACTGCTTAAGAAGTTAGCTTGTTTAACGTCAATAATAGCCTAAAAATAAAGACCATTGCACCCACCTCCACAAATACAAATGTATATTATAAGTGCAGTTTTTGCTGAACAGGTTTTTCTGACATTGAACTGATAAAGATTCATCCCATTACTATTAATAATAAATGAACAATCTCTTAGGTTACATACAATTAAAATCACTCCAGAAATTGAGTGAATTATCCTTTGCTGTAGTATCAGAGGTTTATTAGTTAAATGGGTTGTGCAACATTGAAAAATCAAAGACTGGAAATGTATTATAGCATCTCAACTTTCAATACTTCCTCTCAAATCTGCTATTATTCATTTCTTACAGAAAGAATGGCTCTGCCTAAACTGCCAGACCCAAAGGGCTCTGTCTGGGCAACTTGGGAATATGCCACCTACACCTTCTCCATCCAAGTTACCAGCCAAACATGAACCCACCCCTCCATCCTCCCCAGCCTGTGCTGCATCCTCCACCCCTTCCTCTCCTGCACCTACTGCCACTGCTACCCCTGCCAAAGGGCTAAAACGGATGCCCAGCATAACTCAGGCCCCAGCTGACAAGTCTGAGCCAGTCTCAGCCAAAGTTGATGCTAAAGATGTCAAAAATACAGATGCAGAACAAGGGGTTACAGCAGAGCCAGTACCGAAGAGTACACAGGTAGTACCAGAAAATATCAAAGAACAAGCACCTGGCACCCTGAATGAAAACACAGAGGGCTTAAAAACTTCATCTGAGCAAATAGTTAAGGAAGATGCCCCTCCTTCACCTGATGTTTTAGAAGAGATTGCAAATGTTAAATGGGCAGATGTAGAACATGCTGAAATTGTAGAACAATCTGAGGACCCTACAGAGGTACAGAATGCAGATAAAAGTGAGCCAGAACAGTGCCAGGTCCAAAAGCCAGAATATGCTAACACTTTTGAAACTGAGCCTGAAAGCAATCAGGAAACACCTATAATTGATAATGTAATTCAGACCCTTCTTGTTAGTGACATGGAAGCTATTTCAGAAAATGAAATGGAGCCAAAATGCACTGAGACATCAGAGCCAGCAACTAAGATCATGCAAGCTCTCCTATAAGCAAGGAACCACATAGTCAGACCACAGAGAAACAATCTGAAGAGCTCGCACAACCCTCAAATGTAGATACAGTAGATAACATGCATGTAAAGGAAAGCTCTATCAAGACAGCAACTACTGATCATGATCAAAGTAGC
The DNA here is from genome assembly GCF_001515645.1 of Sinocyclocheilus grahami. NCBI lineage: Eukaryota > Metazoa > Chordata > Actinopteri > Cypriniformes > Cyprinidae > Sinocyclocheilus > Sinocyclocheilus grahami. Next base: position 316,332 of record NW_015505180.1, read on the forward strand.
ATAGGGAATGTGCCAGAGAGGAAACCTGAAGCCTCTGTGCAAATTGAGGCACCAAGGATTGAGTCCAGTGATGATCAGCCATCCTATAATATTACTTATCAGGAAGTATCTGCAGAGCCAGAAAATAAAGCAGATCAACTTAAAAATGGGGTCATAGTGGAGGCCATTTTAGATAATGAATTTCCAGAAGAGCAGGTTACAGAAACAACACAGTTATCCCCCCCAAAATAACCCATTTGAAAAGTCAGAAGTCACTAGCAAAGATTCTAGTCTTAAGGCAAATGATATTTCTGTAGATAATATCAATAAGAATTCTGAAAAAAGTCTAACAGAAGATAAGATAGAGGTAGAGGACACATCACAGACACAATTAGATGAGCCCTCACCATCTCCAGTTATTGAACACAACTTCACAGAAAACATATTGGAAAATAGAGCTGAAAATGTCAGGAAATATAACCCAAAGGAGCACTGCACTAAAGAGCTCTGTGTTGAAAAAGAGGATAAGCCACTGGAAAAGGAACAGATGAGCACAGATAAAACAGAGCTGGAAAAATGTATGCCAGATCAAGCAGGTGGAGATTTAGAAATCTTTGAGAACACAGAGCAGAAGACTTTCACTCTCAAGACTTTGTCTGACAACATACAATTTGAATTTAGTTCTGAAAGCACTTTCTCTGAACAAGAGGTTAGTCCAGATAATAACATAAAAGAGAAAAATATGGAGGATACATACGCTCCAGCTCTTCATGAAGCTGCTCCCAAACCAGAGCAAAAAATGTCAGAAACAGAGAAAGTCTGTGAGCAAAACACAGAGTCAGATGCTGTTGTTACAGAGAATGAGAATTAATGTAAAGTCGTTAGTGATGGACTATCATCTGTTAATTATCATAATGTTTCAGAGTTGGTAGAAAAACTATTAGGCAGATTCCAGACTCTGTGACAGAAAAATATCTAGAACAATCTGCCATGCCAAACGGTCTTACTGATCAGGAAATAGAAGTCCCCTCATCCCCGATGGTTAGTAAGAATGAAGACAAAAAAAGCATTAATTGAGATCAAGCCTGAAGAGCTGCAGTTGACACAACAAGTCCAAACCCCTGCTGTAACATCTACTACATTTTGTGAGAAAGATGAATTAGCCAGTGAGGAGCTGATGGAAAAAGCACTGGCTGTAACTGACCTGTAAATCACCAAAAAAGCTAAATTTGAATCTATAGCAAAATGTGTGCCCCATAGCCTAGACCATGATGTAGATCTAGTCTCCCCACCATCTACATTTAGCCAACAGGAAAGAAACAAATCAGAGGAGGGGAAGTTGACCTCTGAACTACAAGAAAAATGGGATGATGTGCTACAGCCATTGATAAAGCCTAATAAAACGGATAAATCTGGAGAGGTAACTGTACATGTAGCTGTAGAGGTATAGATATCTTGTAGATAAACTAGGTTCATTGTGTAGACACCTACTGTATCCAACAGTTGATCTTAGGTAGAGGTATAGATCAATTGTAGAAAAACTAGGTTCATTGTCTAGACACCTACAGTATCCCAACATTTATCTCATGTAGTTCTCGTATCTCTTTTAAAATATAATGCATGTTTTTATTATGGTTGAATTCATAACATGTTAAATAAAAATAAAAAATCTGTTTTGTAGAACAAAGAAATGGCTGCTGTCCCAGTGAAAGAGAGTGAGCTACTGAGGGAGCCTGGTGAGAAAGATAAAGAAAGCAGTACCACGAGCCCTTCAGACTTGGCCAAGTTGGAAAGCACCGTCCTTCCAATATTAGAGGCTCAGACAACATCTAAAGAGGAATCACAAACTGAAACTCCAAAGGTCAAGCGTCGACTGGAGGTGTTGCCGATGTCTCCAGAACCCAGCTCAGAGGATGGCCAACATGGAGAAATTCAAAAGCAAAAGATTGATGCACCAAAAAAAGAGCGGAAAAAACTTCTGGTTCCAACTGATATCCAAGGAGATTCTTTTGAGGACAGTAGTGAAGGAGAACCTTCACCTAAACTGCAAAGGAAAAAGACTGTTGGAGATAAGGAAGTAGAAATGGAGAGTCCTATGGACGAGGAGGATTTAATCCGGAAGCAGATCATAGAGATGAGTGCAGATGAGGATGCATCACCATCTGATGAAGAAAACCTTGCCAGACAAAAAATTAAAGATCAAGAGAAGTCGCAAATTGAACAAAATGCAAAGAAAGATGAAAATAACAAAAGTGAGTCATGCAAAGGGAGACGCCTTGTCAAAAAGAGCAGTATCTGTCCAGAAGATGAGCCTGAACGGAAGAGTATTATCTCTGTAACTAAAATTGAAGAACTAGCTAAAGGGGAACCACCTTCAGTAGACAATGGAGCTGGCATACGACATTTCAAAACAATTGAACTCAACAGTACAGCAACTGTACGTCAGACATCAGATGATGGTGAGCTAGAAAGCCTTACAGACTCTCCTGATGACAGGTCAAGAGGTGAAGGCTCTTCCAGTTTACTTGCATCCAGTTTTACCCCAGGAACATCTCCAACATCTTTGTCTTCTCTTGATGAAGACAGTGACAGCAGCAGCCCAAGTCATGTTCAGTCTAGTGGTGAGGGCAAGCAGCAGAGGAAAGCAAAGCACCGGCAGCCAGGTCAGATGCTTCCTACTATTGAGGATTCATCAGAGGAAGAGGAGCTGCGAGAAGAAGAGGAGCTTCTGAGAGAACAGGAGAAGCAGAAGGGCACAGGAAAAAAGTCAAAGAAAGACAAAGAAGAGATACGGGCACAGAGAAGGAGAGAAAGGCCCAAAACTCCACCAAGCAACCTCTCACCAATTGAGGATGCATCTCCCACGGAAGAGCTACGACAGGAAGCAGAGATGGAGGAATTCCGCAGGTCTTCCTGCTCAGACCTCTCCCTAAGCATGGAGTCAGAACCAGAGAGCTTTGAGATTCTCCCTGAGAAGATTGTTGCTGTCCAAAAAGTTTATCATTTACCAACTTCAGTCTCACTGTACTCTCCAACGGATGAGCAACACATTGATAGTCAGTCCAAAGAAAAAAGAAAGCATGCATTAAGAAGTGCGGATGAGGCATATGAAGAGATTATACTCAAGGTCAAATCTCCAACTAATGATGGAAAGGAACACCCACCTGGTAAAGAATCGCTTTATGGGGGCATGCTGATAGAAGATTATGCATATGAGTCTCTTGTTGATGATGCATCCCATGAGCAGGAACCAGATAAACTTTTTGTGTCCGAGAAACCCAAAAAAACCCTGAGATCACCTGATGAGGTTTATGAGGACATGATGCAAAGAAAGAAAGAGATGATGCTTAAGGAACAGGAGATAACACACAGTAAGCCAGTACAAGATGTTCCTAAAGCAGAAACTGTGTTGCCTGATACTGACTCAAACAAAGAGCAAAGCACTATGTCATCAAGCATCACAGGTCAGTCCGGAAAGAATGGAAAACCATTATTAGATGCAGAAACTGCCTATGAAGAACTTATGAAGAAGCAAAGAGCAGTACTAACTCCAGGAACCAGTCCAACTCAAGCAGGCCCTGATCTGAGTGGCATGGCACAAGGGACAATAATAGCCCAAGTTGAAAAAACCGAGCCAGCTCCCCTACGAAGAATACTGCCTATACCTGATCTGAGAGTGACACAGTGCTCATCAGGTGAAGAGGAATCTGGTGAAGAGAGCATTGCTGATCAAGCTCAGGACTCTAAGAAAGCTACGGTTTCAGTTACAAAGACTGAACCAGAACCACTTGTGAATGAGGCTTTCCAGACAACATCAGCCTCAGAGGCAGTCGTAGGTGATTTGTCACTACAAAGAGAAGTAACATTGCCTGCAGTATCAACTGATTCACAGGATGCCACAGAGAAAGATGCAGGAATTGAGCAGACAGGTGTTGTTGACTTGTCCAAGTCATGTGCCTCTAGTCAAATTGACTCTTTTACAGCACCAGTTCCTAGTGTAATTTCAAGACCGTCGGCCCCAGTAGTTGTAAGTGTATCACCTTTGCCCACAGTACCACATTATATAGTATCCACTATACCTAGTGTTGTAACAACTTCTCCACCAGTTCCTCCCAAACCAGTAGTACTACGCAGAGCTGCATCTCTGGAAAAAGCAGACATTCCAGTTCCTCCACCCTTACCCCCTCCAACACTACCCAAACCCTCTATGTATCCTAAAAAGACTCCACCACAGGTCCCCCCAAGAACTACTCCAGTTGGCATGTCAACCGTAGGGGACCGTGTACCAGTAAGACAACCTCTCTCTCCAGGCTATAAGCCCCATGTTCCTCCTCCTGTACCACCTAAGCCATCCTCTATCCCTGCAGGCCTAACCTTCAGTCACAAACCTGGGGAGACTGTTAAACCACCCATAGCTCCCAAACCCATAGCTGGTACTCAGCCACCCTTTACTGCCCACACACCTGCAAGACCTTCCATACTGAGTACAAGCAGTGCAGATAGTGTCCTTAATCTAAGTCATTCTGCCGAAAGTAAGACCACATCTCCTCTCAAGTCCCCTACATCCCCCAGGTTTGGCAAGGTTTTACGTGACACATATGTTGTTATTACTTTGCCATCTCACCCCGGTTCACCTACAGAAGGTATCACAACCCAAGCCTCAATAAGTCCTAGCCAAGAATCACTTCAGAAACCACATTCACAAACAACTAGAGTACCGTTGGCATTCACACAAATGACTGAATCTATTGAAAGTCAAGAAATATGTGGTCCAGAGAAGGTAGTTTCTAGCATGAGTCATGTCTACGAGGCTATTTCAGCCTCAACACAGCCTCAGTCAATTATTCCAAATGTTGGTGTTCAGGTAGTTACCACTGAATTCCAAAGAACCACAGTGTCAGTTGTGCATGAAAGAACACCTCCTCCACATCCCATTCCAAGAGCCACTGGCATCTCTGTTGATCAAGTAAACATAAAACCTAAACCAGTTCAAGTGCAGAATGGTCATGCCTACCATCATGGTGAGGTGGTGGATCTCCGAACCCCAAAGGTAGATGCAGAGACATCTATGAAAGGAGTGGATCTGTCTTCCTCTGAGTCAAGACGACAGTCCCTTGCTATTGATAGTAGTGGACATCAGCAAAGTGCTGTGCAGTCATCTGTAGTAAACCTAAGCACTGATACTTCCTCAGTATCAGTGGTTACTGACAACATCACCATCCTCACATGCACAGCCACTGTAGCTTATGGTAGTGATGCATCTCTGTCTACATCAGTGCCTCTCCAACTTACAACAGCTAAATCCTTTGAGCCTGTGTCTCAAATTATTTACAGGCCTGTGGATTCTCAACCAGAGAAACCCATAAATCTCTCTACAACAATGGGTAAAACTGTTCCTGTAACAATGGCTCCAACGATTGCAAGCAATGGCATTGGTGCAACTATACCCCCTCGTCTAGAAACGGGCTTATCCGGTGCAGTTGACCTCACCACAGTAAAACCTGCACAGACTGTGGTTGCAATGAATGGGTCCACTGCAGAGGTGGTTACTGCTGTAATTACAGAGAATGATGGAAAACCAATAGATCTTACTGCTGGAAGAAGAGCAGTCTGCTGTGATGTAGTCTACAATCTTCCTTTTGCAAGCAGCTGTACAACTCCGCAGCCCTCAGCTCCATTACCAGAGGATCGCTTTGGCTACAGAGATGACCATTATCAATACGATCGTACTCCTTATGGTATGAGAGGTCTTGGTGGCATTAAACCCTCGATGTCGGACACAAACTTGGCAGAGGCTGGTCTTTTCCTATATAAAAGTAAGCATAGTTATGATTACAAGGAGGCCACTGAAGGTGCTGTAGACCTGACATCTGGAAAAATCTTGGTGGCAGGTCAGTATGAGATTGAAGATCGTTCTTTTCTATATCATTTTGCGTTACCTCTACTTATTCCCAGCTGATTTTTTTTGTATGCCTGCCTGTATTCCTTTTTTAGGAAGTTATTTTGCATGCTCTCAATTTTATTTTATTTTTATTTTTTTTTGCATGTCGCTGCATGCTCTTCAGTATACTTTTGCTGTTTTAATTTTTCATCCTTTGCATGGTGCATGGTTATCTCAATGCTGTTACCATTGCACTCTTTGTATGTGTTGAACTCTAATCTAACAAAATGAACTTTTAACAGGTAAAGCTGTAGACTATTCGAACAAGTCTACAGGAGTGTGCACTGTAATGACAGTTCCACAGTACACTCAAGGCAGGATTACTTCAGAAGTTGGAACCCACTATGGTGTTTCTAGTGTCCTAAGATCTTCCAATGGTATTGTTTATTCTTCTGTAGCAGCACCAGTTCCTTCTACGTATGCCATAACCACCCAGCCTGGCTCTATCTTCAGCACATCCTATAATACTATATCAGGCATGCACACAAGTGATACTATGCCGTCACTGTCAACTCTACAGAATCAACCTCTCACTAGATCGCACAGCTTTCTTTCAGCAATTGCTGTAACCACTGCAGAAGAACAAAGTGACTTACCATTAAATCTGGAGACTGTTGTTTCAAAGGCTGGTCTTTCCACAGCTCTATCAGATGTAGTTGCTACAGTCACCACAGTGGCAGCAATGGATACCTACACAAATGCTTCACTTGAGGCAATTGCAGCCTCTTTAGAAGCTCTATCTTCACCCTTGGTTCCAGGAGATGGACAGTACCAGATGGAGCGTGAGCTTCTTGAGCTAGAGAAGATGAAGCAGCATCGCTTGGCTGAAGAACTTGAGTGGGAGAGACAGGAGATACAGCGGTTCCGTGAACAAGAGCAGTTTTATGTGCAGAAGGAGCTGGAAGAACTTCAGGCCATGAAACAGCAAATACTATGTCAGCAAGAAGAGGAGAGACAGGCCCACCTTTTGATGCAAAAGGAAACTTATGCTCAGCAACAGGAGCAGTTAGAGCAGATCCAGAGACTCCAAGAACAGCTCAGACAGCAGTTGGAGGAGCAGAAGTTCAGGCAGATGTATCCAGGTGAAGTCCTGCCAGAGGCTCTTGTTGTGGCGGAAGAACGAAAAATGGACAGTGGCTGCCAGACTGATGAGGAGGATAATACTGAAAAGGCCTACACTGTAGGAAGGAAAAAGAAAAGCACAAAGAAAAGTGTTGATAGCTGTGTACAGACAGATGATGAAGACCAAGATGAATGGGAAGTTCCTGCTCGAGGCAGGCGCAGTAGACCACGTGGTGGTAAAAATGGCATGGGTGAAAGAGGAGCTGTTTCAGTTCAGGCCCTAACTGAAATCTCTGTACAAACAGACTCCTCAGGAACACTTAGGGGGCACTCTGTGCAGGTAGATACTAGAGTAGATTATCCTGACTCTGATAGAACGTCCTCTCCAAAGAGACGTCCCACTCCACTTGATATAGGTCAGTCTCCTCACCTCAAAGCAGATGCCTCTACACTTCAGGTTGTCCCAGGTCCTCCCAAATCCCCAAAAGTACTGTACTCTCCAATCTCCCCTTGTGTATCCCCTAGCAAATCCCTTGAGTATTTGTCCTATGAGAAATCCCTTGGAGACACAAGCCCACAGAGAATACACTCTGCCACAGATTTATCCAAAGGTCCACCAAGTCCTAGGGCTCCCAAGGTCATACAAAGGTCAATGTCTGACCCCAAACCCATGAGCCCAACTGCAGAAGATAAGGCAGCAGCAAATTTCCAGTATTCTGAGGGTTACTCTGTGAGTATACATGATTTTTTTAAATAAGTGTTTAATTTTTGTAAGAAGACTCATCTCAGCTTGTAAAATTACTTTATTTTTTCATAATTCTTTGTTAATCTATGATTTCAAATGTTTAGTGCCTTGAGGCAGTTTTGTTTTGTGTAATATCTTCATGCTATTGTTCAGCTTACATTGACTCTGAATCATTGTATTATTGCTCTATTTCTCTTTTGTTTTTCTAATGTTGCCCCAGGCCCAGTAGTCAATGACATGCTAGCTGTCTTTTTAATATTTTCAGTGCTTGCCCTTTTAAAGGCAATGCAACAGCACAGCAGACATAAAGTGTGTGTTTGTTTTCCCACCCATGGCATGTCTGACATGAGTGAACAAAATCCTCTAGAGATTTTTTATTTTACCATTCTCTTTTATTCTCAATCAAACTAGAAAACTTAAGTGTTGGTTGCTAGTTTTTAAAGTTCTTCTGTGAAACAATGTGCACTGTGGTTGTTCCTATGAATAATTTAGCTTGAAAATAGTTTTCTCATTAACACTCATATTACTCTTTTTATTTGTAATTCAAAGGGAAAGGGATCTCCAAGTGGAACTCCATCTGGCACCCAAAAGAAAGTTAAGAGAACCCTTCCTAACCCACCTTCAGAGGAAGAAGCTGTTAATGCTGGTCAAACAGCCTACAGCACTGGCTCAGCTCGTCGCCGTCTCTGCCGGAGCACTAACATGGCACGGGCAAAAATCCTGCAGGACATTGACCGTGAACTAGACCTGGTTGAGAGGGAATCCTCAAAACTGCGTAAAAAGCAAGCTGAACTGGATGAGGAAGAAAAGGAGATTGATGCCAAGCTGCGTTACTTGGAGATGGGCATTAACCGAAGAAAGGAGGCATTGCTCAAAGAAAGGGAGAAGAGGGAAAGGGCCTATCTGCAGAGTGTTGCAGAGGACCGTGACTACATGTCTGACAGTGAGGTGAGTAACATTCGTGAAACAAGAGTTGGAGAGGATGTCAGTGGACATGGGCTTGAGAGACCACGTACTGCACCACAGTCAGAACTTGATGAATTTGTTCCTCCACAGACCAAGCATGACCAGTATAGAAAATATTCCCAGTACCAATACCCACAGTACCAGCAGTCCCTGTACCAGCCTCAGTCGCCATACCAATCCCAGTCCATCTACTCTTCGGTTCCTTCTCTGACTGCCTCACAACAACAGAGCTACCACCAAATGCTCTTGCTTCAGCAGAAAGCCAGACAACAAGCTGCTCTCCTCTCTGAATTAGATTCTACCAAAATTGCCACCAACTATGACACATCTTACTTGGCAGGAAATTATTGTAACCACCTTGACTTGCATAGCCTAGAAGAGCGTGCTGGAAGCATGGCAGTCAGTCCTATGTCAAATGTATCTGCTGACTCCTTCTATGCGGACTTAGAGCAACATCAAACACCAAGGAACTATATGATTTTAGAAGATGCAGCAGAACTGGCAAAAAGCACTGGCAGCCTTTCATCTGCCAGCTATGGCATTGCTGAGAGGGAGCTAGCCAAAGCAGAGCGTCTTCTGAGACACACTGCTGCAGATGTTGGTACAGACTACCTGGGCAGCTCCTCCAGACTTCACTCCTATGGTAAGGCTCAAGATGAAGAGGACCCAATGGAAGAGCCATTTGAACTAAAGCTTTTAAAACAACAACTGAAACAGGAGTTCCGGAGAAGCACAGGGGGCACTGAAAGCTTAGAGCAGCTTGCTGGACTCTCACATCACTATACCCCCAGCACTGGAGTGTCTAGTGGAGGCTACAGGGCCTTCCCCAAAACTGAAAAGTACAGCATCAGTAGACTGACCTTAGAGAAACAGGCTGCCAAGCAACTTCCAACATCTATGCTCTACCAGAAACACAAAAACACCAGCAACATAGGCAAGTACTCCTCCATCCAGGATAGCAGGACTCTAGAAACAGACTATAGTAGTTACTTGGGGTCCAGTAGTGCTTCTCCCAGATCAAGCAGACTTCTGCAGGATGAAATCACCTTTGGGTTACGCAAGAACATTGCCGAACAGCAGAAATACCTGGGCTCCACTCTTGGGGCCAATCTGGCAGGTTCACTCAATCTGGGCCAAAGCTTAAATCTGAGCCCAGGCACGAGGTCCTCTTTGGGAGAAGACTCTGCTTACCCTAGTGGAAGTAGGTCACGGCCTTCTTCTAGACCCTCCTCTGTGTATGGCCTTGACCTGTCCATTAAAAGGGATACCTCAAGTTCATCTCTGAGGCTCAAAGCAGAAGGTGACCCGTCCTCAGACACCTCAGCTTTCCAGGCTCCATCAGGCAGGTCAAAACCTACAAGCCTGCCCATTGTACAAGGTGGGCGTGGACGTATTCCTATTGTGGCACAGAATTCAGAGGAAGAGAGCCCACTGAGTCCAGTGGGTCAGCCAATGGGTATGGCACGGGCATCGGCAGGTCCGCTCCCACCCATATCTGCCGACTCCCGTGATCAGTTTGGGTCATGTCTGTCCCTCCAAGACCCTCAACAGCAACATCTTAGAGAAGATTCTTCAAGAGGGCGTGGCTATGTGCTAATGGATGATCTGCAGGGCACCATGTCTGATAGTGAAGGTAATTTGTTTGTCCACAGACTGTCCTCTTGGAGTGACTCTTCATACACTGTTCCAGATTTTTATTTGTCTATGTCTCATCTTGTAAGTGCTCATTCCAGTCTATATGAAGGCATTAGTTCTCTGCTGATAACTGCTTTTCTGTCTTGTTTGAGCTTTCTTGTCCTATGCTTAAATAATGAAAGAATCACACTGTCCCAGTTGTCTTTCTATAGTAACATTTCTGTGGTGTAGTTACAGTTGGATTTAAACATTTTTGCATGTGATTTCTTCATAGACTGACTTTGTTTCTGTGTGAACTCTTATAGTGCATGCTTTCAGTCTTTGTATTTTTAGTTAATATGTACTTGTGCTGAGAAAAGCTTACACTAACAATGAAAGGACATGTTATAAATCTCTCCTGTCATTAACATAAGAATAGCCTTATAACCCATTTTTAGTTAAGCTGCTTTTAAACAATAGAGCTGCACATGTTCTTGATTAGTTATGTGTTATCTTTTAGTTATTTAGTTATCTATAAAGTGGCTTATAGCAAAAAAAATCATAGTATAACAACACCGATTATCTCTTCATTTAGTTATTTTGTATTGCTTTATAGATACAGTATGTTGAATTATATGTAAAACCTCAGCCACAACAAACTGTATTAATGAGATATTTTGTTCTATGTAAAGGTCAGGCATTCATTTTTTAATTTTGTTAAAAGAAGTTTCAGCTTCCTTTCATACAGAAAATGTTATAGCATACAGAATATGCAAAATGTCATAGCCCATACAAACTTCTTTCAGTGATAGATTATACTCTTCTTGCATGTTGCTAGCATGTACCAGAGTAAATATTACCATGCAAGTTTGTGTTTTCATGTTTGATGTTCCTTTAATAAATAGGACAAGTGCATGTTTCTTCCTGTTTGGTTTTGAATAAACTCTTTCACTTTCTTGCATGTTTATCTGCTATCTTTTTCACTTGGGAACTAATAAATGCCTTCAAATAGAACGGGCTGTGCTTTTTCTCAGCTGGGTGTTTATGTTTGTCTTTTGATTTCTACCTTTAATGAAACCATTTAAACTATAGTTTTAAGATTGATGAGATCAAAACAGTAGTTGATATGCATTGCATGCCTTTTCCCTTCATTATCTATGAAATTACATAAACTTCACTGTACAATACAAAAACAACATGAATATTGTAATTATTACACAATATAGAGTTAAAGAATCACACAACCACAGAATGCCAAGCTCAAACCCAAAATACTCACCAATTTTAACGTGTTTTGTTTTTCATTTATCTGAAAAGTAACTGACCCATACATTTAACAGCATATGGTGTGTTCATCATATGTGCCATCTGGAAGTAAATGCATTTGCCTTGGTTGCAGCACTAAGTGAATCCCTGGTGGGTTTGAGCAGAGACGATCCAGGAAACTCACATGAGAATGTCACAAACGGTAGAGTATAACCACCTTAGACTCCTGCACGTCTCCCATCTCCCCCACACCCCTGCTACCATGACCAGGAAGTATGACGAATTTGCACACTAATGTAATGCTGTGTTAGTGAATGCAGCTATTGCATCTGTGATTAAATTGGAATTTCACACTCCTTTCTCTCTAAAAATAACATTAATTTTCTCAGTTTAAGCTACTGCAATTTCACCAGTTTGGCTAACAAAAAATCATTCATATAATACTAGTAATAGTTTTGCATATCAAATCTATTTAAAGTAATAACTTCCTGATAAAAATTGGTCACGCTTATAAAGCTATACACAATAATAGTGCTCCATGTTAGTGAGTGTTTGAGCATGTAACAGGATCTACATCTACCATATAATTTTACATCTGAATGTCAGGTCTATAATCACTAAAATTGTCTTCTGTTAAATGTTGATGACCTGAGGTCAATTATTCACTTGTCCATGACAACATCTTGACATCTAAAATTGCCTTTGAATGTAAAACCCTATAAAACTCTCCTTTTGCACATTGTAGCTGAAAGACCCATGCTAACACCAATACAAGATACTACGCCAAAATATTTCCTACCCCTGTCTGTCATTAACCCCTGTCTTATGAAAACTTCAGATTTTTAGGGGAAGGTACAATAGCAAACAGACCCTTTCCCAAATCTTCTTCTGAAGAATTCTTATGGAGAATTATATCTAGAAAAAAGAAATACAATCTGAAGACATGTATCCTCAGGGTTTGTTTTAGTTTTAGGTTTGCATGCAAAAATAACTGCTCTACTTTGTATAACCGTTTCCTTTTCTGTCCCAGATGACTCTATATTGTTTGAATTTGAGACTGCATATGTACCTTAGCTGTCTCTACCTGATATTACCAAAGGGTCTTTAGGGGTTTGTTTTAACAGACTTTAACGTTTTAATTTCCATCTGTTTTTCTGAAGCGTACCACCTGCGACGGGAGGAAACTGACTGGTTTGATAAACCACGAGATGTACGCACAGAGAACGGACAAGGGGATAGAAGACAGGTGATACATAAGGTTTTTGCATTAGCATTTCAGCACAATTAGGGAGGAGCAGTGAATATATACTACAAGAAACCTACAAAAATTAGACATTTCTAGAGACCTGGTCATCAGACAAAAACGACTGTATTTAGATTCACCGTAAAAATTCATATCACAGTTTTTCAGAAACATTGTGTGTTAGAGTGTTAAGAAAATGAAGTCTGATTCTGCTAATTTGGTGTTCCTTTAGGGAAAGTCAGCACACTACCCGTTTCCTCATGCCAGAATTAAACTACAGAGGGATCCCAAAGATCGTAGTGTATCAGGTAAGTGCAACCTCTCTAATACTCAATGCTGTGCTACTTGGCTTCCTGACATGCTCCAACAATGTAGACAGAAGTTTCAGGATAGCTGCCCCTGATATAGAGGATCTGTTCGCCTACCAGGCCATCATGGAGAGATGCCCGAGGCTTATGTCTATGCAAACATTAGTTTCACCATGCTGAGATTGCATTGGCACAGTTTTATTTTATACCTACTACTAAACAACACATTAGCTCTTCTCCAGTTTTCCTTTAGCATCCTCTTGTGGCACTCCATTTTGCCACATCATTGCACACAATATGTCAACAGACACAAAACCACTGGGCCAAAGCACATCAGCTGTCTAGCCCCTCCTCATGCTTTGGTATGTCACGTTCTGTAGGTGTGGTTGATTCCCCTCGATCTCCTGTGTCAGTGTTCCTTTAAGCATTAGAACGGGGCAGACATTACGCAGCAATGTGGCAGATTGGCATTCCTCCAGTTTCATCAGTCATCAAAGGTCAAAATGGCATGTGATTCACAAATGGGATTATCCTCGTAATTAGAAACTGATGAATAAACAAGTGCCTTAAATGATTAAGGCTATAGTGAATGTCCTGTGCTGTGACTGGTGGATTTGTTGCACTGTAATTAAGGTAACGGAAGGGTCTGTGTACCATGATTCTGGATTACAGGATGTATGTCTTAGAACAGTCATGGAAAACTTTGAGGAATTTTAAAATTGCACACTAAAATCAACTATTTTATTCTGTTAATTCCAAAGATTGTCACCTCAGAAACAAATGGAAATTCACTGATTAAAAAAAAACTAAAAAACAAGACAGTCTTCTAGGCTTGTTACCATCTGGTACAGGTTTTGGACCACCTTATGTGTATGCAATACTCTTTTTCTCACAGGAAACGGACTGGGCATCCGTGTGGTTGGAGGAAAAGAGGTCCCGGGCAGCAATGGGGACATTGGTGCGTATGTTGCCAAAGTATTACCTGGAGGAGCTGCGGAACAGATGGGGAAGATTGTGGAAGGTAGGCACCTCAATGAAGGGTGGCTACTCTTTTAAACCAGTCATTGAGTGAGTTCACTGTTTTCTTTAAGCTGAAGAGGTGTATCGATGTTCACTGTCTCTTAGAGCAGGGAGAGAAGCACATCTGTTAACGTTAAGGGGCACAAAGTGACGTGATATTTCAGAGTAGGAGACAGGAAAAACAAATGATGCTAGTCCGAGTGATTCTTCACCTCCAGGCTCCAGGAGTGACTCATTCTTGATGTGAGAGATAAAGATAGAAGCAGAAAATGAAGTTGAAATTTCAGGTTCATGACTGTGTTTCTTCTGCTTTGTACATCGGCGGCGTAGGTGTTGCGGAGATCAAATGAGAGTTGAGTGTTACATTTATATCAAAACTTTGACTGAAATGTCTCTGGTGAGTTCAGCTGAAAAGAGTTTGAGGTTTTACTGCTTTAACGCTGTTTTTTTGCAATGCCATTGTGTAAATGTGCGCTTTACAAAATCAACATTGACCTCATTGTGACAGATTCGTCCAAAGATGGCTGACAGTTAGAGTTTCTCGTTGACTTGGAAGAATCTTAACAGACTTTTGGAATAAAACCCAGAGTGAAATCTGAATTTCATGACTGCTTTAAACTGTCTTGATAGACTATTTCAGCCATTTTGATGGAACTGAATTTTACAAGCTCTATTGATCCTAGTTGTGACGGAGATGTTAACGCTCTCTCTTTCTCCAGGGGTGAGGGTGAGCACAGAGTGTTGTAAATTAGATCTCCTTGGGCTCCGGCTTTTGTGCTGATTTCTCCCGGTCGTAATTTACGAGGGGCCGGGATAGGTGACTAGGGGGAAAGGGAAGCCGGAGGGAGTGGATCTGTCTGTGCACAGGCTATATACAACAGCTGGGCTTTGTGATAGAACATTCTGAGCTTTGACTGGGACTGACACTTCACATCTGTCTTCCTCCTCCTCCTCCTCTCACACGCTATCAAATATGTGACCATGGACCACAAAGCCAGTCTTAAGTCGCTGGGGTATATTTGTAGCAATAGCCAACAAAACATTGTATGGGTCAAAATTACCGATTTTTCTTTTATGACAAAAATCATTAGAATATTATGTAAAGATCATGTTCCATGAAGATATTTTGTAAATTTCCTACCATAAATATATAAAAACTTAATTTTTGATTAGTAATATGCATCGTTAAGAACTTCATTTGGACAACTTTATAGGTGATTTTCTCAGTATTTTTTTATTATTTATTTTATTTAAAAAAAAAAATGTTTTGCACCCTCAGATTCCAGATTTTCAAATAGTTGTATCTTGGACAAATATTGTCCTATCCTAACAAACCATACATCAAAGCTTATTTATTTAGCTTTCAGATGATGTATAAATCTCAATTTAAAAAAATTGACCCTTATGACTGGTTTTGTGGTCCATGGTCACTTTGTATTTAGCCATCTGATTCCTTAGCTGCATTCTCTTCTTATCTTGTTTCTTCTCTTCTTGTCTTGTCTCTTCTAATCTCATCTTGTCTCTTCTCTTCTCATATCTTCTTCTTCTTTTGTCTCATTCATCTTGTTTATCTTGTATCGCCTTATCTTGTCACTTACTGTCTGGTCTCTTCTATTGTCATCTTGTCTCATTTCATCTTATATAGTCTCATCTTTTCTCTTCACATCTTCTTTTGCCTACTCTCTCCATCTCTTCTCGTGTCTACTCTTTCAACACTTCTCATATTGGGACTTCTCATCTCATCTTGTTCTCATGTCTACTCTTGTCAGTTTGCTTCACATTTTCTGATCTCATCTCGTCTCTTCTCGCCTTGTCTTTCTCATCTTGTCTTGACTCTTTTCTTCTGATTTTTTTCTTGTATCTACTTTCATTTAATCTTATCTGGTCTCTTCTTTAGCCTTTTCTTGTCTTGTCTCACCTTTTCTCATCACATCTTGTTCCTTTTCTTCTATTTTGATCTTTTCTCATCTCACATCTACTTTTGTCTCATCTCATCTTGCTTCATCTCTTCCTATCTTTTCTCTTCTCTTTCTCTTTTCTCATCTCATCTTGTGTCTACTCTCTCATTTCACCTTGTCTCTTCTCTACCCTTTTCTTGTCCCGTCTCATCCCATTTCACTTTTTCCTCATCTTGTCTCTTCTCATCTCATCTCTTGTCCCTTCTCTTCTCTTATGATCTGATCTCTTCTCATATCGAATCTTGACTCATCTCATCTTATTTAGTCTCTTCTAGTATCCTCTTCTCTCTTCTTGTCTCGTCTTGCATTGTATTGTCTCTCTCCCACATATTGTCCCAGCAGCAGCTGAAGCCTCTTAGGGGTAAAATGTCAAATGTTTCTACTTGCTGTAAGTGTGATTATGCATGCAGTCGGCATGGTTACAACAGCCATGTGACTGATGTATATTCTCAAGCTCAGTAGAACAGGCTGGTGTTAAGCAGTGGACTAATGTGAGCTGGCTGTTAAGTCTCTCACATTAAATGATAGAATCTGTGAGTGTGTACATTTACAGTACATGACATGCGTACACATTCACCTCCAGAGACCCCAAGCATCCACCGTAATGTGGGAGCTTCGAAACGTCCAAAGCGGGCCTTCCTGGCCTACCTGAAGACCCGTTTTCATCTGTGTAAGTGCACCAACAAAATGGTTTCAGTTTGCTGTGACTTGGAGTGAACTCTGCTGCACTTGTTTCCCTCTACTTTCTCACAGGGTTTCTACAAGCATGCATTGTTTAATTGAAAGACATCATGTATGGTGTTGCAGTGCTTTTCACAGCGTGTTTGATCTTCCAGATAGTGAAGACTAAAATGTATCTAGTGGCTGATTTTATATGTGTGT
The DNA here is from genome assembly GCF_001515645.1 of Sinocyclocheilus grahami. NCBI lineage: Eukaryota > Metazoa > Chordata > Actinopteri > Cypriniformes > Cyprinidae > Sinocyclocheilus > Sinocyclocheilus grahami. The sequence goes on from NW_015505180.1 coordinate 333,316, forward strand.
GTGTTTGCATAGGAATGCAAGTTTTGGAGTGGAACAGCATTTCCTTGACTAGTAAGACGTACGAGGAGGTGCAGTGTCTGGTTGGTCACCAGGTTGGAGAGGCGGAGATATGTCTCAGACTGTAAGTGCCAGATTGGCATAGCTACTTATCATTTAAATGTGCTTTAGATCATTTTTACTTTTACTTTCTATCTACTAAGAAAGGTGTACAGCTTGAGAAATGATTAGTACTTGTTTGGAAAAATTAGTGCACATTTAAATGTCAAGTTATTGTCATAGAAGTAAAAATGAAACACAGTTCCTAACCCATTTTTATTCTGCATTCTGATGTATTTCTTAATGAAACATGATATTTAATAAGAAATGTAGGGCAGGAATAAATCATGAAAAATTGGGGTTACATATGTTTTTATGTAAAAAGGGGTTAGAGGGAATGTGTCTGAAAAAGTAAAAAGGATTTGTGACGTCAACCAAAAGCCATTTGAGAGTGAAAAAAGTAAATATTTTTACAAAAAAGTACATTAAAACCAGGAGCGTACATTTAAGAGAGCAAATAGGGTCCATTCACAGAACTTTTTGTCTTTTGATCATGATTTATCTTTTGTCATCTCCAGTGACCTAAATATGCTGTCTGATTCTGAAAGTTCCCACCTAGACCTTCAAGACCAGGCCAAAGGTGAGAACCTCCAGTCAGAGGAGAAGGCAATCAAATTATAATGTCCTAATTAACCTCAATGGCACTTTACCACTAACTTCTGACTTGCATTTATAAATATACAGGAGACAGACCTCCGCGGTCACCTGGTGTGGACCCTAAGCAGCTGGCTGCCGAGCTGCAGAAAGTGTCCCAGCAGCAGGTGCCGTCCTCCTCTGCATCAGCACTGGATAAAGCTTCAGCGTCCACTGGCTCCAGTGCAGTTCCTAGCCCTGGCCAGCCTGGTTCACCCTCTGTCAGCAAGAAACGTCACAGCAAGGTATGCATATGCCATGTATATGCAATTATTTGATGCCTTTTTGTGTGCAAAGAGTTAAATGCATAACTGTGTCTTTTCTTACTGCTGATGTTTTGTTTCTTAGACCTCTGAGGCTGCAAAAACTCAGTCCCACCCAGTGTCAGGAGAGATCCAGGTAGATTTTGGCTCTTAACGCAGCTATAAGAGTAGCTTATTCAGGCCATGGGAAACCTGGAAATGTCAGGGAATTTTAAAATTGTGTTTTACAGACCTGCATAAGTGGAAATTTCTATAGTTGATATAAACTCTTCTAGTTATGCTCAGCTCTAAAATATTTCTTCAGCTAGAAATTGCTCATTATGTCATGTAAAGTGAATTCATTGATCAGAACCCTGCTTATTAATCAACAGAGTGTATCTATGCCATATTCATTCATATTTTTAGTAGTGGAAAGTAGAAAAAAAAAATCTTACTTTCTTTCTTCGATTTTGCAGCTTCAAATAAATTACGACAAACAGCTGGGAAATCTCATCGTCCATGTTCTTCAAGCACGAAATCTGGCACCCCGGGACAATAATGGCTACTCAGATCCGTTCGTTAAAGTTTACTTGCTGCCGGGTAGAGGGTAAGTACATTGAGTAAAACTCAACTGACTGGAACTGAATTGTGTCTCAAGGTTTCAGACTCAGTGTGAACAACCAACTGGGGCTGGCCACTTTAGATGTTCAGCCTCTTCCTTTTCAAGCTACCTGACAAAATAGCTATGTAAGACTACAGAGAGTGTGAAAATAAGATGTTAGTATAATTTAATATCTGGACTCTTGACTTTAAAAAGATATATCCACCTGTTTCACCCTTGGCACTAGAAATTAGGACTCCCGGAGCTGTTATTCAATCCCAGCTGCTACTTTCCCTGAGTTAACGAAACAGAAAATCACTTATCCAGCTAAATAGCACCAGGTCTGTGGGAAAGACCTGGAAAGGATTATGCATATTGTGTAAGACTTAGTTTTTAGCTGTATATGATTTTGTGTGTGTGTGTGTGTTTCTCCATACATTTATATGTGCAGTAAGTGAGTCAGCAAAAGCAGAAAATCAATGCCAGTTCAGTTTGTGTGTAAAATGATAGCGCTGACTGATATTTGTAGGTTGGGGTGTATGTTTGTGTATGTGTGCTTCGGCTCATTTCTGGCTGTCATCTGATCATGCAGTACATGGATTGAACTTACAGAAACAGGAGCTCTCCATTTCTCTACTCCATATGGGCATGAATGCATGGGCTACTGCAAACACACACACACACACACACACATCTTCGCAGTCTCCCACTCATCACTGATTGTTGTCTGTTTTTGCTGCATGCTGGATCTTCACAGTCAGGTCATGGTTGTGCAGAATGCCAGGTATGTGATTCTTTCCTATAGTACCAGCACATTATACAAGACTTGGCCAAGCTTGGACATGAATGGCTTAATGATGTAGTGTTTTGCTCTTTATATCATCGTTACGCATTTCATCATTTTCTCAAAGTAGTATATGGTCACTGCAGCAACACAAGTGGGCCTATACTAGATGTCCTCCATTGTGCAAACCAATTGCCACCAGTGTGAGGTGTTTCATGGTTAAGTTCCTGCTAAACTGATTTTCTTCCTGCAACTCAAGGTGACCTCTTGTGGTATGTTATCTAATTGCAGTGCTGAAAACAAAAGAAGGTCCAAACATGTTCAGAAGAGCCTGAACCCAGAGTGGAACCAGACTGTCATCTACAAAAATATCCACCTGGAACAGGTAAACTACAACCTCACAATCATTTGCACACATCTAGGTTGCAGATATCTAGAAAACCAAAAGAAAAATCTGATTTCACTTTGATGGAATATACTTTTTTTTAGTTTGAACATCTCATGTCAGTTTTGAGATTTCAATTACCTAAAAGCTCTTCAGAGAGAATCTCGGGCTTTTGGTGCAAACAGGGAAAAGTCTGTTGTCTCCCAGAAGTGCTTTAGTCTAATTAAGACCAAAGATCTTTCTGAGTCTGTTGAGCTCTCTGAGGCAGCTGCAGACAGATGTGATTGATATGTTTTTACTGGACTATTGAAGCGAGGCGAGTGGCTTGTAATTGAGAGAGAAAGACAGAATGCAGGTAGGCGAGGCTCGTATTGAAAACCATCTGGATTTAATGCTTCAGTGTTGCTTATAGTGTTGGAGATGTTTGCTGGTTTAACAGAATATATATATTTTCTTAATCAGTATTTTTGACTTGCTTTCCAGTAAAAGTATAAAAATGTTCTAAAAAATAAAATAATTTTACTTCAGAAGCAAAGTTCAAAGATTCAGAATGTCTCAGAAAGTCTATTATACTCACCATGGCTGTATTTATTTGATTAAAAATACAGTCAAAACAGTAATTTTGTGAAATATTATTAAAATTTTAAAAAACTGTTTTCTATTTTAATATTTTAAAATGTAATTTATTCCAGTAATGCAAAGCTGAATTTTCAGCATAATTACGCCTGTCTTCAGTGTCACATAATCCTTCAGAATTCATTTTAACATGCTGATTTGGTGCTCAAGAAAATATTTATTATTATTATCAAGGTTGAAAACAATTGTGCTGCTTAATATTTTTTGTGGAAACCATGATAAATTATTATTTTGATCGATGTAGAGAAAGTTTAAAAGTACAGAATTTATTTGAAATAGAATTTTGTGTAACATTATAAATGTCTTTACTGTCACTTTTGAATAAAAGTTTAATTAGTTTATTTTTATTTTTTGAGGTTTCTTTTGAAGTTTTAAATGGTAGTGTATGTTTTGAAATATAGCTTCGCAAGAAATAGTTCAGCTGAAGTTACTTAGAATGACAACATTAAAATAATGTAAGGTAATTGAGTCACAAAGTAAATCATCTTGGCATTGAATACTCTGTGTTTGTGTGGTGTGTGTTTAGCTAAGAAAGAAGACACTGGAGGTCAGCGTGTGGGACTACGACAAGAGCTCTGCCAATGACTTCTTGGGAGAGGTGAGAAGCTACAAGCTTTAAACACACTTTGAAAGATTAAACACCAGGTCCAATGTGTGCTAAACAATACAGAAGCATGTGCGTGTGTGTATATGTATATACTTTTATGTATATTCAGGTATCTGAACTTTAAAAAATTATTCAGGTGTGAATTATTTATGTATATATACACAGGATTTACATAAAAAACACACACTGCTATCAGTAAATAATAATATTCATGGGCTTTGTAGGTACTAATTGACCTGTCCAACACGGCCCAACTGGACAACGTCCCACGCTGGCTGCCTCTGAAGGAGCAGAGCGAGGGCGAGCATCACCGGCGTTCTCACTCGGTACAGGGCCGCCAGCACTCGCCCAAACCCCCCGGAGGACACGGGAGCCAGCATTCCCCAAAAACCTCCGGTCACAGCAAGGAGGACTCACCCAAATCCTCAGTCATCAAGAGCCGTAGTCACGGAATCTTTCCTGACCCTGCCAAGGGTAGGACCGCAAGTCGCATGGCACTTCTGTCTCTTCTCCTTTCACATTTCCTCTTTTCCATCCTTCTATTGCTGTCATTTCTGTGCATTCTGTCCTCTCTTTCTCTCTCTTTATTGTTCTTGCTTTCACTTGATCTCTCCATTCTGTATTTCTCAAGCTTCCTAGCTTTGGCTTTCCGCTCTCCATATATGTGTGTTCAGTTCACAACAGCGCTGAGCTCACCAGCGCTTCACTCCAGCCACCTCACACAGGGTGTGACAGGGCCACTCTATCAGGAAGCAGCCTGCTTAGATGCTAACTAGGGCACATTAGTTGGACATTAAGTATCACATTAGTTGTGTCAGATTCAATGGAGACTCAATTTCAAATAACCTAATAACATAATAATTGTAGAATATAAATAAGAATGACTTAAAATGAATAAATAGGCAAAAGTAGGGAATGAAACGCCCTTGTGGTAATTTGGTTCTGGTTGTTTTAGACACGCAGGTCCCTACAATTGAGAAATCTCACAGTAGCCCTGGCACGTCGAAGCCATCCCTCTCCGAGGGTCAAGCTGGCCCCCACGGAGGCCCCCGTGCTCATGGCAAAAGTGGCACGGCCCGGGCACACCTTGACGATGCCGCAGCAACGGCCGAAGCTGTCGGCCAGCAGCCCCGTCTCCAACCAAGTAAACGACGCAAATAAAACCTCCACAGCATGGCTGCCTTCGCACTCATCTGTTCCTCCTTCTGTTCTTTTTCACTGCCCTCTTTTGGTTTTTTCCCCCTTCCCTGTTGTTGTTTTCTGGTTTCTCCCATTTTACTTTATCTGGTCCCCCTGTGGTCACAGTCTATCACTTCACTTCCAGTTCTCACCGGTGTGTTGGGAACGCATCACGTTTGCACATCATATTTTGAAGTAACGCGGGCTAAACTTTGAATTAATTAAATATAGTTTCACTGCACCCTTAAATCGCATCTTTTAAACTTCCTGCTCCTGTAGCACAGCTAGCATGGCGTTAGCCAAGGTCATGGGTTTGATTCCCAGGGAACACACAATAAGCATATGCATAAAATAATGGTAGAATTTTTTAGGATGGTGAGTCCAGCCTAAAAAATCTTCAAAAATAAATACAGTTTCTGACCTAGTCAGGCACTGAGGTAGTCAGATGCCTTCCACAGGATGCTAACTAAGATTACTAAGACTTGTCAATCACCGAGGAGATCTGACTGCACCTAGTTGGCAGACTTGTGCTTTTACCCCACAGGGACATGTTGAAACCTTGCCACTGAGGCTATTTTAGGTAAAACCTTCTCAATTTACCATTTTAGAGAGCAAATGACCAGCCCTGATCAGCACACACATACATAGTGACATGTTTTGCCCCCTTGAACCCTTCGCCACAGCCCTGACAACCTTTCTTCAAACTCCTCTTTTATTTGTCCCATTGAGTTGTTCTCTGTCCCAGACGGCCGGCTTTCCAGCAGCTTCCCCACTCCACCGAGATGGCCGTGCATGTGGCCGCCTGCTCCTTAAAGAACCATCCCACCCTGCCTCCACTCTCTCTGTGGCTCTCGCCTACACTGCACCTCAGTCGACGCTGTAAGCGTACTGTGGCTGCATGTGACTATGACCTACAGTAAAAGCTGGTGGTGTCCATTTTGTGACGAGTTCATACTCTGAGTCTCCATCTCGCCTCCCTTCTCCCCTCTCCAAACCTCCCCTCCTTCTCGCCCCCCACCCCGTGACTGATATATGGCCCCAGCCCAAAATGGCTGCCTCGACCCGAGGCACCACAGGCACAGCGTAGTTGGTGTGCTCACCATTCAGAGAGCCCCGTCTGAGTCGCCGAGCAATGAGATCCCTGACAGCCGTCACCTGACCCTCAGGAAAGCCATGTCTGAAGAGAGGCCGCAGCCAGACGGAGGTGAGAGTTGAACGTCAGCAGTTGAACGTCTCGTATGATTGCCGATGACAGCAAGAGAGAAAGAGCGAGAGGATGTTGAGTTACTAACGCACATCTTAACTAGCGGAACTAGCTGGTTGAATTGCAAAGGGTGCTTTTGTGCCCACGAAGGGCACTGCGGTGCGGGAAGGGGACGCTATCCGAAGGGTCTTTCCAAACGAAAGTGAGCAACTGGATCCCTTTACACAAAACTGTTACAGAAGATGATCAAGGAAGTAAATTTGCAGTTATGATTATGTGAATCTGGGTGCTGCATCGATAAGCAGAAGTTTAACAGCATGCCAGTTGAAATAAAATGTAATTAAAGACAGAAAGAGACAATCATTGAGATTTTTAGCATTAGCATGAATTTTGTTATCAAGTAAAAGGCCTGTTCTCACTGAGACGAAGGTTTGGTGCAAAAATTCGAAATATTTTAATTTGAATGGCAGTTAATGCATCTGTTCAGACCAACAAAGACATTTGCATGCCATTAGTTTGACTGAATGTTTTCAATAATAAAATAAAATACTAATAAATACTGCTAAAATACTGCGACAAACATTAGAATATTAATATAAAAGCTTTTCTGTAAGTGCCACCTACTGCCAGAGAGTGAAATTGCATTTTCATTCAGGCCATCTGCCTTTTTTTCAGATTGGTCTGAACATACAATTTTTCATGTCGACAGTCGTGTTAGTATGAACAGGCCTGAATTTTGCAGATTCACAATAGAGTAGCAGTGACGATTGTCGTGCAAATCCGTGCCATGTGACCTTCCATGCGAGTGATTAGGACCTTTTGATGCTCACTTTCGACTGGAATCTGCTTTCTGCCACTTCACAGGAAGTTCATGCAGCGAGTCTCAGTCTGGTTCAACAGTCCAGCAACGTGCATCCTTAAAACCAAGGGAACAAAACAGTAGTGCTCAACTATGATGACAAATGCTAGGAGGGAGCGCCGACCCCCTGACCATCCCAAGAGAGTCTCATTAGCTGCCTATTTTTACCGTTACCGTTGCTGAATCTGTTTGAAAAAAGACTGTGTGCATGAATTACGTGCCAAAATCATGCATCCCACGTCACACCATCACCATTACTTTCAGTCAAACACTGCATCACCATAAAAAAAAATCTATTAAAATATGATTAATCGTACTTAACCACAATTAAAATAAACTTTGCGTAATTATAACAGAATTAGCATAATGGAATTACTTAATGCACAAAACTCAAACACAGTTTACTAATGAACAGTTTAATTTGTTGTGTCTGTGCTTTTGCTTCTGTCATCTGATGTCTGCTTAGCATATGTCTGCCTGTGGTATTTCCTTTCATTAATGGAGTGCTGTCATGCTTTCTTTAAATGTTGCCAGCAGTATCTATTTGGGTGTATGTGAGTGTGTGCGTGTGCGTGTGCGTGTTGGGAGTGGATATGTGGATATCTACCCCTATAATTGATAGTTACCAGTTGCAAACTAGTTAGTAGTGTATGTGACTCATGCAACTCACATAGTCCACTTCAAAAACAGTGTCCCGCAGCCATAGATCTGGTGATGCTCCTGTTACTGCAGCCTCATTGGACAGCGGTCTGAGTGGCAGTGCCTTTAGCCTGTTGGATGAAGAGGGCGGGACCAATGCAGTAGATGGTGCTGTCTTCCAGGTTCCCAGATTGTGAGTGCTTTCCATATGACTCCCATAATATTTGCTAATCCGTCATATTTTGTTTGAAATAATCTACAGTTTCATATTTTATTTGGTAGAATCTAGACTGCTTTTTTGTTTATTGTCTATTCAAATCCCTCTATTTTCTTGGCACTCCACGGGTTCTCTGACCTGATGTTGTTTATTATTCAGTGGAAAGATTCCAAACGGCACAGAAGCTGTGAAATCCGCTCATGGAGATACAGAGGGTAATGTTTTCATGGGATGTTGTGTGGTTTTGTGATTATTTGTGCATGTTTGTGTCAATAGCAGGGTATTTGGAAGTACAATGTGGCAGCAAAGTTGAATTTATTTTATGTTATATATATATATATGATCAAATATTATGAATTTTATTAGATTATGCTTTTAAATCTACAGTAGTATAGATGTGTCTGTGTCTGTGCCTGTTTAGGTAAGACTCAGGTGATGGGGGAGATAAAGATTGCCCTGAAGAAAGAGATGAAGACAGAGGGAGAACACCTGGTGCTTGAGATCCTACAGTGCAGAAACATCACCTACAAATTCAAGTCTCCAGACCACCTCCCGGGTAACAAGACACACGACAGCAAACATGTTCACTCATTCTAATTATACTGTCTGTTTGATATATGGTTGGTTTACGCATTGTCTTATTGATATAAATGTCCCAAATGTTCTTACAGAAATGCTTTGATGTATTTCCTGTTTAAACAGGACTTGAGTTAGGAAAGCTTAATACTTACGGTTGATGTTGTTTTACAGACCTGTATGTGAAGCTCTATGTGGTGAATGTGGCCACTCAGAAAAGAATCATCAAGAAGAAAACCAGAGTGTGTCGTCATGATCGTGAACCGTCTTTCAACGAAACTTTTCGCTTCTGCATGAACCCTGCAGGTCATTCCATTCAGGTATGTCAGAAATCGATGCACTAGGGTGCTAAAATTTGATCCGACTTAAAGTAGTGATTCATATTTATTCCAACCCTTGCAGCTCTTTCTTGTTTCAAATGGAGGCAAGTTCGTAAAGAAGACCCTAATCGGTGAAGCCTACGTGTGGCTGGATAAGGTAGACCTGCGGAAACGGGTGGTGAGCTGGCACAAGCTGCTGGCCAGCACAGCTCAGATCCACTCCTAAAGACGGCGGTCAGATGAGGCGCGAGGACAGACCAGGCAGTGGAGTCTCACATCTCTGCCGCACTCTTTGGGACTAAACTGAGGCCGACACAGGGAGCTTCCCGATTGCACTGGCATGTATGATTGTGTTAATCCAAGCCATGGAGAAACAGGTGTATAATGGTGTTTACAGAAAGGATCTGACCCTTAGTGACAAGATGCAGATCTTTACGTTGGGAAAAGCTCAAAAAATTGAGCTGGAGATTCACACACACAGTGTGTTCAAACCTATATGTGTACATGCACTTTCACAATCACTCACACTTATCCACACATATTTATACAGATGTATGTATAATAATATGTGTACATTGGGCCACAACCGACAGTTAGATGATAGAGTGAAAGTATATTTATTTCAAAGTAATTTTTCCTGTTTGTGCATTATTCATATGAGAACTATTATTTACAGATAGAGATGGATATCATATACATTATTTTTGTATGATAGAGACAAATTCAGTTTTGGATATTTATCGTTATTTTACATTCCCTCTCAGATGTTATTATGTGTTGAAAGACCTGATATTTAAAGCATATTATCAATGGATTAGAAGAGTATTTTATGGTATATTATAGACAGATTTAAATGAATGAAATATGATTTATTGGGTGTTGTGATGACTCTTTGTGTCAGTATGGTTATTTCCACTCACAGAAGTAATACTTTCATCTTTCGCTGTGTGATACTGAATTCATCAAAGTCAGAGATAGAGTTTCAAAGCTCTAGGAATCAAGAAGCAGATAATTACAAAGAATGTAAACGTTTAAGAAAACTGCCGGTCTTATATGACTCACACAGAAATGAATGGGATATCGAATAGAAAGTGTTCGCTGATTATGATTTGCTATCTCATTTCATGAATGTGACAGTCGAAATATCTCCAATTTGCAGCAGCATCAGTTGAATATGTCAAATCCAGCACTGTTATATAATTTGCACTTTGTGTCTAGCATTTTACGAATGTAGGTTGGTAGCTTTTTCTGAGTTTTCCTCAAAACAACAAAAACATCCTGCTATTTAAAAGAGTCAAACACTGTCAATCCCCTACATACTCATATGCATCTGTCTCTCTTAAATACTCAAGGATTAGATTTAATGGGTCAGTGTAGTGTCTGTCCGCATCATATTGCTGATACAATGTTGATAATATGTTTCATTTAAAAAATAAATAAAAAAAACTCCTAAACACTCAGGTTTCGGTGAAAAGGCCTTGCTTAAAAATTATTGGCTGATCTTTGATCTAAGCAGGGTCAGCTTAAAGGCGATAACAGTGCAGGATCAGGGTGATGAAGACATCACAATGTGTTCCTTTTTAATTTAACAGATTATTTTGGCTAACTTTAATTTTCTTCTCGGTTTACATGTCTAAAAGGAGACGTTATCTCATACTTTCAGAAATGTGTGGCCACTTCGCAATGCAGACACTAATTAGCCATTAGTATTATTTATATATATATA
>NW_015505180.1:344163-364195 GCF_001515645.1 Sinocyclocheilus grahami
TATATATGTATGTATATGTATGTTGTTTCTTACGTTTTTTTTATGCCTTTAAACTTAGGATGTGTGGATAAAAACCTTACAAAAAAAAATAACCCAGCCATTATACAGGTCATGCACTTACTGATATTCACTCAAACATCCAGCGTTAATGGTTGAGTCAACCTTGTGCCAAACTACCAAAATCCGCAGATTCTGTGTATGTTATTCTATGCAACCGAGACAGCGTTTGGCGTAGGCTACTTATTGTTTAGTAGTCGAAGGACAGATAAAGCATTACGAATGAGTACTTTTTTTATTTTTGTATGTTTTTTTCCCCCACATGGTACATATGTTTGCTTTTATACATTTTTGGTTGTGTCTTTTGCTTGATGCTTGTTTAATTAATTTTTTATTGCTAACGATGTGTTTGCAAAAACATTGGGTTAATTAACCTACTCAACTATATAACTGCTAGTTTTGAGAATTCAAATGTACATAAAATGTGTTTACAGGATCATAGCAGACTGGTCATCTTATGTTAGTCATTCACAGTGTCTGGAAACACAACTATCTCACTGCACTCAGCTTTATATACAATGCTCAGCTTTCACTATATATTCTGATCTCCCAGAATGTGTTATAATTTTTATGTTTACAAATTAGATGAGAAAAAGGCATCATATAACAAAATCGTCACATGAATTCATCGTAAACAACGCAGCCTCCTTTGAATTATTCACGCATGCTCCACTTCGCCACACTAACTTCCACCTCTGCAAAAGTGATACAAAATAAATAAACAAAATCAAGCTGTGTAAATAAAAATGATCATTTTCTTTTTGTACAAATAGGATCTTGTATTAGATTTCTGTTTCAGCGAAGAGCATGTGTTGAGGAAAAGGAGCAGAGCGGCTGTGTGTTACATGTTGTACATGCACTAAAAGCTTTCCTCATGCTTGCCTCTGATGGACTGGACTTGACCTGCACAACAGACACCGATTTAACCCTGTACAATAACGAACAGATGTTGACCTTACTGAATCCAAGTAGAATCAGGAAACGTATGGTGTTTTCACTTTGGATGTTGCATGTCTTGTTGGTGGTTTGTTCTATTTTTGTGTCCAGATTCTATTTACAAAAAGAGAATAAGATTATGAAAAATTAATCAGATCTAAATATGTATGCTGACTGTACAAAGATATGCTTGAATAATCCGTCTGGTTTTCCACTTAATGTAAACTGATGAAAAAAATCCAGCTGTCATGGTTTTTGTGGTTGTACACAAACGGTATTGATAAATTATGCAAATTGTGCTGTGATAAAAGGCTAATGCCCCAAGTCTAAATATTAAATGATATATGTAAAATTCTCCCTGATGTGAATTAATTTGTAAGCCACTTTTACACCATTCTCTCTCTCTCTCTCTCTCTCTCTCTCTCTCTCTCTCTCTCTCTCTCTCTCTCTCTCTCTCCCTCTCTCTCTCTCTCTCTCTCTCTCTCTCGCTCTCTTTCTCAATGTGTCTGTCTGTCTTTCTATGTCTGTCGGTCAGTTTTATCTATTTGTCTGTCTGTCTGTCTGTCTACTGTATCTGTCGGTTTCTCTCTCTCTCTCTCTCTCTCTCTCTCTCTCTCTCGCTCTCTTTCTCAATGTGTCTGTCTGTCTTTCTGTCTGTCGGTCAGTTTTATCTATTTGTCTGTCTGTCTGTCTGTCTACTGTATCTGTCGGTTTATTCTATCTATCTATCTATCTATCTATCTATCTATATGTCTGTCTGTCTACCAGTAGTTTGTGGGTAGTAAGAAACATGAGGACAGGAAATGTCATAATGGTTTGTCATTGTACTTTATTTTTTCTTGTTTTATAGTTTTATGAGATTATTATATTTTGCAAAGTTAAAGCTGCAGTCCGTAAGTTTTGCCTCTTTGTCGCCATCTCTGTTTGAAAACCTGCAATTGCAGCTGTGTGCGGAATTATCTTCCTTGCGGGTTGTGAGTGGGCGTGGATGAATCTAATGTTCTGAAGAGTATGTGTGGCAGTCAGTCACAGCACCGGTGTGGATATTTACTGTACTTCGCAATCACAGATTCTAGCCTACTTCTTGGAATATGACCCAAATAAGAATTTTCACCGTATATTGTCATCTGAACAAGTAAGTAACAAGTCTGCCACGTTTGTTCTGACCAACTGAGGAAAAAAGCAGTACCATAAATCTCGCTACCAATGGTGATTACATCTAAAGATTGGTTAGCTCATATCACATCAAACTTATTGTGCAAATTATTATTATACTTTATTCTCAAATTATTATAATGTTAACAACATCCACATTGGTGACTATGAGTAGTGTGTATTAGGGTGTAGATTTCAATTTCTGCACAGTCTAATCTAACTGTCATACTCTTCGAATTTCATATTAAGAAATTATTTTAACCCAAAAAGCAAATTATGCTCCCTTCGAACTGGTTTTCTTTAAAATACAAATCTTTGTAATCCCAGGCTATCTGTAATCAGAAGCACATTTATAACTGGAATAAAATTTAATTTCGTTCACGTGTTTCATAAACACATAATCCTTTCTGGATTACAATTCACCATCAAATTGATACATTTAATTATTCTGGCTGCTGTGAGAAAAGGCGGTTAATGATCGGCCACCTGCAGGATCCTCACATGCAATAGTCTAGTAGCCGGAACAACTTCTTTGTGTTTACAGACGTGACGTAATGACGCAGTACCATGCTCGAATTTCCCGCGAATACCTAAAATTAGAAAACATTATTATAAGCTAACCGTTGTGAATCGGGCTAAAGTAAGGCGATAGTTTTGAACACTGGCTGGTTATGCACTTGCTCAAATATTGATTTCGGATCATTTTTAACCAAAAAAATTACGGACTGCAGCTTTAAAAAAACATTAAGAAAAAACTAATAGTGGGACTTTTATTTTGAAGAAAACGGTGGGTGGCGCCGTCGTTGTCACATGCCCGACCATTTACTAAAAATATCGTAAGTTAAGTTTCTGTTGTCATCATTCACTAGTAATGCATCGCGGTTGTGTGTGTTTTTTCCTTTAAGCAGTCTATATAGAAGAGTTGAATTGAGCTAAATGGAGGAAGAAAGCACATTAAAGCACGTAATCAAAGCAATTCAACATGGAGAGCTGTGCACAGTCCGACAGCATCTCAATGAGCACGTCAACAAGCAGTCTGTCATCTATACTCATTTCGGGAAATCTGGAGATACTTTACTGCACTATGCTGCCAGACATGGACACATGGAAATTGTGCGTTATTTAGTAGAGGAGCTCAATATGGACGTTGAAGTGTACAACAACGACTACAAGAGAGCTCTGCACGAGGCTTCTTCCATGAGTCAGTATGAGTGTGTGCGGTATCTCATTGCCAGGGGAGCGAAAATAGACAGTTTGAAGAAAGCAGACTGGTGCGTCATAAATTCTGAAGCCAATTCACGAATGTTCATGTAGTAGATGGAATATACTATCAGGAAGTAAACATTGATCCAATGCCTTCGATAGCTCAGTTGGTAGAGCGGAGGACTGTAGAGGTTCAGCATTGATATCCTTAGGTCGCTGGTTCGAATCCGGCTCGAAGGAAAGATTTTTAGTCTAATGCAAAATACTGTTTTCCGCTGTTTATATACATTTGTACGTCATATAATAACAGCGGTGTTATTGTTAAGTAAAACCATAAAGGATAATTTTCGTTAATTGAAATAAAGCTGACATAAAATGAATATTATGAAAACTGAAATAAAATACGCTGAAGCTGATGTACTAACATTACTAAAACTGAAATAAAAATACTAACTAAACTAATAGAAATCATAAAATCCCATTACAAAATTACTAATGTACTATACTAATATAGTGTAAATTCTACAGTTATAATGTGTGCACATAATTCCATGCAGAACATGTTGTATTTATTTATTTATTTATTTATGTATTTATGTAGTCATTTAGCAGACACTTTTATCCAAAGCGACTTACAAATGAGGACAACAGAAGCAATCAATTGTAGTATTAAAAACAACTAAAAATAGATCCAAAACTAAAAGCTAAAACTTTATAAATACTACTTATACACATTTTAAAAATAAATAAATTAAATAAAAATGTCAAATGCATATTATTATTATTATTATTTATGGGCAGTGAAGTATATTTTTGAGTGATTATATTCATATTTTCATTTTCAAGTAGCTCAGTGTTATTTTAGTATTTTATATATATATATACTATTATTTATTAATATTTTAAATTAGCGTTTGTTTTTATTTTTTCACTTTTCATTTAAGTTTTAATAATTTTGTTTTTTTTATATCTTTTTAGTTTTAATTTATATTTCATTTTTAAAAATTAAAAAAAGTTTTAGTTTTAGTACTTCAATTTCAAATGTATTTCATTTAGTAGCCAAGCCTACATTTCTTATTTTTGTTTAAAAAGACGAAATTTTAAGTTTTTTATCTAATATTTATATTTTTTCTATTTCAGCTTTACTTCAATTTAAAATATATATATATTTTCAATAATTTTATTTTTAGTTGACAATAGCACTGTTTTGTTCTTGAGCAGCTTTGCTGCATTTGAACAAAACCGGCTTCTAACCTCTCTAGGACCCCTCTTATGATGGCCTGTACCCGTCGAAACCTCGAGGTCGTTTTGGAGCTGCTGAATCACGGTGCTGACCCAATGCTGCAGAACAAGGATGGGTGGAACTCATTCCACATTGCATGCAGAGAAGGAGATCTAGCCATCACACACCACCTCCTACTGGCCAAACCCGAGGTCTGGAAGACAAAGAGCAAGACTGGCAGGACGCCCCTCCACACTGCTGGTATGGAAGCACATGAATGAATGTTTTCCCAGATTTGCCATCATGTATCTGCCTTTTTTCTCACCTAAGCTATGCACGGCTGTGAGGATGCAGTGAAGATTCTGCTTCAGAGGTAACATATTTTGAGTATGCATGTGTATAGCACAATGCCTTCTTATTTTGCTCACATGGTTTGCATGTTAATTCAGTTGTAGCTATGAACCTGATGGGAAGGACAGTTGTGGAGTCACACCATTTATGGATGCCATAAGAAATGGACACAAAGCTACAGCTAAATTGCTCCTTGAGAATCACCAGGTAAGCACATATCAACATCAATCACTTACATTGTTTTTGTTATATTAGATATAAGCATATCCACGTTTATCTGGTTTAGGCATCTCCTTCAGCGGTAGATATTCTCGGTGCACAGCCCCTACATCAGGCCTCTGTAACTGCTCAGGAAGAAGCACTTTCTTTCCTCGTGCGTAATCTTGGTATCGATATAAACTCAAGAGCCACAAAACTGGAGCTGACTGCATTGCACTATGCCGCTAAGGTTGTATCTATTGCATTAAACATGAAGCACAGTTAAGATAAACACGCTTCCTCTTCTAATCTGGTTTTGATCTCAATGCTCATTTTTCAGGAAGGTCACACAAATGCCATAAAAACACTGCTCGCCCTGGGCGCTGATCTACATGCAAGAGACACAAAAGGAAGATCAGGTTACACTTTACAGTGTATTTCACTGCATGCCAGCTTAGTGAGATGCCATAATAGGGATCTTTTTAGAACACAAAGTGATATTTTTTTAATGGTTTGCAGCTCTACATATGGCCTGCATTGGACAGCATGTGGACTCCGTTAGAATGCTGCTACAATTGGGACTCGGAGATACTGAAGACAATACAGGCAATACAGCAAGACAGTATGCCAAAAAAACTCTCATTAAAGAAGTGTTCGAAAGTCTTGAAATGTAATTGCTGTGTAAAATAAATCATTGCTTTGAATGAATATTAAGCAAAAGTGGAGACACAAAGTTACAAAAGAAATGCTTATTATTAAAGTCATGTGGTAAAACTATTTATTTGTGCCTTTTCATATGAAGAGCATGGCATGAAACACTTGGTAATTATACACATTTGTTGCCATTGTGGTTCAAATCGTTGTTTTTGAACGACTCTTTTAGGCTAAGTGAATCGTTCTCATTTCAGTCCCCTTTGCTGTAAGTGAGTCTGAATGAACTGAATAGGCTTGTTTGAGATGCGCCTCGCCTCGCCTAGCCTGAAATGTAGGCGGCTGCAGTGAGGGGAGGAGTGAAATAAGCACAGTCAAGACGGACAGTTCTGACCTCTCGAAGTGAACAGATACCTACCAGATCAAA
The DNA here is from genome assembly GCF_001515645.1 of Sinocyclocheilus grahami. Classification (NCBI taxonomy): domain Eukaryota; kingdom Metazoa; phylum Chordata; class Actinopteri; order Cypriniformes; family Cyprinidae; genus Sinocyclocheilus; species Sinocyclocheilus grahami. Next base: position 350,364 of record NW_015505180.1, read on the forward strand.
GGCAGATATCGCGTTATTTACACTCACGTGCTGTGTTGCTAATAATCATGATATGATTTCAGTTCTGTTGCTTTTATATGAAAGTAAATATGATGAACAAGACACTCAAAGTGCTTGCTATTTAATTCCATACGAAAGGTGTATTTATCATCAATTTTTACTTTGTTACAAACATGTATTTTAGATTTTTATAGAAATATGACAACAAGCACATATCTCACACAGAGATCGGTCAAACAAGCTCATCTCAAACAAGCCTAATGATTTATTTAGTCAGAATGGCACTGTGTTTTTGATTAATCGTTTGGGTGAATGATTTATTTCTTAAAGGGGTCATATGATGCGATTTCAAGTTTTCCTTTCTCTTTGGAGTGTTACAAGCTGATTGTGCATAAAAAAAAAAGAGTCGCATGAGTCAGAATTTGCTTAAAATCGGACGAAAATCGCACAGTGTATAAACGCAAAGAGCTAACTTGTCGCCCCCTACTGGCGTAACGATGTAACATAGAAAAAGTCATTTTTGTACGTTTTCTTCAGGGGTAAACAGTTACAGAACTTAACACCTGTTAACGCATAATCTAGTACATGTACTTCTTATATCTATTTCAAAATTTAGTCAATATGTAGCCTTAAGTCAGTGGAAAACAATCTGACACTTAGTGACTAACTGACATATATTTTACTTTATGTATGTGATATTTCCGTGAACGTATTCAAAGATCCGAGTCACTTGGATGAATCAAAATCCCCACCACTTTATGCAGGTGAGCGGCTCTGGCGAGCAGGAGGCGGAGCATTCGCCCACGATGATTGACAACACAGTCCACCAATCGCATCGGAGCACGCGCAAACTCGCACACCCTGCCCACTTCAGCCACACCCACTGGGGGTGACGTGACAGCGCACTTCTTTCATTTCCAGCTTTGCAAGACCTCCATTTTCTTCGGGCCGACGCGTAGGAAAAGGGGATTAAAGACGAAGAAAAATGAATGAAGAGTACGACGTTATCGTGTTGGGAACCGGGCTGACGGTATCAGAATATCATTTAATCCAAATACGCTCGCGTACATGACGAAAAAATCTTAAGAAAAACCACAGTCAGAGGCTGTTTCGATCTTGCTTGGTGCTGTTACTGTACCGCGCACTTTAGGAGGCTAATTACTAACTTGCTAATTTTAGCATCATGCTAATCAGCAGCCAGTCGAACTCTGTGGAATATGCTAATTAGCAATAATGCTAGCGTTAGCCACAGGCTAATCAGCGTTCTTTCTAACTGTACGTGATGTGCTAAGCTGGCTCAGTGATAACTTTAGCATCAGTTATCCATTGGCGCTCAGCCGCGGCTAACGCTGCTTCACAGGCCTCGGTTACAAATTTGACGGTGTTTTGTGATTAATTATGTTTACTACCTGGTTAATAACGCACCAAGAAACTTATTGTGTTTTGTTATTTTAGTGTGACATTTTGGATCAAATATCTCGCTTGTAATGAGGCTTTCATATTTTGACAGCGCCAACTACACAGCTTGCGTTCTGTCACTGTGTCTAGGTAATAATCGGTCTCTCTTATTGTTTATGAAAACAGTTTTTATTATTCCTAAAAAATCATATAAAAGTATGCATATTTTTATCTGCTTTTTAATACGGAGTCTATAGTCTCCCCAGTGGCTTCCTCAATGTTGAGGTGCTATTTTTACAAGAGGTTGACTTCGTAGTTATTGTAAGGGTGGAGGATTGTTTCATATATTTTTATTTAAAATGAAGTGACACAATGAACCAATTTTGAGATTACACATTTCGTCAATATAGTTAAGTAAACAACCACACCCTCAAGTAAAACAGAAAACCTTATATATTCTATTGCAATGCGTTATATGCCTGTTCATTATTCAGCCAGGAAGTTGTTTTATGCTTATATAGAGATAAAATGATGCACGCATGTCGTTACCCACATCCTCCAGGCTTTTAACCTGCAAAATGACACTATAGTATACATTATTGTAAATATTTACTTTTAAATTATGCATCAGGAAAAACTCCTGATGAAAATTATTCCTAGCTGCTACTGTACTTTGCTTTTCAGTCAAACTAATTTGTTTGGTGGGACAGTCCCTGAAAACTTTTCTTCCTTGAGGTCTAAACCGGATCAAGTACACAGTTTTGTTTGTTTCACTTCTTAAGTAAGGAAGCATGCACCTACATCTCCATAAACATGCATTTGTAGTCTCATAAAATTTTAAACAGTGATCCATACGAATCCTACCAGACTCAAGTATGCATTAAAACCGATGTTGCATTTTATTGATTGTGGATATTGATTATTCACATTTCATTGCTTTTACTAAAGGCTTGGGTTAGTGTAATGTGTCTAAAGAAACCTATACAAAGTGGTTCCCCTAAAACAGGAAGTATGGGAAGTGAACAGAGGACGTTTTTGTGCAGAGGTGAATTAGGCTATCAGTAGAGGAACCGAGACTGACATCTTCTGTTTAGTTCTGCAAATCAGGCAAGAATGGTAAGCTGAGGGTGGCATGAGAGCGAAAAATGAGCAACAGTGTTCCCGTCTCGGCTGTTTTATGAGGAATTCCACAGTTCTTGAGGCCACAGTCTCCCTGAGTGTAGTAAGGATCTGGTATTACATGGCTTATTGCATAATCCCTTTAGCCTGTGCTGGACAGTGTAGTGGCTGGAAGTTAGGAGCATTGATGCTTGAACTCCTCTGAGTTCTACTAGAACAAATGTCACGAGGTCTTGCCCGTTTTAAAACATGCAATGATAGGAATTCTTATACTGGCTTGTTATTCTTTGTAAATTTTATAGTAAAACACTTGTTACTTTGTCACTGTCTTTGCATTTTCTCTTTTTATTGGCAGCTATGCCGTCTCGTATTGTGTAAACGCCTCTTTCTCCACATAATGTGATGAATCATCTACAGTGGATTGAGGGGAAAAGGCAACACACAAAAGAAACATCAGATACTGGATGATTGTTGCAAGCTTTCTGTTGCAGAAGAGTGGGAGAAGTGTTTTACTGGAGCGTGATAGAGTCGCTGATAGTCATCTGAAGCCAGAACGCTGGATCCCAGCAGGTGTTAAACGCCATGAAAGAGGGAGAGAAATGTCAGGAGCGTTTCTTAGGGCCTTTCATGTGACTGTAGCCTGATTCTTTAGTAAGGAGAAGCAGGTGGTGTTCAGCTGTGTGGATCTACTGTTCACTTTACAGTGATTGTTAACGTTTAACCCTTATTGCTGCTAAAAAAAATCTTTGGATTTAGTACGCAGTCATTTTGTTTCAAGATTTTCCTTTAGTTATAAATGAACTCATCATTTGAGCTGAGAGCAGTTGAGTTGGGACATTGATTATGTAGACATGAGAAATTGATGTCTAAAAATTGTTAACTGCCACCATCAGGCATATTAAGTTGTTCCTATAGTCACGAGGGTTTCGTTCGTACATACTTCGTCCACAAAAGAGTTTGTGAATTAATAATTACACAAAAATGTTTTGCTTGTAGTAGTACAGTGCCACATATTCAGCGGCTATGAAATCAGCTGAGAAGTAGCTCTTATTGTTGTTATCCCACCCTGACCTGTTCTAGCTTAGCAGTGTGATGCAAAGAAGGCGTTGTCTTGTTTAGATATTTTCTTACATATTTGTAATGCTAAGGCCTTGGCTCGTCTCCACTCAGATGGATTTTGTTACTCTCATACCTCAACTGAAAATTTGCATTGAAATGATTTGTGAGCCCGTAATGAAGAAAACTATTTTGCTTGTCGGAAAATAAGTTACTGTTGTTAATCGCTTTGAGAGTACATGTTATTGTGAATTGTGTCATTCAATGACTTCAGTTACGTGTAAAGTCCACTCATCTCATGATCTGTAGGTTTGCTGTTTCTAATCATTTATTATGGCCTGTGAGGACAGTGTTTCAGCATTTCTTTAAACGTCCATGCTTGTCTTTTTTTATAGCATTTTTTTAAACAAAACTAGTGTTATGATAGTGTTGTTAATTAAAACAATAAAATGTTCTCGTTAATTGAAATAAAGTGAAGATAAAATATAAATATCACACAGAAAGCTTAAATAAAATGACAAATGTTGCCTTGGAAACTTACTGAAATTAAGTTAAGTACTAAAAATGGCTAAAACGGAAATAAAAATAAAGAAGCTAAATATAAATAATACATTAAAAAATCATATAACAAAATTACTAAATCTTAAACCAAAGTTTACACGAAATGAAAATATAAAAATAAAAGCTAATACTGTAAATAAAATATGCTATTTTGTTATGTAAATAATAATACTAAAATAACACTGGTTATGTTCAGTTCATGTCTGCACTTCTGTATAGTTCATACAGCTGTAACTAGGTTAAGTTGTTTTGCTACAGTGATAGACAGTTTATGATGAGTAAAGCCGTCTGTTTCAGTTGTGGCATTCTTGTGAAGCATACAGGACGTTTCTCTGCTAAACCCCTTTGATCTACTCCTCACTGCTATTGAAAAATGTGTTAGGGCTTGTTTTAAAGGCCTGTCTAAAGGATATCGGTCTGCTAGGATTGGTTCTGTAAAACAAGTAATGCATGCGTTGTTAAAGTCAAGGACAGTATGTATCATTTTATTTTCCACAGAGATGCAACCTACTTCAAAACCACTAAATAACTGGCATTAAGTATATTATACAAGCCATGACTGCATTTTGAATGGCCTGGGGTCATCATGGTCACATGTCTGAGATATGTTGTACTGAATCAATCTGCATTCATGCGTTTCCTCTAGGAATGCATCCTGTCTGGGATCATGTCCGTGAAGGGGAAGAAGGTTCTGCACATGGACAGGAACTCATACTATGGAGGGGAGAGTGCCTCCATCACCCCTTTGGAGGATGTAAGTCACTGTTTGACACCACAGCTATTCTCTAAATCTCCACAGACTCTAACATTGTCTTTTGGTTTGCTCACAGTTGTTCAAGCGTTTCAGCCTTCCTGGCAGCCCTCCTGAGTCCATGGGAAAGGGCCGCGACTGGAACGTGGACCTCATTCCCAAATTTCTAATGGCTAACGGTAGGAAGCAACAACATCAAACTTTACATTTACATTTCAGCCGTCACTTCTTGGAATCTGTCATCTCGGCCAAATAAACAGCAGGTTCCGGATCGCTCTTTGCCAGGCACTGCTGGATCCCTCAGTCACACATATCCTGTTGCTTAGCAGTTTTCTTTCACTCTTAAAACGCTCAAGAATACAATGGATGATGATTCTGTCCTTTTTGTATTCATAGGTCAGCTAGTCCGTATGCTGCTGATCACACAGGTGACGCGTTACCTGGACTTCAAAGTGATTGAGGGCAGCTTCGTCTACAAAAAGGGCAGCATCTACAAAGTGCCCTCCACTGAGACTGAAGCTCTGGCATCCAGTAAGTGACAGGTTTATGATTCAGATAACCTAAAGATAGAAACAAACAAGGTCTTGCAAATGCAGTAGATATTTTTCTTCTTTTTTTATTTTTTATTTTTCACAGTTAAACTGGCAAATTCAGATTGAAACTGGCGATTTCAAGCCAACTCTTGCCATTTTTGTATGCGTTGTTCATCAGATGGTCAGTGAACAGGCTGTGGGTGGCCCATGCTCCTGCCATCTACAGCCAAGTAGGCTGGAGTGAGTTATTGTCTGAACCAGGGTTATTATTGTTAACTAAAGTTATTAAAAAACATTTTTGTTAATTGAAATAAAGCTGATATGAAATAAAATATTAATATTAGATTAAAAACCATAAGTTGCATCACTATTAATACCTGGAAATAAAGTATGCTGCTGATCACACAGGTGACGCGTTACCTGGACTTCAAAGTGATTGAGGGCAGCTTCGTCTACAAAAAGGGCAGCATCTACAAAGTGCCCTCCACTGAGACTGAAGCTCTGGCATCCAGTAAGTGACAGGTTTATGATTCAGATAACCTAAAGATAGAAACAAACAAGGTCTTGCAAATGCAGTAGATATTTTTCTTCTTTTTTTATTTTTTATTTTTCACAGTTAAACTGGCAAATTCAGATTGAAACTGGCGATTTCAAGCCAACTCTTGCCATTTTTGTATGCGTTGTTCATCAGATGGTCAGTGAACAGGCTGTGGGTGGCCCATGCTCCTGCCATCTACAGCCAAGTAGGCTGGAGTGAGTTATTGTCTGAACCAGGGTTATTATTGTTAACTAAAGTTATTAAAAACATTTTTGTTAATTGAAATAAAGCTGATATGAAATAAAATATTAATATTAGATTAAAAACCATAAGTTGCATCACTATTAATACCTGGAAATAAAAATAGAAAAAGCTAAATAGAAAGTGTAAAAAGCATAAAAGACAATTTTAAATATTAATAAAAACTATAATGATATATCAATAAATTCACCCTGGTCTGTTATGAGTAGAAGAGGAATTACAATGAAGTGATGAGTGGACGTCTCGCCTTACTTCCCTTTTGATTAATTTTGTAGCATAATGAAATTATTGTGTGTAAAACAGTTCTGTAGTTGTTCTTCTTTTGCAGATTAAGTGAGCGATGCTAGCATGTTTTGTTCCTAAAATACATCCCTCTAAACAAAGTGCATGCTGTCATTCGGAAAAAATACCATCTTTTAACATGTTTCAATTGTCTTTCAGGCCTCATGGGACTTTTTGAGAAAAGACGATTCAGGAAGTTTCTCGTGTTTGTTGCCAACTTTGATGAAAATGACCCAAAGACCTTGGAAGGAGTGGACCCAAAAAAGTCCACCATGCGAGATGTGTACAAAAAGTTTGACCTCGGGCAAGATGTTGTTGACTTCACTGGCCACGCTCTTGCACTCTACCGCACAGATGAGTGAGTCAAAACCTCATCTACTTTTTGGAGAAAGTCACCTAAAACACTGACAACATCACAGGCTTGTTTGTCCCATGAAGTTAAACCTGTTTGTGTTGTCTATCTGTCCAGCTACCTGGATCAGCCCTGCATGGAGACAATAAACAGGATTAAGTTGTACAGCGAGTCTTTGGCGAGGTATGGCAAGAGTCCATATCTGTACCCTCTCTATGGCCTGGGAGAGCTGCCCCAAGGCTTCGCTAGGTGAGTTTCCCCAGCTACTTCCTCTGCCACTAACATTCACATCATTTTTAAACCTGTCTGTGTGTAGTGTGCTTAGATTGCAGTACTCTAAGTGCACTAGCAGTTTATTTTTGTCACTCACAGATTAAGTGCCATTTATGGAGGAACGTACATGCTGAACAAGCCCATTGAGGATATTATTATAGAGAACGGCAAAGTGGTGGGCGTCAAATCTGAGGGAGAGGTTAGTTTCTGTTGCAAGCTGTGTGAAATGGTGTGAAATCTAATTTATCCTTAAAATGTGCTTTGACTTTAATGTTGTTTATTCTTCACGGTCAGATCGCTCGTTGCAAGCAGCTGATTTGCGACCCCAGCTATGTCACAGACCGAGTCAACAAGGTGGGTCAGGTGATCCGGGTCATCTGCATCATGAGCCACCCCATCAAGAACACCAGTGATGCCAACTCCTGCCAGATCATCATCCCTCAGAACCAGGTTAACAGGAAGCATGGTTAGTGTTAACAGGAAGCCACAGCGCTTGCATGTTCTATGGGCTCTTACCTTATTTTAATCTCATTTTATTTTATATTTAATGTACTTGAGGATTGACAGTAACTAAGTATTTTATTTCCACAATAAATGCTCTTGAACAGTCTTTTTAGAAGTTACATTGATTAATAATATAAATATGAATTTAAAATATTGGCATGTAGCTTTCCAATATTTTAAAGTAATAATTCAGATTTATCGGAGTAATTATTCATATATTTTATTATTATTAAATATTATATATTTTTTACTACATTTATTAAAGGCATAATACACTTATCTGAGATATTGACATGCATCAGTTTTTTGCCACCTGTTTACATTTTATATAAATGACAAATTTAGCTTTTCCATAACAGGAATAAATTAAATTTTGAAAATACATTAAAATAGTAATGTATTGTAATACTATTTCACAATATTCCTGTTTTTAATGTAGTTTTGAGTAAATAAATGCAGCATTAAAAAAAGCATTAAAAATATTACCAAGCCTAAACTTTGTAAAGGTACATTATTGTACATTAAAAATCATCTCCTCCTTTTAGATATCTATGTGTGCATGATCTCTTACGCACACAACGTGGCAGCCCAGGGTAAATACATAGCCATAGTCAGCACCACTGTGGAGACCAGCGACCCTGAGAAAGAGATCAAACCAGCCCTGGACCTTTTGGAACCGGTTGAGCAGAAGTACGTTTGCATGTCTGTTTGCACTAGCTGATATATAAAACTTACTTTTACATGCATGCAATCGGATAAATAAAATCATGTGTGATCTTTTTGCAGAATTGTGAGCATTAGTGACCAGTATGCGCCAACCGATTTGGGATCTGACAGCCAGGTAAGTGTTTACATTGTGCTCGCTTGATATACAAAGAGTGATTACAGTACTAAGTTTTTTTTATCTGCACCTAGGTCTTTATCTCTCGCTCCTATGATGCCACAACCCACTTTGAGACGACCTGCGACGATATCAAAGACATCTACAAGCGAATGACGGGCACAGAGTTTGACTTTGCTGAAATGGAGCGCAAGAAAAACGACATCTTCGGAGACGGTGCTGACCAGTAAACTAGCTCCAGCTGCTCTTGAATATCAGATATTCAGACGATCATAATCTTAAGGTTAAAGAAAAAAGAAAAAAATGGCAACCAAACTGGGCGAGCTGGCTATCCAAGCATATGTTTTGCCCAAAATGGAATTTCATGTAAACAGTTATACAAATTTAGCATTTTTGGGGGAGAAGGGGAGAAGGTTCTGCCAGTCTGCTTTTTATAATCAGGAAGCGAGATCCATTTTGCACTGATTGTTTATCAACGGCCTGTATTCAGTTTCCATCATGTGATCTTTATCTCAACCTGCTTAGACATAAGATGTAAAAAGCCCAAAGATGCCAAAAAAGATGTATTCAAGTGATATGAAGAAATACATATTTTTTTAAATATATTTGTGTTTGCTGTAAAAAAAAATAACCTTAAAGGGGAGGAGGATCGGGTTTTGCAAAACTGCAAAATGATCTGTTTTGAGTTTGGCCAGGTTTAACAGCACATGGTTTTATTTTTAAAAGAAACAATCTACTTCTAAGATAACTTCCAGGGATTATCCATTATTCTGTTTTCCTAGAAATTACAACTGGTGCTTAAACTAGTATCCGGAATATTTCGTTTGCAACATTTCTCCAATTACCTGCGTTTACAGATCGAAGGAAAGTATCAAGCACACACAGTGTAGATAATCTTTTATGTAATCCCTGTCCAACCACACAGTATTCGTTTTGCAATATGCTTATGTGATTTGACATAACTGACCCCCCTATTAGCTGTAAATTGTGCTACTTGTTGGAAGGGCCGGGGTTTCTTTCAGCTTTGCCTTGCATCTCTTTTCTGATGGGTTATGTGTGATTCAAAGGCTACTACATGGATGTTATTACACGTCAGTGGAAAAAGCTGCTTAACTGTATGTCTGGAATCTGCTTGTCTAGTGTGTATCAGGAAGCTCTCCTTCTCCCTCACCTCAGAGCAGAGAGAGGAGCAGGCAGTGTCTCTTCAACGGCTCTGACGTGTTAGCAAGGACCAAAATGTCTATGGCAGTATTGACATGACCGGGGCCCTGTGCAAAGTCACCAATGTTTTAAAAAAGAAAAACAAACAAATGCTGAAAGGATTGGGGCTCAAATGGTTTCTGTACTGCAAAGTAAAAATGTTAACTTGTGGAAAACTGACTTTGTGTTTATTTATTTAAACCAGGGGTGTCAAACTCAATTCCTGGAGGGCCGGAGCCCTGCAGAGTTTAGATTCAACCCTAATTAAACACACCTGATACAAATACGGTAATTACGATATGGCGTGAACGCAGCATGAGTTTGACACCCGTGATTTAAACCAAATACATCATGCTACAAAAGCTGTACAATCGCTCCAAAATTTCATTTTTTTTTTCTTTAAATTTTAATTTTAAAATGTTAAAAAAAAATTTTTATTAAATGTTAATAGTAATCCATCATTTTTAAATATATATTAAAACAAAATGTATATGCAGCAGCTTAATCTAATTTTGGAAATTGTTATTAAATATGTGTGCTGTTACATACAAGTGTTTCGTTACTATAAAAGTTAAGTTTTGCCATTAAAAAAGATTAATAAGGGAGTTAATGCTATTTATAAAGTAGTGAGTGCAAACTGAGGAACTACATCTCCCAGGATCCTTTGCGAATTTGCCGTATTCAATCTGTAGTATCGCAAATCCTAAACAGCACAGGCGGCTTCTCTAAATATAGAACAAGTTTACCTTATCAGCACGTTGTTCGCATGCTATATGAGTAATATTGGATTTATTAAACTATGGAACTCACTGCTGCCCGATCAACGTTTTATGGTGACAGCGGTGAGTATTTGGGGGTGGGGGGATTTTATGTTTGAAATAAAATCTATTCAAACCTAAAGGAAATAAAGTATGCATTTGTAGGGCACTGGGCTGAACGCACGCCGGTACACGAGGCTGCGTCTCTAGGTCGAGCTCTGGAATTAAAGCAACTGATAGAAGCAGGAGCATCATTTAATATCGTGTCTGTGGATAACTTCAGCCCTCTGCATGATGCCTGCATCCAAGCCCATCCAAACTGTGTTCAAATACTGCTGGAGGCAGGAGCTCAGGTGGGTTACATCACCAGGTATATTTTAACGAGTGCCTCATTTCAGTGATGTCCTTAATTGCGTATACATGTATGCATTTAGCAGACGCTTTTATCCTAAGTGACTTACAATAGAGGAGCATGAGCAAATCATCATAGAGCCAACAATATTAGAGAAGATGTGAGGAATAACAAGGCACTGATATTTGGAAAATTGAAATTAATAACAGACACCCCACCCTGCAAAAACTCATTCATGACTATAAGTCTAAAAACTGTGTGTGTACAGGTGGATGTAAGCACCATCCATGGCAGTACTCCCCTCTGTCATGTGTCAAGCTGCTGGTGGATCACGGAGCATCAGTCAACCCTTCCCTGACCCAATATTAGAGAAGATGTGAGGAATAACAAGGCACTGATATTTGGAAAATTGAAATTAATAACAGACACCCCACCCTGCAAAAACTCATTCATGACTATAAGTCTAAAAACTGTGTGTACAGGTGGATGTAAGCACCATCCATGGCAGTACTCCCCTCTGTCATGTGTCAAGCTGCTGGTGGATCACGGAGCATCAGTCAACCCTTCCCTGACAGCCCTCACAGCATCCCCACTCCATGAGGCCTGCATACGAGGTGAGTCTATGGCAAGCGGTATTGACTTTCATTCATTGTCAGGATATGATTTCTTGATATCAACAATTCAATTTTTACTAGTTAAAATGTTCATTCTTGATATCAGGAATTAGATTTCTACTAGTAACAATTGCTATTTTTGATATCAGTAATCACATGGTTACTAGTACGGATGTTTGTTCTTGATATCAACAATTCAATTTTTACTAGTTAAAATGTTCATTCTTGATATCAGGAATTAGATTTCTACTAGTAACAATTGCTATTTTTGATATCAGTAATCACATGGTTACTAGTACGGATGTTTGTTCTTGATATCAACAATTCAATTTTTACTAGTTAAAATGTTCATTCTTGATATCAGGAATTAGATTTCTACTAGTAACAATTGCTATTTTTGATATCAGTAATCACATGGTTACTAGTACGGATGTTTGTTCTTGATATCAACAATTTGATTGTCACTAGTGACAATGTTCATTTCTGATATCATGAATGTGATTGTTACTAGTAAGAAAGCCATTTTAGATATCAGAAATTACCCTCCCAATTGTTAATATCAGAAATACATTTCCAGATATCAGAAATGAACATTTCTGCAAGTAATTCTTGATATCAACAATTGATTTTGAATGGCAGCCTATGGTGACATTTAACTAGTGAAAATACAATTACAGATATCAAGAATGATAGTTTTTACTAGTTGAAAAGTAATTGTTGATATCAAGAATTAACATTGTTACTAGTGGAAATGTAGTTGCTGATATCAAAAATAGCAATTGTTACTAGTAGAAATCTAATTCCTGATATCAAGAATGAACATTTTAACTAGTAAAAATTGAATTGTTGATATCAAGAATTCATATCCTGAGAATGAATAAAAGTCAGAACGGCTTGCCATAGTGAGACAGCGAGGTGTGATGATTTGCTTTGTGTTTAGACTTGTGTGTGTTCTCATGATATCTGTGCAGGTAACCCAGACTGTGTGAAGCTTATGATAGACAAGGGAGCGTTGCTGGAGGCCTTTGACATTTACTTTGGGACGCCGTTACATGCTGCCTGTGCTAAAGCTCACTTCGACTGTGCCCTGCTGCTGCTCAATGCAGGTGAGGTACTTTATTTATAGATGTACTTTATATATTTTATTTTGCACTATTATGTATTATTCTGCATTATCATTCATACTTTCAAAGGTGCAAAGGTGAATGCCACCAAGTTCTATGAGACGGCACTGCATCATGTGGCGAGGGCCGAGAGTGGAGCTGCTGGTGGAGTTTGGTGGAGATGTCAACATAAGTGATAACTTGGGTCACAAACCTAGAGACTATACAAAACCAGAATCTCCTGCCACTCTCTGTCTGCGGCACTATGAGAGTGTGTTACAGTCTGCATTGGTGCTATACAGTATATGTCTCAGAGTATTTAATCTGCTGTTCTGTGTTTCTGCAGGTAATCCTCTGTCTCTGCAGCAGTTGTGCCGTATCGTCCTGAGGACTGTGTTGGGCACCAGAGCTTTGGAACTGATCCCTAAACTGGACATTTCACAGCGCATCATTGATTACCTCATTTATAAATCACAAATGTATAAAAAAGTTCCCTAGAGACATATTTGATTTCGAAAGCTATAATGGACTGCAGTTTGTTAAGTCTTAAGTTTGTGAGTAATTTAATTTAATTATTTATAAATAACCCTATGAGTTTATAACCCTATGGAACCTGTTTACTTAAAGCTGCAGTCCGTAACTTTTTTTTGGTTAAAAATGATCCGAAATCAATATTTGAGCAAATACATAACCAGCCAGTGTTCAAAACTATCGCCTTACTTTAGCCCGATTCACAACGGTAATCTTATAATAAAGTTTTCTAATTTGAGTGGTACAGGTAGGTTTTCATAAACATAAAGAAGTTGTCCCGGCTACTAGGCTATCATAAAGAAGTTGTCTGCAGGTGGCGGATCGTATAAAGCCTTTTTTTTAAAGCCTAAAATAATTAAATTGATCATTTTGATGGCGGATTGTAATCCAGAAAAGACAATGTGTTTATGAAACACATGTGAATGAAATTAAATTATATTCCAGTTTTAAATGTGCTTCTGATTACAGATAACCTGGGATTACACAAGATTTGTATTTTAAAAACAACCAGTTCGAAGGGAGCATAATTTGCTTTTTGGGTTAAAAGAATTTCTTAATATGAAATTCGATTGCTATGACAATTAGAGATTAGACTGTTTTAGAAAATCTAGAAGTCTACTCGCTTATATACACAATATTAACATAGTCACGTAATGCTGATGTTGTTAACATTAACAATTTGAGAAGAAAGTATAACAATAATAATAATTTGCACGGTTTGATGTGATATGAGCTAATTTAGATTAAATCACCATTGGTAGCACGATTTATTGTAATGCTTTTTTCCTCAGTTGGTCAGAACAAA
>NW_015505180.1:364659-453079 GCF_001515645.1 Sinocyclocheilus grahami
GAGAGTGGAGCTGCTGGTGGAGTTTGGTGGAGATGTCAACATAAGTGATAACTTGGGTCACAAACCTAGAGACTATACAAAACCAGAATCTCCTGCCACTCTCTGTCTGCGGCACTATGAGAGTGTGTTACAGTCTGCATTGGTGCTATACAGTATATGTCTCAGAGTATTTAATCTGCTGTTCTGTGTTTCTGCAGGTAATCCTCTGTCTCTGCAGCAGTTGTGCCGTATCGTCCTGAGGACTGTGTTGGGCACCAGAGCTTTGGAACTGATCCCTAAACTGGACATTTCACAGCGCATCATTGATTACCTCATTTATAAATCACAAATGTATAAAAAAGTTCCCTAGAGACATATTTGATTTCGAAAGCTATAATGGACTGCAGTTTGTTAAGTCTTAAGTTTGTGAGTAATTTAATTTAATTATTTATAAATAACCCTATGAGTTTATAACCCTATGGAACCTGTTTACTTAAAGCTGCAGTCCGTAACTTTTTTTTGGTTAAAAATGATCCGAAATCAATATTTGAGCAAATACATAACCAGCCAGTGTTCAAAACTATCGCCTTACTTTAGCCCGATTCACAACGGTAATCTTATAATTAAGTTTTCTAATTTGAGTGGTACAGGTAGGTTTTCATAAACATAAAGAAGTTGTCCCGGCTACTAGGCTATCGCATGTGAGGATCCTGCAGGTGGCGGATCGTATAAAGCCTTTTTTTTAAAGCCTAAAATAATTAAATTGATCATTTTGATGGCGGATTGTAATCCAGAAAAGACAATGTGTTTATGAAACACATGTGAATGAAATTAAATTATATTCCAGTTTTAAATGTGCTTCTGATTACAGATAACCTGGGATTACACAAGATTTGTATTTTAAAAACAACCAGTTCGAAGGGAGCATAATTTGCTTTTTGGGTTAAAAGAATTTCTTAATATGAAATTCGATTGCTATGACAATTAGAGATTAGACTGTTTTAGAAAATCTAGAAGTCTACTCGCTTATATACACAATATTAACATAGTCACGTAATGCTGATGTTGTTAACATTAACAATTTGAGAAGAAAGTATAACAATAATAATAATTTGCACGGTTTGATGTGATATGAGCTAATTTAGATTAAATCACCATTGGTAGCACGATTTATTGTAATGCTTTTTTCCTCAGTTGGTCAGAACAAATGTGACAGACTTGTTACTTACTTGTTCAGATGACAATATACGGTGAAAATTCTTATTTGGGTCATATATTCCAAGACGTAGGCTAGAATCTGCGATTCCTGAGTACAATATCTACACCGGTGCGGTGACTGACTGCCACACATACTACTCAAAACATTAGATCAATCCGCACTGGAGCCGTGTCGGCTCACAACACATGCAAGGAAGATAATTCCACAAACAGTTGCAATTGCAGGTTTTCAAACAGAGATGGCGACAAAGGGGCAAAACTTACGGACTGCAGCTTTAAGTGGAGTTGTGATGACTTGGTTTCAATGAATGTGCTACATTGCCTTGAAAGATTTTGCAGTGTAAATGTACAAATAATAGAACTGTTTGTTACTGTTGCCCCTGTACAACTCAAGATCAGTTTAACTTTTAAATCAGTTTTTTTTTTTAAACCAGCTGTGAACATGTTAATGTTTGATGACTAGAAGGTGTCCAAATACCTTTTATATTAAAGGTATTGTTTTATAAGTTAAACTTATCTCTTTTTTTTTTTTGCTCAAAAAGTGTTTGTGATATACTTTATTAAAATAAATGCCATTGATTTTCAACCAGGAGGTCCTGAAGGCACTTTAGGGGGTCCGTCGAGATATATTAAACAAATAGCACTTAACTTTTCATGATACGTTTACCTAATTAACTTATAAAAATGTCTGTCTATTAACCATTATGTATTGCTCATGTTCTTAATTAAAGTTATTGTAATGTGTTATCTGGTGTGCCATATGTCCCGAGTCTTAAAGTTTAAAAATACACTCACATTTCTACATATGTGTCCAAATGTATCCAGTCCTTTATTTTATTTTATTTAAGTAAACTACATCTCACAGCACGCCATAAACTAAAATTAGTACCATGACAATATATAATCCATTAATAATACAGTAGAAATGATCTGTTGTGACTTGTGGTTATGGTTTTATTGATGTAATTTTTGGGTGTATAAGGTTTCTGGGCAGAGAGGACAGGTTCATAAGGCTGTGTATCAGGGTCAAGTGTCAGTGCTGCAGAGTTTGATATCACTCCCCTCCAAGAGGCAGCTGCCCGCGGACAGAGGCAGTGTGTGAGACTCCTGCTGGACGCAGGGGCTCAGGAGCCAGTCACACACATACAGTTCTTAAAAAGGCCTATTAAAAAGTCTATTCTAAGTACTGACTTTGGCTTTGAAATGGGGTTTTCTGGGGTTGTGTTGCAGGTTGATGCAAGGAATGTGTACGGCAGCACTCTACTATGAAGCGTGCTCTGTCGGGAACTTTTGAGTGTGTGAGGCTTCTTTTGGAGTATGGAGCAAAAGTCAACCCCATCCTTTCCTCAGGTACCACCTCCCCTCTGCATGAAGCCTGCGTGGGAGGTGTGCTGGTTTGGTGTAAATTGTAGAAGTGTATTTTATTTATTTATTATTTACATTTTATTTTTTTAAATGTATAAAAAAATGTAATATTAGGTCTCATTGACTTCTTGTGTTTTTTGTAGTATTACAGAATCTGAGGTAATTTTATAAATTCATAGAATATGAATTATTTTGATGATTTTGATGGCTATTTTATTTTTAAAATGAATGAAATTTTAAATGTAATTATTAAACTATTTTCAAAAATCATTTTAGATTGTGTTTTTTACATAAATATAATGTCTGTAGTATTGCAGAATCTGTAAGGTCATTTTACAAATTCATAGATTATGAATTGTTTTGATGAGTTGGTTATGTTGGTGGTGGTCCATTTTATTTTATAAATATAATTATTATACAGTGTTCCAAAATAATTTATATCGTTTTTTTTTATTATTTTTTTTACATTTTTATGTATATTTATGTATATGATACTGTTTTTGTAGTATTACAGAATCTGTAATTCTTATAAATTCACAGAGTATTACTTTGATTATTTATGTGATTCATAGAGTATGCTTTATTTTGAATATTATTTTGTTCTGTTTGCTTTTTAAATTTTATTTTAATTAAAAAAGTATTATCAAAAGTACAAAAATAATTTTGATTGTTTTATTGACTTTTTCTCATTTCTGTAGTTTTACAGAATATATAAGATAATTTTATACATTCATAGAGAAATAATTATTTTCATGAACTAAAGGTTTTGAGTGAAATAGTTGTCTACCCTTCATATAATGTGAGAGTAATCTGTGTTATGCAGGTAATGTTATTGATTGCTAAAGAGCCAGTTTGGAGGCCTATGACCTGTACTACGGTACTCCTCTACGTGTGGCATGTGCCAGCCGACACCTGGAGTGTGTTAAAGTGCTACTGAATGCAGGTAAAACCAGATGCCATGAGCCGTGAGACAGTAAAGTTCTCTGTCAGCCATGCGAACATTGAAGAATGTGCCTCTAAAGAAGGTAGTTTAGATCTGAAATCACCAAAGTAAAGCTTTAATCGTAAATCATTGTGTGCAGGTGTGCAAGTAGACGCCACGAGGCTATACGAGACACCCTTAGATCATGCTGCCAAGTCCAACAATGTGGATATGATTGAGCTGCTGGTGGAGTTTGGGGCCAACATTTACGCCTGTGGCAAGTATGACAGGAAGCCAGTTGACTAATCTGTCTAAAACAACTAGACAGTCTGAATGTACAGGATTCAAAATGTAAAAATGTATTTTAAATCTGGAAATACACTGAAAGTTTAAAAATGTTCAAAATTTCAGTTTTGATGTAAAATGAAAATTAAATGTTTAATATTCTGCAATATTTTGGTACATAACCAGCCAGTGTTCAAAACTATCGCCTTATTTTAGCCCGATTCACAACAGTTAGCTTATAATAAAGTTTTCTAATTTGAGTGGTACAGGTAGGTTTTCATAAACATAAAGAAGTTGTCCCGGCTACTAGGCTATCGCATGTGAGGATCCTGCAGGTGGCGGATCGTATAAAGCCTTTTTTTTAAAGCCTAAAATAATTAAATTGATCATTTTGATGGCGGATTGTAATCCAGAAAAGACAATGTGTTTATGAAACACATGTGAATGAAATTAAATTATATTCCAGTTTTAAATGTGCTTCTGATTACAGATAACCTGGGATTACACAAGATTTGTATTTTAAAAACAACCAGTTCGAAGGGAGCATAATTTGCTTTTTGGGTTAAAAGAATTTCTTAATATGAAATTCGATTGCTATGACAATTAGAGATTAGACTGTTTTAGAAAATCTAGAAGTCTACTCGCTTATATACACAATATTAACATAGTCACGTAATGCTGATGTTGTTAACATTAACAATTTGAGAAGAAAGTATAACAATAATAATAATTTGCACGGTTTGATGTGATATGAGCTAATTTAGATTAAATCACCATTGGTAGCACGATTTATTGTAATGCTTTTTTCCTCAGTTGGTCAGAACAAATGTGACAGACTTGTTACTTACTTGTTCAGATGACAATATACGGTGAAAATTCTTATTTGGGTCATATATTCCAAGACGTAGGCTAGAATCTGCGATTCCTGAGTACAATATCTACACCGGTGCGGTGACTGACTGCCACACATACTACTCAAAACATTAGATCAATCCGCACTGGAGCCGTGTCGGCTCACAACACATGCAAGGAAGATAATTCCACAAACAGCTGCAATTGCAGGTTTTCAAACAGAGATGGCGACAAAGAGGCAAAACTTACGGACTGCAGCTTTAAGTGGAGTTGTGATGACTTGGTTTCAATGAATGTGCTACATTGCCTTGAAAGATTTTGCAGTGTAAATGTACAAATAATAGAACTGTTTGTTACTGTTGCCCCTGTACAACTCAAGATCAGTTTAACTTTTAAATCAGTTTTTTTTTTTAAACCAGCTGTGAACATGTTAATGTTTGATGACTAGAAGGTGTCCAAATACCTTTTATATTAAAGGTATTGTTTTATAAGTTAAACTTATCTCTTTTTTTTTTTTGCTCAAAAAGTGTTTGTGATATACTTTATTAAAATAAATGCCATTGATTTTCAACCAGGAGGTCCTGAAGGCACTTTAGGGGTTCCGTCGAGATATATTAAACAAATAGCACTTAACTTTTCATGATATGTTTACCTAATTAACTTATAAAAATGTCTGTCTATTAACCATTATGTATTGCTCATGTTCTTAAAGTTATTGTAATGTGTTATCTGGTGTGCCATATGTCCCGAGTCTTAAAGTTTAAAAATACACTCACATTTCTACATATGTGTCCAAATGTATCCAGTCCTTTATTTTATTTTATTTAAGTAAACTACATCTCACAGCACGCCATAAACTAAAATTAGTACCATGACAATATATCATCCATTAATAATACAGTAGAAATGATCTGTTGTGACTTGTGGTTATGGTTTTATTGATATGTAATTTTTGGGTGTATAAGGTTTCTGGGCAGAGAGGACAGGTTCATAAGGCTGCGTATCAGGGTCAGGTGTCAGTGCTGCAGAGTTTGATATCACTCCCCTCCAAGAGGCAGCTGCCCGCGGACAGAGGCAGTGTGTGAGACTCCTGCTGGACGCAGGGGCTCAGGAGCCAGTCACACACATACAGTTCTTAAAAAGGCCTATTAAAAAGTCTATTCTAAGTACTGACTTTGGCTTTGAAATGGGGTTTTCTGGGGTTGTGTTGCAGGTTGATGCAAGGAATGTGTACGGCAGCACTCTACTATGAAGCGTGCTCTGTCGGGAACTTTTGAGTGTGTGAGGCTTCTTTTGGAGTATGGAGCAAAAGTCAACCCCATCCTTTCCTCAGGTACCACCTCCCCTCTGCATGAAGCCTGCGTGGGAGGTGTGCTGGTTTGGTGTAAATTGTAGAAGTGTATTTTATTTATTTATTATTTACATTTTATTTTTTTAAATGTATAAAAAAATGTAATATTAGGTCTCATTGACTTCTTGTGTTTTTTGTAGTATTACAGAATCTGAGGTAATTTTATAAATTCATAGAATATGAATTATTTTGATGATTTTGATGGCTATTTTATTTTTAAAATGAATGAAATTTTAAATGTAATTATTAAACTATTTTCAAAAATCATTTTAGATTGTGTTTTTTACATAAATATAATGTCTGTAGTATTGCAGAATCTGTAAGGTCATTTTACAAATTCATAGATTATGAATTGTTTTGATGAGTTGGTTATGTTGGTGGTGGTCCATTTTATTTTATAAATATAATTATTATACAGTGTTCCAAAATAATTTATATCGTTTTTTTTTATTATTTTTTTTACATTTTTATGTATATTTATGTATATGATACTGTTTTTGTAGTATTACAGAATCTGTAATTCTTATAAATTCACAGAGTATTACTTTGATTATTTATGTGATTCATAGAGTATGCTTTATTTTGAATATTATTTTGTTCTGTTTGCTTTTTAAATTTTATTTTAATTAAAAAAGTATTATCAAAAGTACAAAAATAATTTTGATTGTTTTATTGACTTTTTCTCATTTCTGTAGTTTTACAGAATATATAAGATAATTTTATACATTCATAGAGAAATAATTATTTTCATGAACTAAAGGTTTTGAGTGAAATAGTTGTCTACCCTTCATATAATGTGAGAGTAATCTGTGTTATGCAGGTAATGTTATTGATTGCTAAAGAGCCAGTTTGGAGGCCTATGACCTGTACTACGGTACTCCTCTACGTGTGGCATGTGCCAGCCGACACCTGGAGTGTGTTAAAGTGCTACTGAATGCAGGTAAAACCAGATGCCATGAGCCGTGAGACAGTAAAGTTCTCTGTCAGCCATGCGAACATTGAAGAATGTGCCTCTAAAGAAGGTAGTTTAGATCTGAAATCACCAAAGTAAAGCTTTAATCGTAAATCATTGTGTGCAGGTGTGCAAGTAGACGCCACGAGGCTATACGAGACACCCTTAGATCATGCTGCCAAGTCCAACAATGTGGATATGATTGAGCTGCTGGTGGAGTTTGGGGCCAACATTTACGCCTGTGGCAAGTATGACAGGAAGCCAGTTGACTAATCTGTCTAAAAAAACTAGACAGTCTGAATGTACAGGATTCAAAATGTAAAAATGTATTTTAAATCTGGAAATACACTGAAAGTTTAAAAATGTTCAAAATTTCAGTTTTGATGTAAAATGAAAATTAAATGTTTAATATTCTGCAATATTTTGGAAACTAATCAAAAAAAGTGTTTTAAGTCATTTAAAATAAAAAGGCAAAACAGTTTTCTAATAAAGAATAAAAAAAGTTCATATAATATTTTCAGCATAAATTAAAAAAAGGCAAAATAGAAAGTGTCCAGCAGATGGCGCTCATGGCTTAATGTAAAAGCTGTTGTAGCAAACCTACCGTTTGTTTATATGGTTTGCATGATGAAGAATCTGTTCACAGTTCACAAGTTTAGTATGTTCTCTGTGCTCTCACTGAGATTTAAAATGTCTTAAAAAATAAAATATATTATGTTAATGTAAAGTGTTCTGGCTGTAGTGATATGCTGCCGCTGTGGTTGTATTTTACAATGGTTGCAGCAGTGATTCACAGCCAGGTCTGCTGCCTAGGTGCTGCTCAGGATGTTTTGGGTGGGATGCTGTAAACAATTAAATGAAGTTTATGATGATGAAATTAAAAGTTGGATTCTGGTGTAGGTCTGGAATCCATCATTAGTCTCATTCCAAAGGTACATTCGCAACCCAGTCAAGTCCAAGCACAACACACCAGTGCCCGTCTTCAGAATATAAACCAGATTCATGAGAAACCGTGGCCTTGGAGCATATAAATATTTTCCTGGTAATGGCATTTAGAGACTAAAAAAATTACGAGAATGCAAACATTCTGATTTTGTGTATTAAATGATATGACAGGAGGTCGTGATCTTGAGCGCTCATATTTTACATTTATCAAGCTGTTTAATGTTTAATCTCCTGGTATGTTCACTTATGTGTTTTTATTTGGTTTCTATGGAAGGCAGTGTCGAAATGAATCAGAAATGTTACCATGTAGTGAAAGGCTGGCCATACAAAATAGTTGCCACAATTGTCATCATAGACTCATTCTCACGTTCTTTCTTCTTCTGTAGCTAAATCTAAATCTAAATCTGAATTGTGTTGCATTGAGATGTTATTGATTTAAATGTTTAATGCTGCATTCTATTTTGTGTTTTTGCAGGTAACCCTCTTTCTCTGCAGCAGCTGAGGCGTATCGCCCTGAGGACGATGTTGGACACAAAGCTGTGGACTTGGTGACCAACCTGGATATCCCTAACCGTATTATCAGTTATCTCTTACACCAATGAATTCTTTCCTTAGAGGTTCACAGATAGTGTGGAAAGACTTCTTACCTCAGATGCACAAACACTTGAAGCATTGAAATCTCTCCAACAAATATCAGTTATATTGGCACTTTAGAGATTTATAGGTGAACTATGTAATTTTTTTAATGTATCCAAATTATCATTCTAGCAATTTTGTATGGCACCACTATTGACACACTTCGCCTTTTAAAAGAATAGTGTGCTTGTAAATGAAAATTCTGTCATTATTAACTCAGTTTCATGTCGTTCCAAACCTGAATGACTATTTTTTCTGTGGAACACAAAAGAAGATATTTTTGAAGATGTTTTTGTCTGTACAATGAATGTCAGTGGGGTCCAGAATAACCACTGTATGGACAAAAAAGCACTGAGATATTTTTCAAAATATCTTCATATGGAGTAAATGATAGAATTTTCATTTTTGGGTGGACTGTCCTTTTAAGTAACAGAAGCACAGTGGATTACATAAATAGGAAGCTCTTCTTAATAGCACTTCTCAGCAGAACAGTCTGTCCTTTGCTGCAAAATATGTTGTCTTAATGTGTCTGAGGTGAATTTAGGACTGATGAAAACCATTATATGTTTGCTAAATATTGCCGGAGAGAAAGAGCGGGAGATAGAGACACAAAAAAGAGGAAACTTAATCTGGCAGCTATCTACATTCAGGAACTCCTCTGACCGCTAAATGAAGTCCAGGGATACATCAGCACATTAGTCGCTCAGACGACAGACACTATGCACAACGCACTGCATTGCTGGATATGAGCATGTTAACATCCTCATGCTCTTATTAGAGATTCATTATAGGAGATCACAGCGCCTTGAACTAAGGGTTATTGCACAGGCCTGGGGGAAACACTGGCAGTCATATTATGACATGAGCAGCTTGAGTTATACTACCGTTTTGCCATATTCATTGTCCGTGTTCGCCACAGTGACACTGACAGAAGCCCGTTTCCAGCAGTGTTTTATAGTAGTACTGTTGTATTAGTACACCGGTTGTAATATATCCCAACTCAGCTGAAGGATTTAATAGTCTGTATGTTTGTTTCCCATTCTCAACTGCTGTTCTTACAGCTAAGATTTTGTCTGAAGTGAGGAAAAGATATTTAAGACAACATGAAACAGCCTTTACAAATTATTTAACTGATGTCATGTAACATATTTGAGTTAATCGGAATATTCTGCAGGAAAATAATTTGATACATTAGGATTTGATTCGACACTGCCAAAAATGTAAAAATATTTTCCAATGTAAACTAAAGTAATATTTTCATAAAATAATGATAATGGCAGCAATCTTAAACTTGTAAAAATATTTCACAATATTACTCTTTTTACTATATTTTCAAATAAATGCAGCATAAGAAACATTGTCTAAAAATAAAAATAAATGTTACCGTAGTGCATATATATATATATATATATAACATATTTTCTTAAATATATACATGCATGTTTGTATTTATATGTACATAATAAATATACACAGTACACACAAATATGTGAACAAAAACGTTTATTTTGGATGCGATTAATCGTTTGACAGCACTAATATATATATATATATATATATACATATACATATATACTGTATGTAAAGACAAGAAATATTTATTGAGAAGCAAATCAGCATATTTTAATGGTTTTTGAAGGATCATGTGACACTGAAGACTGGAGTAATAAAATTCAGCATTGCTATCAGTGGAATAAATAATATTTTAAAATATATTAAGAAACTTATTTAAAATTATTTTAAAAAATTCACGTTATTACTATATTTTCAAATAAATGCAGCACTTTGTTCAAAAATATAAAAAATGTTACCAACCCCAAACTTTTGAACAGTAGTGCATGTATGTAAAGAAAAAGGCAAGGTTTTAACACTATACAGCTTCAATTTATCATTAGAAAACGGTTTTATTTTAAGCCAGAGTTCAAATGATTTGTTCCAGTGATTTGTTTAATTTATTTCTAAGATGCTCGTTTGACTGCTCCTTCCCTTAATTCATTTAAAGGGTGTCAGGATTAGTTTTGTGAGTTTGACCCACAGTTCTCCAAGTTCTCTTTATCCATCTGATCCCTTCACATCCCGTGTTCCTCCTCTTATAAAGTACAGAATGTTCTATAAATAGCAGCCAGACCAAAAATAGATGAAGTCCAAGTGCTTGTGTTCTCACTGAGCTGGAGAAATGAGTTCCTCTTCCTGTGCGTGGAGCGCTGGGTCTGACCTGAAGCTGAGCAGCAGGGAGGGCAGGAATGTTGTTATTAGAGCGCTAACGCTCTTCTGATATTAAGCTTACAGAGACATGACAGCTGCTATTGAAAGAATGCTGCTCTTTTTCTTCTTATCCGGCTCTCATCTTAAAACAGCCTTTAAAGGATTGTTGTTTTATTTTCACCAGTCTTAATTGTTTAAAGCAGATTGTGGAATTCATGGATGTTCTGTACTAGATAGCCTAAAATGTTTGGACATGCCAGTGTTGGCTGGATTTTTGGCTTTTTGTTTGGTTATTCCAAGGCATGAATACTTTTCACACAAGCTTAAAGTATTCGGTGCTATAAGGTTTACTGTTATACTGTTCAAAAATATTTTGCTTAATGCTCATTATGTTTGTTTAAGGTAATTAAGGTATTGTAAAGTTAATATTTACAGCAAGATCCTGATTGTTTTATTTGTCTGTTGTCTTCCAGCAGGATATTCAATAATAAGCCATAAAACAATTGTCATTCTTCCTCATTGAGAAAACAACAGAATTGACAAGGATATTGTTTGAATCCTATTTTAATATGACCCTCACTGTGATTTTGGCCGGTTACAGTGTTCACCAGTGATTCACATTTCATAATGAACAATGTATTTATTTTATCTAGATTTTATTTTATTTTATTTGAGTTTATTGGCAGTTGTGTGGCTGGTTTTATGGATTCCAAATTCCATACCAGTGATTCAGATTTTAAAATGAACAATATATTGACTTCTAAAGGCACTAATGAATATCCATTTATTTTATTTTATTTTATTACGTTACACTACTACGCAGGCCTATTCAGTGCCATTTCTGTTCATTGCCACAAGGGGGCTCCGCAGCTTTTATATTTGAGCCATTAGTCTTTTTTTGTTTGTAGACAGTCTTGCTGCTTTGTGATCAAAAGTCACCTGATCACATTCTGGTGATTGTCCCACTGACCTTTGATCCCTGAGCATCACATAGTAGAAAATGACACTTAATTTTTACAGAAGCTTGTAGTCAAAAACAGAAGACTTTCACCCAACGGGGTGTACAGCTCCGTCAGCTCCTCATATTCATTATTTCTTCTGCTTATTGCTGTTGTGTTGCTGCATGTTGACATTCAGTCTTGTCATGCAAGAAAAATAGCACACCTGATTACACAACCGAGCAGTTTTTGTGCTGGAACAAAGGTCTGCTGTCAGAGAATAGCTTTAGAAGATGTGCTTTCAGAAAAAATATTGTGACCCAAAGTAGCAGGAAAAGCAGAGGAAGCAGATTCTGGTTCTGAGATGGTCCGCTTCTTGTCTTTAGAGGCTCCCAGGCACAAATCACCTCAGATCCACTCAGGAATTCCGACTCAATGAGAAACAGATGTGTGTGTATGAAGCGCAGCCATGAAAGCCAAGCTCAGCTCAAAAACTGCACGCTCCACACACACACTTTAGTTGTGATACACCATATTGTACTCAAGAAATATTTACATGATATAGCTTTGTTACTGTATTATTCTATCACTGTATTTTATTATGAAAAACCTTTCATAAAAGTAGTTGCAGATTCAAACTTTGTGCTGGAGGTTACAGCGTCTTTTGTGCCACAAATGGGAGTAAATTACATGGCAGGCTAATTTGTAGAATGACAAATGGCTACAGGACAGAAAAGGTTGCCCAAATCTTTTCATCTTGGTTGCTTGTCATTTAGCAAAAAGTGACTTACTGGTCTATTCATCTGTTTTTATGTACTGTCTCTGGAACAGTCTAGAGCTGAAACAACAGACAAGACTCAATCGAAACGTTTGTGTATATGTCTAGTCAGAAAAAAATGTGTGTCTGCCCAGCTGAGAGCAAAAGCAGTGTAGGATAGACTACACACACATACACTTCATCTGACTTTGTTTCCCCTTCTCCCCTAAATGATCATACCATCTGTGAGTGTGATTTTCTTTTCTTTTTTTCCTAAAGGGACTCCCTCTATTGGATATTCAAACAACACACCATGTACTGACCTCAGCAACTTTCCATTTTAGCTCCTCTTCGTCAATACATGATTTTGATGGTCTAAAAACACTCCAGTTTTTCTCTGAAAATATATATATTTTTTAAATATTTTAAATATTTTATTTTATTTTTTATTTCAATGACAGCTGCGTGGTTGGTTTTATGGAGTCTATACCAGTGATTCATCCAAAAATGAATAATTTTTCTAAAGCCACTAATTAATCTATATATTTTTTATTTTATTTTGACTTCTAAAGACATTTTTTTATGTATTTATTTATTTCAATTCATTTCAATGGCAGTTGCGTGCCTGGTTTTATGGACTGTGTCACTGCAATATTCATTAAAATGAATAATATTGAGTGCTAAAACTACTATTTTATTCTATTCTATTCTATTCACTTTCATTTTAATGGCAGTTTTATGGTTTGTATGTCAGTGATTCACATTTGAAAATATATTGACTTCTAAAGGCACTTTTGTGTTGTGTTATGCTGTGCTGTGCTATGCTATGCTATGTTGTATTCAATTCATAAGCATTCCCATTCACTTCAGTGGTGGTTGTGTGGGTGGTTTTATAAATTCCCAGTGATTCACATCTTAAAATGAACAATACATTCACTTCTAAACCCAAAAAGGAATCTCCATATCATTACATAAATTTTTTTTTTTACAGATTAACAGCCCTATATAATAATCTTTCTTCTTTTATGGTGATGTTTTGACATCACACATATTGTCGGTTATGATGTCTTTTGAAGAAAAACACTGGCTCCAAAACGTAAATCTGATTTAGCGTTTCCTCATGTCTTCACGGGTCACAGCGCATGTCACACTGAGAACAAAGGCCTTACATAGACACATTCACATGATTTCTCTTTTGATCTTTCACTGAAAATGAATTAAACTGGTTAAAATAATTTGATGGCACCACTCACCTGACTGCGCATTCTTATTTGACCTGAATTAAATTGACTCAATTATAATATTATTTGCCATAGTGTATTCATTCTTTGTGTGCCATACGCCAGCCGTTTATGTCTTGATGCCTTTTGTCTGTGTTCTTGTTTACTCTGTTGCCTAAATCTCAGTCTATCATTTTTGGATCAACCCTCAATTACAAGCTTGCTTTGTAGTCAGCATATTTTGGGGGATTTCTTTTCTTGAGGCATGAAAAGGCAACACTAGTCCCATCTACAAAGGCATGCCTCACCACTTACATGTTTTACATTTTGTTCTCAATGCACGCAAGGTGAATTAGCACACATTAAAATGTAAACAAGGATTGAAGCTTTCTAACAATATGCAGTCATTTGAACTGCTTAAGTTTGGGTCCTTGAAGGCAAATTTTTGCGTGATGGTTGAGGAATGATAGCGGACTATATTAACGCTCTGGTGCCACTGTAGAGCAAAGCTATTTAGTTGTATAATCAGGTTCGAGGTAATGTTCACCACAGGCTCAGCTACTGTGAACATTTTATTGTGAATCACATGCCGAAAAACAAAACAAGAATGGTATGTGCTCCAGGTAGCTTCTTCTCACTCCTTCAAACCGACAATTAGCTGTCAGTCTATCATTTTTGGATCAACCCTCAATTACAAGCTTGCTTTGTAGTCAGCATATTTTGGGGGATTTCTTTTCTTGAGGCATGAAAAGGCAACACTAGTCCCATCTACAAAGGCATGCCTCACCACTTACATGTTTTACATTTTGTTCTCAATGCACGCAAGGTGAATTAGCACACATTAAAATGTAAACAAGGATTCAAGCTTTCTAACAATATGCAGTCATTTGAACTGCTTAAGTTTGGGTCCTTGAAGGCAAATTTTTGCGTGATGGTTGAGGAATGATAGCGGACTATATTAACGCTCTGGTGCCACTGTAGAGCAAAGCTATTTAGTTGTATAATCAGGTTCGAGGTAATGTTCATCACAGGCTCAGCTACTGTGAACATTTTATTGTGAATCACATGCCGAAAAACAAAACAAGAATGGTATGTGCTCCAGGTAGCTTCTTCTCACTCCTTCAAACCGACAATTAGCTGGTTATCCTTGTCGGTAATGACAAGGTGTGTCAGCAGGCTGAGTAGTTTTTGAGGTTGGAGATTGCTTCTACCGCTCTCGCCCCAAGCCATCTGTTCTCCAAATCTGGCTTTTCAAGTTCACCTCTGTCTCTTTTTGTCAATAAGATGAAGTGGAGCTGTTTGGGAGGTCTGGGGAATTACAGTGAGCTGACGTGTTATACAACACTTTGTTGCCTGTTACAAAATAGGTGACACAAATACTTTTATTGGTTTGTTTAACTTGCAGATGTTCCAGATCGTGTGAACAGAATGTGATGTGTTGTAAATCTCCTTCTAACTGAAAGGTGACACTAGACAGTAATTTTAGGGGATCATAATAACATACTACAGTACTGTTTCTGCAGTAGTGTACTGTGAACACTATACATTAAATACACTTGAGACCTTGTACAATTTGCTTATATGTGCAGTATGTATTGTGTATGTATACAATGGGTTGTGTCTTTACAATGCAATGCAATGCAAAACATGACCTTCCATTTCAGATGAGATGAATGAACAAATTATAAATTTATATATAAATGCTGTTCTTTTGAATTTTCTATACATCAAAAATCCTGAAATTAAGGTTTCCACAGACAACTGTCTATTGACCACTCAATCAGCATTTTAGAATGATTTATGAAGGATTATGTGATACTGAAGACTGGAGTAATGATGCTGAAAATTCAGCTTTGCTATCACTAAAATAAATTGCATTGTAAACTATATTTAAAAAGAAAACTGTTATTTTAAATTGTAATAATATTTCACTATATTACTGTTTTTGCTGTATTTTTGATCAAATAAATGCAGCATTTGGTAAGTATAAGAGATTTCTTTCAAAAACTTTCGAAAATATTACTGACTCCAAACTTTTAAATGGTGCAAAATAATAAACTAACATGATGAGATTATGTGACAATAATGAAGCATGTTGCTGTTTGGAATGTTGCATAATGTTACTATTTCTGCAATATGAGTGGTCGCCTATGCCTAGTATGTTATTCAGAATTCAGTGTTACATGGTCTGTAGGCCTACTGATTAGCAGGGTCATGCTAATTTGTATCAGGTGTTGTATTGTCTAATGGGAAATGACACTTTGTAGACTTGCTGCAAGCTGTTTGTTGCTCCTTCAGTGTGCTTCATCGGATGAAGTTTGGTATGAAAACGATATCACTTCAGCTCAAGGTAAATATTACCAGACTCCCAGACACCACCCTAGAAAGTTTAATGTTGTTATGGATATATTTTATTCTTAAACAAATAACATGAAAATAAATAGACCCTTTGACATTCCCAAGAAACTGTTCATGATTTAAAAAGGCTGACAGACAGAAAGAGACAGAGAGAGCTATCTCACAATGTTTGTGTTATATCTGAACTGTATGCATGCCCTCCTAAAACATGCGCACCAACCTGTTGATTTAAGATAAACCAAATCGGCATGAATCAAAGTCGTGCCTTGTGTATGGCACAAGGTTGTTTAAAAGCTGGATTAGCACTGAGATAAGAGACTTCTATAAAATGCTGCTTGATGCCAAGCTGGCAAGAAATAAGTCCACCTGAGAAAGGTCATGTAGTTCAATCTGGACCTGGGCAAGCTTTTTATATGAGCTAATAGGCCTGCATTATATTGTTGCAGAGTTTATATGTGCATATATTTTAGTGTTTTGTGCATAAGTCACTTGATGTATTCAAAGATGGTAATTCCAGATTTCATTGCATACATTCTTTCCTCACAGCTCACCACCTTTCTGTGGCTCAGTTTAGGTCCGCTAAATCAAACCATTAACTAGTAGGGCGAATCATTGTGGGCAGGCAAATAAAGCATTTGTGTCCTTTGGCTGCTTTATGAGAGCGTGTCGGTGCTGTCCAGGTTTGTTAGAGTCAGGAGGCACGTGTTTGTTCCGTGTGCTTTCATATTAAGTGCTGCATGCACATTAATGGAATAATTTGTCTCTACTTTTGTTTGCATTGTGGGTCTTGACATGGCTTTTAGCACAATATTCACTGCTTTAAGGCTTTGTGAATCTGTTCTGTCTCAAAACTGACCCAGAACAGACACTACACCTCATACTTCCTCCATCCTTGTGAATTTCACAAATCCCATATCAGTTTGACTGAAATCCTGGCCTCCTGTCTGCACGTTTGTACTGCTGAAAAATGATGTGTTATTGTTTGGATTTAAATCATTGATATGCATTGACAAATGCAGCTTGTCAAGCAACCTTAAAAGAAGGGATGGTTGCTTGACACAGCTGCTGGGTCCATCACTAGCCATCCCGTCACGCTATAGGACACCACCCCACATTCTTTGAAATTCTGAAGTCACAATGCCCCAGAGGTCACCCAGAACGTACCATGGAGATATGACCCTTGTAAACCTGCTTTCCCCATGTGTTGGCCCTTTAGCATTAGCATTCATGCACCCTGAGATCAATTCAAAACCTTCTCATAAAGGCGGACATATGGTACGATCAAACTGTGTTTTTTCTTCTCGCTTTGAACATATATTCCTCTCTGGAATATAATCTTCAAAGAGTTCATGTTAAATAGTTGTAGTCTCTCCTTTCAAGATCCTAATAAAAACCACGCTGTTTAAGATGGAGATTGTAAATTGAAGGATTAAGCATATAATTTGTATTATTTTTCAAGATTAAAA
Source organism: Sinocyclocheilus grahami (assembly GCF_001515645.1). Lineage (NCBI taxonomy): Eukaryota > Metazoa > Chordata > Actinopteri > Cypriniformes > Cyprinidae > Sinocyclocheilus > Sinocyclocheilus grahami. The sequence goes on from NW_015505180.1 coordinate 382,109, forward strand.
ATGCAAATATGTAGGCAAGACTTTGCTTAAAAAGCATTGACTCTTATGTCATTAGCTGTAAATACTTTACTGCAGCAATGCTGGTCATTATCATTTAGCATGAGATGCTAATGTGCTGGTTTTCTCTTCTGGTGGATTAACTGTCATAAAACTGAGATAACCCACTACGTAAAACCATTATCACCAGAAAGACCATGCTGGTCAAGCTTAACTAACGTGGAATTGCATGGCTATGCTAGTTAGCCAATTAGCCAGAGCAGTACTTATGTAAATAATAGTTTTTAACAAATGTAGCACACAGTAGTCAGAAATCGGAAAGTTCACTCACACGTAATAAACTTTTCCAAATGAATAGGCTAAAAAGACGTCACAGTGTGGCTCACTATCTCACTGAATATGTTTCAGACTAGCTGCCTAACATGTTGGCTGATTTACAATATGGCTCCTTTTGGTTTCAAGGCCCATACTTGAGTAATGTCTGGGCTCTTGTGTTGTGGTTGGGAAGAAAATGTACATATCTCTGTGAAAATAAATGTCTCATTAGTGAGAGGAATCATATTATCGGGATCCAAAGTGTGAAATTATAAAAGAGGATTCAAATTTTTCCATAGCAGGCACTTTGTCTGCATCAACTGAGCATGTCAGTAAACCAGACAACTGTAAGTAGATATTCTGTTAAATGAGTGTGTCTGTGTGGACTTAAATATACCGTTTTAAGACCAGCCTGCTGTATTTAATGTTAGTCTGAGGGTTCCCGGGCTAAATCTCAGTTTTAGGTGGAACGCTTCAAGTGAATATTTTAAAGTGAATATTTTAAAGTTATATTTTAAAGTTAACATTCAAGTGAATGTTAAAGCATTCCTGATAGATTGCTATTAAATGAGTGTGTCCATCTGAGCAGTCAGAGAGTGTTTTTTTCTGCTTTCACCTTAATTCTATACATGCTCACTCACACAATGATACTGATGACAGGGATGGTTTGTGTGTGTGTGTGTGTGTGTGTGTGTGTGTTTGTGAGCTCATGCGGGTGGTTGAATGGCCTTGAAATGGGGGCAGGTGTGACTCTTTATGCTTTCAGACACGGTAAGCAGAGGTCAGAGGCTGAGCTGTGAATGAAGCGGTCAGGTGTGCGACCATTTCAGCAGCAGGTTTTAAGGTGCAAACATGGCACTTTCTGCATTGACCTCTAACCATTGTCCAGATGATAGCTTAACCTGAAGGCCCAAGAACCAAGATGAATGCTCTTTCCTCTTAACTGGTTCATATTTGATCAGATCACCGTTTGAAAATGCTACTAAAGGTAACTAAATACACTAAAACTACTCTACCATTCAAAAGTTTGGGGTTGGGAATATGGAAAAGCTTACATTCAGGGGATGGAAATATTGCCATTACACTGATTTTGTCAGGAGAAAAGGTGATCTGAGCACAGATTTGTAAGATGTGGCATTATGGAATACATTTTATTACTATAATGAAAAATCTTATGAACTTATGTGATTTCTTTTGATAAAATACTTATGAACTGTATATGTGAAATATATGAAATATAATCATATTTGGGTAACAGAGAAATTATAGCTAATTAGCTTCAAGCTACACATGACAATTAATATAACACTTTTACTTAAAATACACTATCAACCACCACTGAGTGTTTGTTATAACTTCTGTTTGCGATCCAATGTAGATTTTGGTCAAATGATGAGGTAGAAATATATAGTTAGTAATATTTTAGAAGAATTTTATGGGGAAGATACACAATTACAACTACTGTGGCATGAAGGAAAAGTAATGTAACTAGTAGTGTAACTAATTACTTTAGCCAGAAAGTAATAAGTAATAATATTACTTTTGAAAGGAGTAACTAGTAATGAGTAATAAATTAAATTTTTGGAGTAACGAGCCCAACTGATTAAATCTGACTGACCCCAAACTTTTTAACAATATTTTACTTTAAACATAAATATCTAAATATATAACTTTCTTATGTTACAATGTATAATTTAATCAGAGTTACATTATCTAACACAAAAACAAGTGATTTTGAGTGAATGTTGTTTGGGGTGACATTACATTTAGGAAATTAAAACTATTTACAAATAAAGGTCTAGAATACGTCCTAATTTGAAATGTAGTAAATATAAGAAGGATTTAAATAAATATTTTGTGATTAGAAAGACCCAGAATACCACTAAGGGACACAAATTTATCACTCATTCGTATTTTGAGTTCATTTGCATTATGAACCGTCTGAATGAACTGATTCTTTGGAATGAACTGTATTTTCCATCAAAACAGAACACAGGAGTCTCAATGTGCTTTTGACAGTTAAACTTCTCTTGATGTGGGGTGACAAAGCTTGTGCTGGGACACTCAAAAAATAGTGGCAGTCTAGACTAGGCCTAATCTCCAGGAAACAATCTTTTAACATGGCTCTTAATGAATGCCTTTACGGTCTGTTACCAACAGTGAAGTACTGCGTAATGAATGTAAGGCTTTATAAGAGAAGCCAATGAATCTCGTTTTTTGGCGCACTGATCTCAGATTTCACAGCTGATGAGACTGCCACGTTGTTTTCCCATTGACTTCATCTCTTTTGGTCTTTATTATATAACCCCATGTTTCTAACTGCCTACATTTCAGGTCAGACCTTGATAATGGCCCCTTAATAAAACATTTCTAAGTGTAGCCAGGCTCTCGCAGTCTCTCTCTTTTTGTAATTAACATACTTGGTGTCTGTCAGTCGCAGATTTAGTGTAGTCTTTTGGAGGGATGTTTCACCTGATACTTTACATGAGCCGAGCAGATGTTGTTTTGGTTGAAACAATTCACAGTGAGTAATTAGATTGGTACAAGACATGCAGGCTGTTGATCTCATTGTTGACAGCCAGCCACTCTGTAAAAAATATAATTGCATTTTATCTAGCATACAAAGGATCAACATGAGTCATGGGTATTAAAACGGGTATAGTATAATATGCCCTGAAATGTTGTCCTAACCAGGCTAACGGAGTCTGAACAAACAATTTCACATTGGAGAATATGGCTGGTTTGTTAAGGGTTTGAAAGCTACCTGCATGCCTTCCCACATACTGTAAATATAATAAAAATGGGAGCCGTCTGGCTGGTAAACTGTTGTCGTTTAGTAGTTTATAATTGGGAAGTTGGTAAAGTTAATTTCAGTGAGCAAGCGTGTTCTTCTCACCTCATTTTCTTCTCATTAAGGCTAAACATATAAAAATATTTTTGAGGGTGCTCCAAAGTCCTTTAAAGTGAATTTTCGTTCTTTTATCTTATTTCCCATCGGTGCCTTTTGATCCAGTGGTAGTCTGTTATCAGCATGTTTTGGCCTGCATTTAATGATGCTAGTTTTTCTACAATACCAGAAGATCTGGATCTTGACTTTAAAGTCACTTGAGGAGGGGGTGACCTAATCACATGACTGACTGTTGAACTATTGATACACGTTCAGTATAGCCAATAACAAGGTAATGCGGCAATAAGCAACATCCTGTTGTTCCAACCAAATCTAGACATGATCATACTGATTGCGATTAATTAACCTAGTGTGTGATGGTTCATGTTTCACTCACTGTTTATATTTAATTGTATTATGTAACACTACTGGCGCAGAAACAATACTCGTGTTCATAAGCTAGTTATAACTTGTACATAATAACTTGTAGTTGTCAATTTTATCCTGTCATTAAAGGCTAAATGGGTAATGAGACCAATTAACAATCCAAAAAAAATTGCATTGCTTCTGGCGTGGTGAGGAGGCAGAGTACCGTGTACAAGTAGACTCTAGTTTGTTTGATTTATAGCCGGCCTGCCTTTGCTTTACTCCCGACATCTGCTGTGGCTAGACATTCAATTTCAGCTGTTGAGTCACACACACATGGTCTCAGACCAAATTATGTGTCCGGGTTCCTACGCCGGCAACTTTCAGACAAAGAGGCCTTTCACTGTGACATCAGTTTTCAATCTATGGCAGTGATCCTCAAATCTGACTCGCGAGATCCACGTTCCTGCAGAGTTTAGCTCTACCCTAATCAAACACACCTGAGTTTGCTAATCAATGTCTTCAGGATCATTAGAGAATCACAGGTAGGTTTGTTTGATTATAGGGTTGGAGCTAAACCCTGCAGGAAAGTGGATCTCGTGAGCCAGATTTGAGGATCACTGATCTATAAACAAAAATCAGCACACACTACAGGCCTGCCATAAAGTGTTCTCAGGGTCAGTCTGACTTTATTCCTCAGCTCTTCTGTGTATACGACACAGGTTTTGCAAGTGAGAATGACTTCGGGAAGGAAAACCAGTAAATTCTAATAAGTTTAGTGGTTAACACTAGTACAGGGTGTACTGTATGATTCAGTCCTGTTTAGAAGGACAAAACGTGTTGATTTAAGGTTATTGCTGTTCATTTGACTTCCATTTAATTTCATTAGCCTATCTCTGACCTACAATCCATTTTACAGTCAAATTTATAGCTACAGAGGTGTTTGTGTGTTCCATCTATATGAAACTTGATTGTGACACAAAGCACATGCTGCTTTATGACATGGTAAGCTGAGCATTTGCATTAACAAATAACATGAACGTTTTAAAAATGTTAGAGCAAGAAATCACTTTTGCTAACTATAGTTGAGCACAGAAAAGTGCACGTGAGGCCTTGAGGGTTTACATCCAAGCTGCTCAAAGGAAGAGAGACTTCAGGGCCAAGTGACTGGGGTTAACCATTTCTCGGAAAAAAAATAAGGCAAGGGAGCGTGATGGCTGCTGTTATAGGAGCAAGCCGGTCAGCATGCTTGATGTGCCAGCGCACGGAGCCCCATTACACGTCTGTGCATGTACCAAGCAGCGTGCCAACAGACGGAAAACCAAGCATTCCCTAAGAAAAAAAAGAAAGAATTGAATGTCTACCCGTATGCCCAAACCATCTGCGGCTGGCCTCACTGACAATTTAAAAATGTCTGTTTGAAGCATTACAGACTTTAGCCAGATTTGTCCAGTGCTGCCAACATCTCTTTCAATGTGGGCTTACACATTCAGTGTGCAGATATAAACAAATTTAGTCAATTTAATTCGAATTAATTTAATATGCAAAATTAGGTTTAATGGTTAATTATTAATAAAATAAAATGATGATTTTATAATATTGGAACTTTTATAATTAATTTTTGTAAATGTATTTAAATTATTTTTTGTGAATTTTTACTAAACGTTATGCATGTGTGTGTGTGTGTGTGTGTGTGTGTGTATTATATATATATATATTAATCAAAATTTTGGTCTTAAATTTAATGTTAATTTGATGACTGAGTATTGTTATTTAATATCTTAAATTAAATAAGATTATAAACGTCTTAATTGTTATTTATAATAATGATAATAATAATAAATATTATTTTGGCCTTATTTGAAAAGTTAATTGAATTGTTTTAATAAAAATAATGTTAATTGATTTTTATAATTACTATTGTTAAAATTGATATCAAAATGAATATTTAGTATTACAGATATGAAAAATGAGGTGTAATTCATGAATACCTTTTTTTCTGTCTCTTTTCTGAATACAAATTTGCAAATGCCATCTTATATATTGCTACAGATACAGCTTTTGTGTTGCCTTTGCAGTGTAAAAACAGCCTAATATCTGTGTGGCGAAAAATGCTGTATGTATAATTACATTAATTTATGAGTTAAACCAATCTTGGGTCTAGATCTAGACCTCGGTTTGCTAATTGGTGACCTCTGGTTTATGGTTTGGGTCTTGTTTTTAGAACTTGTTTAATTTAAGAAGAAACCAAACCCACAGGAACAATTTTGTTGCTCAGAAGTTTCTCTTTCATTGCTCAGGAGACAAAGTAGTTATGGATTGGCTTTGTCTAAGATAGTTCTCCTAGAATTCCTCAGGAGAAATAAAACCAGACTCATTATAATAAAAGTAGATAGTCCAGATAATTTGGTTTTGGAAATATTTGATAAGAAATGTAAGACGCTAGAGACTCATTTAAGTTTTTTTTTTTTATTATAATTTTTTAATCAGAAGAAAAATCTAAGAAGCATATTTAGTCACATTGGAGTCTAGGAGAAATAAATGAGAGCTACTTTGTGATTTGTCTTTCATATGGAAAGTCTATTTGGAGGTCATAACGTGTGCAAGTTTCTGTGCGTGTGCTCATAAATTGGCATAATCATGTTTTGTGGGGCAGCAGAGGAAATGACGAGTAATTAAAGAGGGCCGTTTTAGTGTTGATTGCACAGCGAGTGACCGTTCTAAAGAAAACAGAGTGCGCTGGGAAAACTGCAGCCATCAGCAGCATAAAGGGACCAGCGCTCAGGCAAACCGCCAATCCAACCAAGCAGAACTGAACTTAACATGCACAACTTCATGCACACTCATAATCAGTGTTCGAACTATACCGTGGACTTTGAGGGAGCCCCACTTGTTTTTTGTTTTTTTTTATAACGGGGGAAGTGGGGGGGGGGCGGTGGTTCATGCGCTTGCCTCAAAAGGGGGCTTACAATGAATTACAAAGATGCATAACAGCTACAAGTATATGCACTACTTGCTTTATGCAAGCACTATATAGGATAAATCACTATACAGGATTACCCTACCCCATAGCAATTTTGCACATAATAATCCATGATGATCACATTACACAAAACTGAAACTGCACGTCAAAATAACACATTTCCAACCCAAAATTTCACAAATCACGTTTTCAGGGGAGCCCATGTCTTATTAAGGGGAGCCGAGCTCCCCGGTAGTTCGCACCCTGCTCGTAATGATTTAAGACATTTTCAAAACAAAATTGAATTAATCGGCTCTTTTTTTTTTTTTTGCTTTCTGTAGAGGTGTTTGAATTCTGTAGAGTGTGAATTCCACACCGGCACGATCTTAACGGTCATTTTCATTGGCCATGTCAGCAGGAGGCCATTGGACCATTTTTCCCCTAATTTCATCTCATATCTCCTGTTTCCTGCCTAGTAAACAGTAGTCAGCAAGGAACGCTTAGAGTCACGTTTCACCTACTGTTAGCATCACGTTCCAACAAACAAGAGCGGGATTGATGGGCGCCAGATATTGTTGTTTCTTCCAAGAGCGGTACTCTCTGTACTGCAGGGGGCAGGAATCAGGCCAACGGTAGCTGAGTGTACTTTTTTACTGGTGTGTGAATATGCAGAACGAAGAAATATTGCAGCAAAGCTAATGGAGAGAGCTGCAAAAAAGGAAAACCTGAACTAGTTTTGCATTTCCTGAAGGACCAGTGCTTGCAAGGCAGCCAATTTAATAGTTCTGAAGCTTGAGCGTTCAGCAGTTTGACCTGAATAATTGTAGAAAAAAGAGATTAAGACAATAATTAAAAAAAAAGCGACAGAGAAAATATCAGTACCGTGTTGCAAGGTGAACTTCAGTAGGCCTATGCTGTTATTTGTAGCTTTCTTTGCAAGCTACTCAAATTTAGCCAGCAGAGCTACCAACTACTCAGAAAATAAAGTAGTAAGCTGTATGACTATTTCAGCTGAATTTTACTTCATATTTATTTTATTTTTTTTTAAAATACAATGTCCCATAAGATTAGGCAACATTTTACATGAAGGGGTTATTTACATCTGACCCTGTTATATTTCATAATTTAATTAGTTATATTTTAATTTATACACACTTATTTATTTATAAATACAGTATTTATTAAAAAAATTACACTATTTTATTTATAAATAAATATTTGTATTTTTTGTGTACATTTTATTGTGTTTCTTTTTTGCTATCACTTAGCGGAAGTAGTTAGTTACATTGCAAGCTGTAGAAAGACACTGGTCTGGCCGCTATTGGGTTTGTCTGGAATGGTGAAATCCAAGAACAGTCCTGGGCCTCATATAGCCTCAGTAACATGTGGCAGGAAAAAAAAAAACGGGGGGGGAAACCCTCCTCACCCCTCCTTTCCTGAGGAAATGGTTCAGTTGAGGGAAATATCGAATGAGGGAGTGAAAGAACGAGGGAAATGGGCACCATAGCTAACAGCACAGCTCTGTTAGGCCGAAAACAAATAGTCCGCCGTCATGTGGTATTATCGCTGTGGCTACTGCATTTATAGCTCCTAAGGCTCTCACAGCTGGCTGCACAGTGCTATTACTATCCCACGTAACATTTAAAAAAAAAAAGAGCTATATTTCTGTATCTGTCTTTTCCAATCACATGACAAAGGCTCATGCTGTAAATAAAGAGAGCTCAACCAACACTATGCAATGGCTCTTTGTGGGTAAGCTGTGCTGGCTGGATTCATTCATTCATTCATGCATTCATTCATGCATTTGTGCATTCGTTCATTCGTGCATTCTATTTTGGCATTAATGATTTTTTTTAGCATTTATTTGTGCTTCCATTTTGGCATTTGTTTATGCATTTATGCTTTTATCTATTAATTTGATTTGTTTGTGCATTTATTATTCATTTATTTATAAGCAAATTTTCAGCAAATTCTTTATGGGTAAATCTGCAATGGCATTTTATTTGTTTAAAACCATAAATTATTTAATTGCAGATTAGCCATAATTCATTAAATGAAGCATTTCTGTCTCGCCCTCCCCTTTCAGAACAATTAACCTTCAGCCCTTTCACAGAAGACGCAGGTACAGGCATGATGTGAACTTTCTGAGCCTCAGGTAGCTTCGCTCAACCCAAAGCTATAAAATACGTCAGCTTTTTAAACTAACATAACTATAAAAATCTTTTATTTGCAAATACTGTGACACTCGTGAAAAGCGTTTTTGACCCAGCGGTCATATGCGTGTCTGTATGACATTTATGGTTTTAGGTTCCTTGATCTGTGACTGCGGATCAGTAGATGTCTTATGGCTACTGTGGGCTTGGAGGTGTTAACGTGTCGGTCTTTTTGAGTTAATGAACAATCAGTAAGTAAACAAATATGATCTCGGTGTAAAATGCTGAAGATTGTTTTGGTACTGCAATGACGACATCTTGTCAGGAAAGAGATTATGGCTATTCTGCTGTACTTTGACCCAACAAGGACAATTCACGTCAAATGTGACGCATCAAATCACATTTTATTCCTTCCTGACTATATTTACTGATACGCAGCTAATAACTCATATTAATTAACTAAATTAATAACTTATAAAAAATGTTATAGTTCACCTTCTGTTAAACACAAAAGAAGATATTTTGAAGAATGTGGGAAACATCCCGTTTTATATGATTATACAATATAACAATAACAGTTTTGTAAACATAGGAATCATCATCTGACTGTAAAGTAAACTGATACCCCTTTAAAACGCTGCTGTGCATTAAAGATGATTTAGTGAGCAGCATTTTTTATATGCTTTATTTACTCAAATAACTTATTTTTGGGACTGTCATTTTAAGATGAATCACTTGTGCCTTCCCCTTCAAACTAAACAAATGTTAATTTACATTGCACACATTTTGTCATTCGTCATCATTTTGAATACTTTTGGTCAATGTAGGATACTTGGGGCGGGGGGGGGGAAGAGACTTAAAATAGCTTTACTTTTTTTAATCAATTGAAGTGACGCCCAAGACCGCGTTCAGGTTAAGTTAAATGAGCATGTAACGGAGCCTGGATAATGGTTTCTTCTTTTACACACTTTGACACGCATACACACACGCACAGACATTCTCATACAGTGACGCCACCTTTGTCTTGGTTTGCCGAAGCCACAACAATTCTGACAAGACTTATTCCTAGAGGCCTCACACGATAATGCAGAATCTCTCTTGGAGTCAATCCTCATGTCCTCCTCTGTTTACTAAAGCGTGAAACATTTTTAAATCAAATTTTTCTCTTAGATCATAATTGAATCAAGCTCTAGTAAGCATCAAGAGTCACTCACAGTCGTCTGGTGGGTCTTTGTCTTTCAGGGTTTGTGTACATGGGTCCTGATGAATGTGCTTTGACTGGCTGTTCTGCAGTGTTCTGTCTGCACTTATCTGAGGTGACTTACAGATCCAACATGTAACGCATCACTGTTAACATAAATACAAGGACACATTGAGTTTTGGTGACACGTATCACTGAGTACACCATAGTAATTATTACTCTGCATTATGGTGATAACATCAAACCATATTATATTGGCTGTTTATTGTGATTGTGGGTCAAAGGTCTCACTCTATGAGAAGTTGAGTTTGCAGGGCAGTAGCCAACAAGGAAACAGCACTGAGGAAAAAGTGTGTGTTTATATATAAAAAAGACATTATAGAGAGGCTATTTAATGGATTACTCCTAATTTATGCAATATTTTAATGTAATTAATCATGATTCCTTAACTATAAATTCTGCAAGAAGGGATTTTCATAATATTGGAACGATTAAAACTAAGTATTGTCGCGGTAATGTAATTTTCATACAAATTATCTTCATTTAGGGCCTTCTTTAAACATACACAGACACACTAAAACAGTACGTGTAAAAAAAAATGTGTGATAACCATAAGTGGGCAGATTTATTTACAATTAAATGATATCGAAAGGATGCACAAAGTCCGATATGAAACAAAAACCTTTGTACACATACCGAAAGAAAAAAATCCGGTCAAACACGCACACAAAAGATGAAAGGCAAACATTCAGAAGACTGGCATGTGTGTTTTCCATTTGCAGACCAGCAGAGGTATTGGGTTACTGATGATAGTGGTGACCGGGCCAAACATAAGCCTTGATCCATGTAACTGTAGTCTGTCTGAGCGGATAACACGTGTGGCAGAAACACACGTGTGATGTGAGCGCTGCTAGGGAAGTCCTGTCCCACCGCAAATACAATCGGTTTGCATGGGAGATTTCGATAAATGTAAATGATTGCTTTGTGTGTGTGAGCATGTGTGTTTCCCAAGACCTCTTCTAGGAACTGGAGGGGGTTTAGTATGATTATGTGCCAGTGGAGTGTGTGTGTGTGTGTGTGCGCACAAAAAAGTAAACAAATGTAAGCATGAAGTCTGCATTTGCTGTAAACCACAGTTTAGCAGGGGAAGATACTTCAGCTTGCCAAAGCCATTTTTCAACTCTAGAAAAATGAACGCAATAGCAAACTACTTTGAAAAGAAGCAATACATTTTTAAATATATTACTATTAGATAGACTTTGCGACTTTAAAAATGGTTATCTTTCAAGTCAAATTCCAGGAAGTAACAACATTATTCTTCCACAAATAAATTTGCACTAAAGGCAATTACAAAAAGAAAAAGAAAAAAACAACCCACCTGCCACTAATTGTTTCCTTTTTAAACCATCTAGACCAGCGGTGGCGAACTCCGGTCCTGGAGAGCCGCAGCCCTGCAGAGTTCAGCTCTAACCCTAATTAAAACTCACCTGCCTGTAGCTTCCTAATAACCATTCAGACCTTGATTAGCTTGTTCAGGTGTGTTTGATTAGGGTTGAAGCAAAACTCTGCAGGGCTGCGGCTCGCCAGGACCGACGTTCGCCACCCCTGATCTAGACAATCTGATTCATTAAAATTAATCTGACTTTTTAATGAGTCAAAGATATGATGTTGCAGTAGAGGTTATTTATTAACTGGAGAAGCTACACTTTTTTGAAGACTATTCATATACTGACGAGCCATTGAAAATGTACAGTGGGTATAGAAAAGAATCAGCCCCTTTAAATAAACACATTTTGTTGCTTTGCAGCCTGAAATGAAGACAGACACGGTTTTAGTTTTGTCCAGCTGTATTTACTCAGTGCAACTTATAACATCCAAGTGAAAGATAAAACACCAACATAAAAAATAGTCACTGAGTTGGAAAAATCATCACCCCCTTGTGTCAGTATTTTGTTGAACCACCTTTTGATTTAATTACAGCCTTTAGTCTGTTGGGATTTGTCTCTACTAACTTTGCACATCTAGACTTTGCAAAATTTGGCCACTCTTCTTTGCAGAACTGCTCAAGTTCAGTTAAATTTGATGGTGAGCGTTTGTGGACTGTAGTCTTCAAGTCATTCCACAGATTTTCAAAGGGGTTTAAGTCTGGGTTCTGACTAAGCCATGCTTAGACATTCACCTTTTTCTCCTTCAGCCACTGTGTGCTCAGTGTGCTCTGTGTGTTTTGGGTCTTAGTCATGTTGGCATCCCACTGACAACTTTCTGGCAACTTTCTTTTCCTCAAGAATTTGATGGTGTTTGGTCCATCCATTTTTCCGTCTGTACTGACAAGTGCTCCAGTCCCTGCTGCAGAGAAACAACCACATAACAGGATATTACCACACTGACCACGCTGACCTTATCACTTCTTTCCTGTGGCAATGAACAGGATGTAATAAACTGTTGGGCTGCCCTGTTCCCTTCCTCTGTTCTTTATATCTAATCAGCACTTAATAATCAAGTTGAACATGAAATGTGGAAGAAGAACAAGCTGTCTGCTTGGCTTTGTCCTTGTCTATTTGCCCACTTCCTTTCACCCGAGCTAACACAGAGCAATTCAATTGTCCTACATTTCATGTTCAGGTCTGTCAAATGCTGTGTAAACAAGGGTAATCCTCTTATTTTTTGTGTATACCTTTTAGTGCAGTTGCATGCTGTACTGTATTGTATGAAAACATTGCAGGAAAAAAAAAAAAGCTGAAGTTTTTATTTCGCTTTTTCTTTTTTTTTTTTCTTTTTTTTTTTTTTTTACACGCACTGGTTGTTGCTTCATGCAGGCTGAATGTCATGTGCAGGTATTGGTAGAAAGTTGTTCAGTGTAGTTGTCAGATCTTTCAGCATTAGTTTAGATGAAGGTTCCTCACAGGTAGGGATGTAACATTAAGATGATATACCAATAATATAAAAATAGCAAAGATGTTAACTGGAGAATAGTTAAAGCTGATTTGCAGTTCTGCTAGTAATTCAATTAGCCCTAGTACCACAAAAAAGTATACGCTTTCATTTTAAGCATACAGTTTAACAGCACATGACCAGAAAATAATGTTTCTGCTAAAGCTGAGAGCAACCCCAATGCTAGCTGCTAGGCAACCTATGGCGACATTTCTGGTGACATTTCTGTAAAACAATAATGCTGCTGCTTTCACGTTTCATTGCACTTTCAAACAAACCAGTGAGGCTAAAAGACGCTAAAAATGTATTCAGTTTTATTGAAACATATTAACGTGAATCTGACCCTAAACCTAGTGTTTGCAAAAGCAAATGTGAAATAAAAACACACTTGCTGAAGCAGCCATGTCATTTTAGCTTGCTTCTATAAGTCTTTGAGTTCTTTTGTCATGATTTATCATACCCGACTGCTAATGCAATACTGTACCATGTTTACTGCAATAGAAAAGGCAGACATATAGAGCTGGTTATGTCAGAATGTATTATTTTACAAATCATGCATAGTACTATTTTTTTCGATACATAAAGTATTGCTCCAGGAGCCGCGTGAAAATAAGTCTTCATTAATTGATAATCTGCCCCTGTATTAATTTGTAGGAAAATTAATGGAAGTTGTACTGCCACTATAGTGTTAATTTCACCTGAAAACTTCAGTGAAATTGTATGAAGGTGAAACAGATAAAGCAAATGCCAACCACAAACTTTGACTAATGCTAGCTTCTTCAGTCTGGTAAATCTAGTTTATATTCCAAACAGGAGAAGCAGGTTGGAAAACAGTAAACCTTTGTGTATATATAAGTGTCGTATCTGACCATCATGTTCAAAAGACTTCAAATTCACTTCAAGCATTTTGTCTTTTAGATCATAATTGACACAAATGAAACCATCTTCTCACTAGCCCTATTGTTTGCTGTATCTTTCTGAACATTCGACGACAAGGGTTAAACATGGAACAAAGCACACAACAGGTTGACTGGCCCCAGGGGTATGTGCTAAAATACAGACAAAAAATTGGCTCATTGTTGTTTGCCAGACAGCAGAAAGATTAAGTGATAGTAAATACACTCTTAAAATTAAAGGTGCTTCACGATGCCATAGAAGAACCTTTTTGTCTAAATGGTTCCATAAAGAACCTTTAACATCTGAAGAACCTTTCTGTTTCACAAAAGGTTCTTTGTGGCGAAATAAGGTTCTTCGGATTACAAAAAGGTAAGAAAGAGATGGTTCTTTAAAGAACCTTTGACTGAATGGTTCTTTGTGGAACCAAAAATGGTTCTTCTATGGCATCGCTTGAAGAACCTTTTGAAGCACCTTTATTTTTAAGAGTGTAGAGAGAGAGAGGTGTACAAAGTTGGAAGGAAAACCCATTGGTGCATCCTGTCGGGTGACCGGACCGGCTGAGAACAACCTATGATGTCATGACAGCAAAACGGTCAAAACAGATAAAGCACACATCCCTCAGTTGCCCACGTGTTATGGAGAGAATCTAAATATAAAAGATCAATTTACTGGATTAGTTTTTTTCTGGTAGACTCCCTGTTCAGATATACATGCCAAATGTGGTTCATGGGGAGCTGGGATTGGTTAGAGACTAGTATATTTCTGATTCACCTACGATGATATACTTAAATGGAACAGCTGTACCGGATGGCTAGAATTATGCCTATGGCACTGCAACCTAGCGCAGATTCAGACATGATCACGTAATGCGTGTCTAAATATACCAATGTGATATATCCAATATGAGACCCTTTCAATACATCAATAACTTTCTCTCTTTCTCTGCCACTGTGGTGTAATGATGGATGGTACACTGTTTTGTTCCTGCAGGGTTAGATCTGTTATTTAACAGTGTTTGAGTCCTGGAAAGCACTGGTAAGTAATAACAAGCACTGACAGGGCAGTCTGGTTTCAAAAGACAAGGCATTCCCTCAAAGAGCATAAACATGACCTAGTATTGTCAATACTGAGGCTCACAATGAATCGACTGCCTTTTGTCTCTACAGGGTTTTTGTCAGTACGCTTAATCTTGGGTCTTTCAAAACGGTAGTTTTTGAAAAGAGGTTAGACAACCAATCAGAAACGGCCTCAGTACTCACTCCATTAAACATTCATGAGATTGGTACAGTCATAGAAACTTCCTCATGCAACTTAGTTTCAGTGTCTAATATGGAAATGAAAATGTTGAATGTCAAACATGTTTGAGCAAACTGTCAGAGCAAACTTTTGTAAAACAGTTTTTGGCAAACCGTTGTATATATTCCAATCAATTTTCCAATATATTCTAATCTCAATTGTATATATCATTCGATAAATGTTATAAATATGGAAATAAGGATATTAACCCAGAGTTTACAGATGTACAGTCTGACTTAGATCTTGACAACCCAGGGAAAAGTAAAACATTAAGATACTTCGTTTTAAGTGCCCAAATATGTTAATATCATTCAGCAGTTTAATTTTCAGAAAATATAAATGGACTCTGTATGCCTGTACACTCATAGTAATGTGATGACCACTGACATTTAATTCATCTCCAACTCTGTTATCAATATGAGTAAACTTACTGGCACCTCGCATCGTAAAACCTATGAGACATGCTTTCTGATATGACTCTGGTTATTCTGCCATGTGATGAGTGCATGCATGACTATGAAAATGTTATTTTATTTTATCTTCTGTTTTCTAGTTTGTTTGTTTTACTTTACACAATAGTGTTCTCATAATAACCCTAGTCTGTGAACTAAGCTTAAAAAACTGATATTTGAGTCCTTCAGGTCTCTTTTATACTGTTCCCTGCATGCGTCTTCCAGCCGTGCAGTATTTCTACATCATCGCAGAGCAGAACTGGTTTCATATTGCTCTAATAAATATATATATTTAAATATATAAATACGATATACTCTCTCACTCGAAGAAAAACGACACCTCAAATGCCACAATGCTTCAGGCAACGAGACAGGAAGTGCTTTAATCAAGGGCTTCCTGTGCTCCTCACTCTGAGAGGCTTGTTGTGTCTGTGATGGCAGTAATGTAATCACCAGCTGTTACTGTAGCAGCTGGAACCAGACGTGTGTGAATGACTTGAGCTGTTAAAACTCCACTGTATGGAGGAGTACAGTGCTCTCTATTGCTTGGATCTTAAAAACTAGATTACTCATCCTTCCATTGTGATAGTAATGATAGTGATCTGCACCTGACTGCCTGATTGTTGAGACTGATCTTTAAAACTACATTTATTCCGCCTTCTGCTGTAGTAATAATCATAATTATCTGTGCCTGACTGCCTGATTGTTTGTGTTATTTAAGCCTTGTGGTCTCATTGTTTTTAGCTAAAGGAAGGTGGTATGCTTCTAAGATTAAAAAGATGAAAAATGGTTTGTTTTTGTCAAAGTTTTGTGTTCTTTCACACCCAAGGTGCTAAGCAGGG
Source organism: Sinocyclocheilus grahami (assembly GCF_001515645.1). NCBI lineage: Eukaryota > Metazoa > Chordata > Actinopteri > Cypriniformes > Cyprinidae > Sinocyclocheilus > Sinocyclocheilus grahami. Next base: position 398,408 of record NW_015505180.1, read on the forward strand.
AAACTGCTGTCTTGCTGAACCAGTTTTATGACGTTAAACAGAAAGTGGCAGGGTTTCCTTTTACATATTCTGTCAGTCTTGAATGTTAATGAATGATATACTAATGCAGTTAAAAAAATGGGTTCACAAGAGAAAGTATCCATTTAAATGGCTAATTGCAATAAACATCCACCTGGAATGATCTGGGGTTAAATGTGTTGCTGACAAGAAAAAGCGTGACGACAGCGGCTCGAACCAACAACCTTCTGGTTAGCCACTTAGCTTTTCATATTCATTTCAGTGGTTACTTTTTATTCTTGCAATGATTAAAGAATCATGGCTCATAAGTTCATTCACAATAAATCAAACCCCTTTTAAGCAGTTTGAGTGTATTAATTAGCTCACTCTTTATAGACGGAATAAGGACCATATTTTAACATTTTAACTCGAAGCACGTTCATTTTTTGAAACAAATGTATTGGGGTTTAGCTGGTCTGCCTAGCAATGCATGTTAAAGTGAAGAAATTTTAAAAGATATATATACTTCTGTGTAATAATTCTAATCAGGGTTATTTTAGTATTATTTAAATACTATTACTTGTTCATATTTTGAATGAGCTTTATTTTATTTTTAGTTGCTGATTTAGGCTCGATCCAGCTTTTGTCTTTTTTAGGGCTATTTTAGAATTGTGGCATTTAATTACTATTATATTTGTTAATAATTTGAATTGGCTTTATTTTTTTTTCAGTTTTAGTTAACATTTCTTATTTTCATACATTTTTCATGTAATATGTAATGTTTTTACTTTATTTCAGCTTTTTAAATGAATGAAAACCTTATTTAATTTGACTTATTTAATAGTTTTAGTAAACAATAACACTGATTCCAATATTCAGATTCAAGAAGGTGAATTAATATAAGTAATATTCAAGTGGTCCAGGATTAATGGAAAAAAAACACATGAATGGGAAATATGGACTGAAATCAAATTAAGACTAATGACAATGTGAATTCAAAGAGGCTAAATCCACTTTTGATCTACTTAAATCTGAGTTTTTTTTAAAGAGGACTCTAATAGTCAATGTGCCACAGAGAGCATAAAGGGGCCTTTAAAGTTTTAAATTCGTCAAAAGTAATTTATTTTGGCCTCAACTGAATCTACTGAAATGAGAGAACATAATTCTGGTATCTAGGGAGGAGTCTTGAAATACCCATTTGCAGTTCATTTATCATCTTATCAGTACCTGCAGCAAGGGCTTGTGATAAATTAGCAATATAGGGACATTTAAAAAATTTTAATGAGTCATGAAGGATGGTTTTAGTGTACATGGCAACACTGTTATTGTTTTTATTCCACCAGCGCAGGGCAAAGCATTGCACCCATCAAGGACAGTGGGAGGCTCATTGTTTGTGTGTCTGTTTAAGCTTGAGATACTGAAACTCTGATAAGTCCAAGACTGATGCATTGTTCTTGCGTTTACTTCTGTGTGCAAGGAAAAGCAACGGCAAGCGAGGAAAGAGTGTGCTATCTGAAGTAGGTCTAGTTGGTTTATCATAAGTTACTTGCAATGTAACGAGCACAAAAGTGATGTTCCATGCTGTTTACAGCTAGTTCTCCAACTCAAAATGGGGTTAAGAGCCTTGTGCAAGGCTCCAGTTTGACTGCACAGTTCTTGGGTCACCTACATTCATGCATTTAGCAGGCATGTTTATCTAAAACAACAGAGTGCATTTAATGTGTACATTTAATCAATAGTGATCCCTAGGAATTGAACCCATGACACAAAAATCCAGGATTGCAATTGAACATGCAACCTTTCACCTCATAGAGTCCCGTTTGGGTCAATGCCCACCTTTAACTTCTTTTAATAGACTTTTAGTAGACTAACTGGTTTTCATAGATACAATTATTCCCCCTGCTTCCAGCCGTTTTTCTATTTTTGTCTAATTTTAGGAGAGTAAAATACAGAAGCTAATTTGGCTGCAGTCTAAACATCAATTTGGACTTGCACAAGGAGAGTAAATCTGTTCAGATGTAATCAGTATACTAAAGGCAAACATCTATTTTGGGTTTGTTACCACTATAAATGGAAAGTTTAATTTCGTAGGAACTTCCTTTGGTCAGTTATAGATTATATTTATTTTCATTCCCTTCCAAAGAGGAGATACTGTTTTTTTTTAAACAGCACAACAACTTTGTAACTAGCTCACATTTCACCGTATATCTTTTGACTTCATAGTCTCATGGTATATTTCTCAGTAAATGTCTTTTAACTTCAGATGCCGGCTTCTTTCATCTTAATTTCTTGAGTGAAGTTATCAGATCCCCACAAAGCTGTGTTGACAGAATAAGGTTGTTTACAAGGTGTTTGTGAGATCTTCCAGATGTTGCATTGTGAAGACATCGAGGTCACTTTGGCGCACAAACAGACTTGAAGTTGAGCAATCACACTTGAAATTGAAAGCAGAGAAATCAGGTCACAGCATCATGGGTCTATTCTCTTTTATGGGGAGCAAAGCCCTCTTTGCACGCAGGCCAAAAGTCCCTTTGGATGAAATTACACCTGGCTTAACCTTACAGGTGGGAATATTTCTTTTAGGATACACCATTACGGCCACTGCTGTGTTGAATTTGACTGCAAGTTTTGTCCAGAAATACTTGTATTGTGATGGAACTGATGGAAATAAAATATAAATGTTAACAACTTCAACAAAAATTAGAAATGTTGCATTGACAACTGCAAAAAGTACCAAAATCACAAACTGCAATAAAAATAAAGCTGTTATAGGAACATACAAAAAATGAATAAGATGACAAAAGCATATCAAATTACAAAAACTTAACATATTTAGGCACTTTGAGTGTCAAAAGCGCTATTTAGTGAGTTATTAAAATACTAAAACAGCTAATTCAAAATATTGATAAATATTATAAAACCAATATAAATATTAAATTAACACTTTAGAATGGTGGTTTTCGATTTGAGTAAAACAAGATCTGTGGTTCATATAAAACCAATATAAATATTAAATTAACACTTTAGAATGGTGGTTGCAGAAAAAAACAAAAACTACCAGAAAATGTACATTTATGTGCTTGACTAATCAGTGAACTGTAGTCTTTATATAGCATCTTGTTAGCAACTTGCATTTTATCAAAAACACAGTGGTCTGACAATCTCCTTGAAAAAATTGTATTATTATAAAACCAATATAAATATTAAATTAACACTTTAGAATGGTGGTTTTCGATTTGAGTAAAACAAGATCTGTGGTTCACATTACTTTGAGGAGACCTGTGTGCTTCTAAAAAAAAAAAAAAAAATGCAGATTGCAGAAAAAAACAAAAACTACCAGAAAATGTACATTTATGTGCTTGACTAATCGGTGAACTGTAGTCTTTATATAGCATCTTGTTAGCAACTTGCATTTTATCAAAAACACAGTGGTTTGACAATCTCCTTGAAAAAATTGTATTGACTTTTTTTAACCCCTAAATCAAAACCAAAACTGAATATTTGGCAAATAAGCCTTGCAGCCCCGTACATGTAAGGGTTTTGAGAGAACTGCTCCATCGTCTGCTGCATATCTGGATATTTTACACATTTGAACAATAACAATTTGTGTCTGGCATATGGTTATGAGTCATAAAATGGATGGAAAACACCACATTGTATACTAAATAACTATACTAGATACAGAATAGCAGTTAACAGGTGGTTGCTGTCGCTAACTTACATAATTTGAGTCAAAACTGAGTGTGTTGTTTACCTGTTGGAGGGAAACCAGCAGCAATATAGAGTGTACAGAAAAAAACAAAAACTACCAGAAAATGTACATTTATGTGCTTGACTAATCGGTGAACTGTAGTCTTTATATAGCATCTTGTTAGCAACTTGCATTTTATCAAAAACACAGTGGTTTGACAATCTCCTTGAAAAAATTGTATTGACTTTTTTTAACCCCTAAATCAAAACCAAAACTGAATATTTGGCAAATAAGCCTTGCAGCCCCGTACATGTAAGGGTTTTGAGAGAACTGCTCCATCGTCTGCTGCATATCTGGATATTTTACACATTTGAACAATAACAATTTGTGTCTGGCATATGGTTATGAGTCATAAAATGGATGGAAAACACCTCATTGTATACTAAATAACTATACTAGATACAGAATAGCAGTTAACAGGTGGTTTCTGTCGCTAACTTACATAATTTGAGTCAAAACTGAGTGTGTGTTTACCTGTTGGAGGGAAACCAGCAGCAATATAGAGTGTAATCAAACGTAATGGCCATATTTCAGTGTAGCTAAAAAAAAATTATCTTGGATTTTATTGCTTGGCCAAAGAAGAAACACAAAATCCTGTGAAGTCGTTATTTAAACACTTGCAAATATATCACATACTAAAATAAAAAGTGTAGGAACAATTTCACTTAGAAATGACTAGTTTCACAAATAATTGGATGGCAAAAAAAATAATAAAAACTGCATATTGAATTAAATGTAAACTTTGAAGTATAAAGACTGAAATATGTTTTATAATCCGTGTTATTGAAAGTATATAAAAAATCATTTTGGGTAAATGAAATCAAGCTGAAATTAAATTATAAATATAAAACTTTTTTTGCAGTTAGTTCTCCAGAAAACATTTCTAATTTTATAGAAATAAAAAAAGACAAAAGCACAAAACTTTTAGTTTTAGTAAAATAAAAAAACCTAAATAGGAAAAAGCTAATTCAACATTCTTATAAAAGTAAATATTAAAATAATAGAATGGTGGTTCTTGATTCGAGAAACAAGGTTTGTGGTTCACATTACTTGAAGAAACCACCATGTTTTGTCAACATTTCACAAAAAATCTCTCAAAAGTGAAATATGAAACATTGTGTACTTCTAAAAGATGAAAACTGCTATAAATAAATAAAAACACTATTAGAAAGACTGAAAAATTGCTAAAAAGACTGAAATATTTTCTTAATGTACTTTTAAATGTACTAATCTTTATTTTAAACTTTTAAAAAAACAACACTTGTTTTAAAGTGCTTTTTCAGATAAAGAGACCGTTCATCTAAAAATTCCAATGACAAAAGTCAATGATTAAAGAGAGTGAGCGTTCAGAGTGACAAGACAGAGAGCACAGAAATCTGGATATAGTCATTTTTGGGTGAACCAGCCCTTTAAGAATATGCTTTAAAGTTAACATGATTTTCAGATGACATGGACATTACTTGAAGAAACCACCATGTTTTGTCAACATTTCACAAAAAATCTCTCAAAAGTGAAATATGAAACATTGTGTACTTCTAAAAGATGAAAACTGCTATAAATAAATAAAAACACTATTAGAAAGACTGAAAAATTGCTAAAAAGACTGAAATATTTTCTTAATGTACTTTTAAATGTACTAATCTTTATTTTAAACTTTTAAAAAAACAACACTTGTTTTAAAGTGCTTTTTCAGATAAAGAGACCGTTCATCTAAAAATTCCAATGACAAAAGTAAGTCAATGATTAAAGAGAGTGAGCGTTCAGAGTGACAAGACAGAGAGCACAGAAATCTGGATATAGTCATTTTTGGGTGAACCAGCCCTTTAAGAATATGCTTTAAAGTTAACATGATTTTCAGATGACATGATATTGACATGCTAAACATCTTCACAAACATGTTTTTCTCCAGAGTGGCACAGATGGAAACTGTGGCCTTGCAGACTGTTTTGGCTGCTGCGTTTGCATCTGAAGGTTGCTGAGAAAGGTCTCTATCGTGTTATTGTAGAGCCAGAGAACCAGGAGGACATTGTTTTTGTAGGAGCTCTGAGGAGCGGTTAGATAACAGGCTCTTCTGCTGTAGTTTACACTTCGCAGTGTGCTACTGTGCGGACAGATGCTGAAGTGTTTAGGCAAACTGTTCGTACGGCCGGGGCACGTGTACAGGAAAGGAGATCTGTTGAAGGCGTTATGCAACCATGTTGAAGACTTAGCTGCGATTATTCTACTAACTGTATCCAGATGTGAACCAGCCCTTTAAGAATATGCTTTAAAGTTAACATGATTTTCAGATGACATGATATTGACATGCTAAACATCTTCACAAACATGTTTTTCTCCAGAGTGGCACAGATGGAAACTGTGGCCTTGCAGACTGTTTTGGCTGCTGCGTTTGCATCTGAAGGTTGCTGAGAAAGGTCTCTATCGTGTTATTGTAGAGCCAGAGAACCAGGAGGACATTGTTTTTGTAGGAGCTCTGAGGAGCGGTTAGATAACAGGCTCTTCTGCTGTAGTTTACACTTCGCAGTGTGCTACTGTGCGGACAGATGCTGAAGTGTTTAGGCAAACTGTTTGTACGGCCGGGGCACGTGTACAGGAAAGGAGATCTGTTGATCTGATATGCAACCATGTTGAAGACTTAGCTGCGATTATTCTACTAACTGTATCCAGATTTCTGTTCTCTCTATCTTGTCACTCTTTCTCTGAGCACTCGCTTTCTTTTGTGGTGACTCGCTCACTCTCTCTTTGTTTGTTTCTCTCTGTCTTTCTTTGTTTGTCTTTTGTCTGTTGGCAGTGTGAGGTGAAATTTGAGATTATGTGTGACTGGCTGATTCGACAGGTGAGTAAGGCAGAATTGTGCTCCAAGCAATGGCAGCGCTCCAGTGAGGGGAACCTTTCACACGCAAACCCCGCGTAGCAGCACTAGTGTGCAAAACAGTGTCACACAGGCCGCACTCACTGATCAGACAAGCTCATACTACTCATTTCTGACCATTAATTCAGTTATGGGAAGTCGGCATCCTTATGCATACATGATTGAATGATTGTTCTTTTGATATTAAAGTCACAAAAACCTGTTGAGTTCACATACCCCAAATAAATGTATTTATTTATTTAAAATGAAATTTATAAAAAAAAAAACTATAGATTTTAAAAATCACTTTTCACCCCTCAAATTCTCATTATTGTCAGTCATTCTCATAACCATTTTTTGCATTTTGCTTTTGTATTCTATGGCCAACACTACTTAATGAAATATAACTTCAAAATTGGTAAAATAAAGCAATATTATGGATAATTTTAGCCGGAATCAAATGTTTGTAGTTGGAATCAATGGTTTGTTGCTTTGCAGCCTGCAAATGAAGATGGATAGTTTTTATTTTATCCAGCTGCATTTACTCAGTGCAACTTCTAACATCCAAGTAAGAGATTTAACACCATGTCAGAAAAAATGTTTCAATAAAAAACAGGATCACCCCCCCCCCTCCTAAAAATGACTTGTAAACTCAATCAGGTGTAGCTGATCACCTTCTCAATGGCACACAAAACCATTTGACTTTCAACTGTGGTCAGCAGTGGTAATTTTGATTAGCTCAGCATGAAAATAGCTTTCCTGGAGCGTTTCAGTCCTTGGTAGTGCAACTGAAGCAAACAATCAACTTTGAGTGCAAGGCACTATCTAAAACTAAAAAATTCTGGGATAAAGTTGTGGACAGGCACAAGTCAGGAGATGGATACAAAAAAATTCAAAGGTTTTATCAATGCCTAGAAGCACAGTGAAGTCTATTATTAAGAAGTAGAAGGTATTTGGTATAACACAGACCCTCCCTGGATCAGGACGTCGCTCCAAACTGGATAAAAGAGCCAGAAGGAAACTGGTCAGAGAGGCTACCAAGAGGCCTACAGCAACTCCGAAGCAGTTACAGGAATTTATGACAAAGAGTGGCCATTGTGTGCATGTGACAACAATATCACAAATTCTCCACAAATGTGGCTTGTATTGGGAGGGTTGCAAGAAAAAAAAAAGCCACTCCTCAAGAAAGGCCACATGCAGTCACGACTGAGCTCTGCCAAAACACACCTTGAACATTCTGAGGCCACATGGAAAAATGTGTTATGGTCAGATGAGACTAAAATTGAATTATTTGGCCTCAACACCAAACGATATGTGGTGGAAATCCAATACAGCTCACCATCCAAATAACAGCATTCCTACAGTAAAGCATGGAGGTGGTGATATCCTGTTCTGGGGGTGCTTCTCTGCAGCAGGGACTGGAGCACTTGTCAGGATAGAAGGAAAAATGGATGGGGCAAAATATGGTCAAATTCTTGAGGAAAATCTGCTGCCCAGAAAGATGTCAATGGAAAGGTTTACCTTACAACAGGACAGTGACCCAAAACACACAGCAAAACTTAACACATAGTAGTTGAAGGAGAAAAAGGTGAATGTCCTTGCATGGCCTAGTCCGAGCTCAGACTTAAACCCCATTGAAAATCTGTGGAATGACTTGAAGACTGCAGTCCACAAATTTTCACCATAATATTTAACCGAACTTGAGCAGTTCTGCAAAGAAGAGTGGGCAGATATTGCAAAGTCTAGATGTGCAAAGTAGAGGCAAATCCCAACAGACTAAAGGCTGTAATCAAAGCAAAAGGTGGTTCAACAAAATACTGACACGAGGGGGTGATCCTTTATTTCCAACTCAGTGATTTTTTTTTATTGAATTTTTTTCTGACATTTAGTTTTATCTTTCACTTGGATGTTATAAGTTGCACTGAGTAAATACAGCTGGATAAAACAAAAACTGTCTCTTAATTTCAGGCTGCAAAGCAACAAAATGTGATTATTTTTAAGGGGGGGAGGTGTGATTCTTTCCTATACCAACTGTGTGTGTGTGTATGTATGTGTGTATGTGTATATATATATATATATAGATAGATAGATAGATAGATAGATAGATAGATAGATAGATAGATAGATAGATAGATAGATAGATAGATAGATAGATAGATAGATAGATAGATAGATAGATAGATAGATAGATAGATAGATATATATATAGATATATATATAGATATATATAGATTAGGAAATTAAAGCAGTTCAACAGAATCACTTGATGAAAAAATATTTTAAATTGCACTAATTGGGAAGGTAAATTGTGCTGATTTATTTTGTTTACTTTTTATTTTATGAAATATGACCCAGGCTTGTTCTTAACAGGTCATGTGAGTTCATCAGTACATTTATTATTTTTAGTGACTGTTTAATTGACTGTGAATTGATTTGCCCTCTTTTTTACCTCTCTCAGACCTCCACTGTCTGTCCTGTTTGATAACTTTTGTTCTGTCTCTGTTGGTTTGCTTTGGCCGTCTCTGTATCTTTGACCAGTTTGCTCTGCTGTGGTCACTGATTCATGGACAGAAAAATTATGAATCTTATCTGCCTTCCCAGCAGTGCATGATGGGAGGTTTATCTGAGAATCACTGCTGCAGGCTAAAACATTTCAGAGCACGGAAGATGACTATGCAGTTCAGCGAAGTGACTGACCGCAGCCTCAACAGACACAACACTCACTTTCACACAAACACAAGCTCTAAGTGGCAGTCCATGCCACACTGACAGTTTAGCGTAACCTTTAATTCTCTCTTTGCAATATTCTGGCCAACACCTGATAACAAATCAAATGGCATCATCTTATTACACACTAGACCTTTAGTTCTTGGAAGCAACATCACCGTCTCTCTTATCTGAGAGTATTCATCTCAGTGGGCAAATTAGATGACTAAATGTTCACTCAGTGACTTCTAAACGCACTATATTGGGAATAAGGAGTGATTTGAACACTGATCTTCAATTAATACATTTCTGTTCTCAATCTCAGGTGTCATTAATTCACTAAATGCAGAGCAGTATGCTAGGAATGAGGAAAATACAAGACTGAATACAAGACGTTCATGCATGCATATGTATAAATGTGCCATTAACTGTTAAATATTGTGGTTGTAAAAACACTTACATTTATTATGACTGGTCAACTGACCCGGGATGAAAACACCACTTCTAGTGGCCTCCAGGAGTTTGAAATCCCTGCTTTGTCACCTTTATTTAGGAAATGGTTAAATGGCAAAAATGACCAAACATCCAAGTTTTAAGACCTGAGGTTTATGAGAAGGTTGTCATGATGAAGGAAGTTCAGGTCAAAGTGTCGGTCCGAGATGCAAGATTCTGGATTAATTGAGAACAACAACAATAATTTATTTATTTATTTGAACTGATTTTGAGTTAATTTAATTTAAAAGTTGTTTATGCATTATTTAACTAATGGAAAAATGCAAATATAAAACGGGCTCATTTTATCAGATATTCAAAATTAAGTAACAAAGCTACTAAAATTACACCTAAAGAGATTTTCACTTAAAGTGAACATAAAAGAAATGTAATTTCTCTACTGCTAGTATCATAAAAATGGAATCCAGCAAAAGTAAATTATTTCAGTTCCATTCTTCCATTGGTCAGACAAACAGATTTAGTTGAGCCAATGCTGCTCTGTCAAGCTGGATGGGATTTTGATTAAAACTAAAATAGTATAGTAATTTTATTTAGAGAGACTGTTTTGGGATAGAAAGATGCTGGAAAGATACTCTGAATGTATCATTGTATTTTTTTTAAGGGAGGAAAGAAATGGAGATAATGCTAGATAAGAAGATATAAAAAGACACTACAGCCAAACCCATTTAGAGAGAGATGAGCACCTGATGGCATTGCTGAGATCTGTTCAGTCTTGTCTTTGTTCTGCACTCACATCAGGAACACATAATTTTTCAGGACTGACTCTTCTCTCTTTGATGTTTTCCATGAGACTGATTGAGAGTGCTGGCCTGGAAGAGGCTCTGGACCACTTGTGTAACACACCTTCAGATCGTTGGATCCATTCGTTTCTAATAGAGAGAAATGGAAAGATTCCTTTGAGGTTGCTGTCTATCTACATAGTTGGGAAAAATTCCCTGACTGTGTAAAACTGTGAGATTCTTAATTTTCCTGTATTTTGTAGGCCCTCTGGACCCTCTGAACAGACAGATTGGAGTCAGTGGATGCTGAGGTCACAGGAGAACAATAGTGCAGGGTCTTCATCACCATTTAAAGCTCTAAATCGGTTTCAACCGGAAGAGAGAATGATTCTCTTACAGGGAAAACAGACCCCCCAGTGCTGCATGTGTTTGATTTGGGCCTGGTTTAATCAACAGATCTTGCTTTCCGACTCCACCCAGGCCCTGTGTTACCCTCCTCTCTAAACAATTACAATCTCAACATCTCTGTTTTAAATTTGGCTCTTTAGCTCAATCTTTTCAAGATATGGCATAATTGATGACTAATTTTTGATTCTAGGAATTGAGACATTCTATGGAATTGGAATGGGTGGTCTGGCAATGATCATAGTTTCAGTAGAATCTTTTTGGTCTGCCTAAAAGCTTTGGTCTGTTTTATGGCGTGTTTTGAGGCTGAAGTACATTTAAGAAGAGCTGAATGTCTGTTGTTTATGAGCTGATGCCATCAGCCCTGCATGTGCACTTACATAATCATAAAACTGACACAAACTATTTACATCAAACTCTTTCTACAAAGGATACAAAGATACACGTGAAAATGTTTTCTGTTGTTCAGCCACCTTCATTTTCAAAATCTGAATGAACTTTGGGAGGAATATAATGGAGAAAAGTAATGATGAAAGACATTTCGTGATTTATTTAATCAATAAATGAAAGGAGCATAAATAAGACACAATCTATTTGTGTAAAATGGAAAATGATATTGAAAAATGTAATTGTCATTTCCATGACATTTCATGGTATGATGAAATAAATTAATCATGAAATGTTGCAATCAAAATAAATTTATGATGATGTGCTTTAAAATATTTGACTAATTTATTCTCTTAGCATATTTTGTGTTCTATTTCTTGAGTTTTTTTTATTTATTTTACATAAATACACACAACTTGTGCCTTATTTGCTTTTGCACATTTTGTTATTTTATTGATTGTGGCATTTTATTATGTATTTAATTGTTAAATGAATATAATTTATAATATTAAAAGCCTGTAGATGTGGTGTTTGTATAATTTGAGCAATACATTTGTAGATATTAGAGATATATTCCTATATCCCTCCACAGCTTTCTAAAGATTTCTGTTTTTGTCACATGAACAACCAGCAATTGTAATGGTAACTTATTTTAGTCTCCCTGACCTTAAGCACATGTTACACAATAGTTTTTGGTTCATTTGGAGTTGAACATGAACAAATGTAATGACTTGTTGTGGTTCAGATCACAGACCAATTAGCTGAGTGAGCGAATCATTAGACTGATTCCAACTGATCTAGAGAATTGAATTTATAGTTGTGATGTGAAGAGTTGCAAAGTGTAACGTTAAGCTACCCACGAGTCTCTGGGGCACTAGTAGCAGTGAAGACCAATAGGAAATACAGCACAGAGGTGGCCACATTTTGTTTTCTCCAATGAGTGTGTGTTTATGTAACTCTTACCAAAAGATAAGGCTCTACACAAGTCTTGCAAGTCTATAGAATCGCTAGCAGATGTAGTCAAAATCTATGTAGTATGTTACATAAGGCAAAGGTAACATTGAGGTAGATAGTGTGTAAGACGAGGGCTACGTGCGCATTTTGTTATTCCAGATGAAACACTGAGTGTCCTCGTTTATACTCGTGACTTTAACTGATGGTGGATGAAAACACAACATTAGGCCAAAGGGCCAGGCCAAAACTAAAGCCACGTCTTTGCATATTTCTAAGCCATCAGGTATTCAGGGAGGAAATGAAAGTACAGCAGGATCTGGTTGCTTTTGTAATAAAAAAACATAATTCACTCGACTGAAGCTGCAGAACATTGTGTTTTGTGCAATAGTGGGTGATTAAAATATGTATTACCAAATCACGTACCAAGTGTGATGTCATGCTAATAAATTTACTCAAAACACGCACAAATTTGCTGATTTTACCTAACTGAAAGAAATCAGCATGTTTCATTTAATGTTACCTTACACAGTATTTATTTGAGCAGAGAGAATATTTAATACTGGCTTTATGTGGTCCCATAATGGTCCACCAATGAGCATTTTTATGTTGTGAGTGTTCAAGTTCTGAACACTATCTGTCATCTTTCCAGTGTAATTCTTTCAGAAAGAATGGACTTCTCATAATTTGTATTCATGAAAATAAATGTGGGGGAAAAAACATCAGAACTCAATATGCAAATATTATAATGATGCAATCAGATAAATGTTGAAGTGTTCAAAAATTAAAACGGTTAATCACAAATATCACACCTACAAAATACATCAGCAGTTTTTGCAGTTTCAAACAAAATACATCAGCTGTTTTTTGCCGTTTTAGACATTTTACAAATCTTGTATCTCCTGTACTGTCATTTAGTACTTAAGTAATTGTGTTGCGTCAGTTGGTGTATTAGCAAGTGAATATACACACATTTACTCTAAGACTGGACTACATTGTTCATTATGTAATTGTTTCATAAGTTGAGAGTACAGTAGGTGTGGTCCTGAGATTTGACAACAGTGCACTACAATATAATAAGCAGCATTAATTACAGATAATGAAATGTAGTTTCTATACCATGAGAACAAAACAGAGATGCAACATAGTTATTTAATCGTTTCTGTGGTCATTCAATTCTGTGTATGTATATAAAATCATAAAAACGTAAACCATGTGGTGCAGCATGAAAGACTAGCATACGTAAATGTTTAAATGTAATTTTATACATAACTAAACCATTAATACTGATGGAAATGTGATCTGTCGCAATCACCCATGAAAAGAGAGAACTGAAATTGGTAGATTCCCTGGAACGCTGTCCGCCTCACTGACAGAACTGGCTCATAGTTTGGCTGTAACTCCTGTCAGGAATAGATCCTCTTGCATAAACTGAACATTTTTACATATTTTACAGCATCACAGCCTGTAAACAAATATCACAATTTATGCAATAAGTGATATTTGGGAATAATTCATTCAAATACCATTCTAATGATAGGAATCTCTATTTGATCTCTTCAGCGAGCAAACTTGTTGACCCTATTTGACCCATCTCTGTCTTGGATAACGTTGGTTGTATGATTGACAAGAATGGTGCATTTTGCAATTTTGGATTACAGAAGGGTGAGACAAGTTGAAGCCTTACTGACACCAGTGATGTTATAAATTCCCAATTGCTTAATGGCCTGTAAGCCAGAAATACCAGAGATATGTTGTGTGTGTGTGTGTGTTTGTTCCTTATATTCCCTATGTTATGCGGACCAAATGGGGACATTTTTTGATCCCCATGAGGAAAATCAAGCGTAGCGTTAGTTCTGGCAGGTCACGTTAGTCAAGCTCGCATCAGCTGACTCTCAGCTAATCCCCATCTACCTATAGGAATACAACACCTATCTAAGCATTCATATATAAGGTCCCTCAGTATTATCAGCAGTTTTCGCATTGCTCAATAGCTAATTACCCTCCTCCATCCCCAGCTCCTTCTCTGTCAGTCAGGATTCAGCCTTCTGATTATCCTTTGAATCTGACTAATTCTAAAATGTGTACATAGAATTATTAAATTTAACGATATCTGCAATACATTTATGTTGGTGTTGTTCTGTTGTGTTTTTCTGTTATCACTGCTCTCCCTGCTCTCATCCATGTTAGGCTGCATGGATGCGCAAGGAGTTCTTGCCCAGAACAGAACCATACGCCAACTGTATGCTAATTGTCAAGGGGCTTTGACCGAAATAGCTTATAAATCGTAGTGAATGAAGTTTTTTTTTTTTTTTTTTTTAAATCTAAAAATGCAGAAACTTTTGTGTGATGGGTAGGGTTAGAGTAAGGGGATAGAAAATACAGTTTGTGCAGTATAAAAACAGGAATACCTGTGTATGTATTTATTTATTTATTTTGTATTTAACTTGCCATTTCATTCATTCATGTACAGTGGGGCAAAAAAGTATTTAGTCAGCCACCAATTGTGCAAGTTCTCCCACTTAAAAAGATGAGAGAGGCCTGTAATTTTCATCATAGGTATACCTCAACTATGAGAGACAAAATGAGAAAAAAAATCCTGAAAATCACATTGTAGGATTTTTAAAGAATTAATTGGTAAATTCCTCGGTAAAATAAGTATTTGGGCACCTACAAACAAGCAAGATTTCTGGCTCTCACAAACCTGTAACTTCTTCTTTAAGAGGCTCCTCTGTCCTCCACTCGTTACCTGTGTTAATGGCATCTGTTTGAACTTGTTATCAGTATAAAAGACACCTGTCCACAACCTCAAACAGTCACACTCCAAACTCCACCATGGCCAAGACCAAAGAGCTGTCAAAGGACACCAGAAACAAAATTGTAGCCCTGCACCAGGCTGGGAAGACTGAATCTGCAATAGGTAAGCAGCTTTGTGTGAAGAAATCAACTGTGGGAGCAATTATTAGAAAATGGAAGACATACAAGACCACTGATAATCTCCCTCGATCTGGGGCTCCATGCAAGATCTCACCCCGTGGGGTCAAAATGATCCCAAGAACTGTGAGCAAAAATCCCAGAACCACACGGGGGGACCTAGTGAATGACCTGCAGAGAGCTGGGACCAAAGTAACAAAGGCTACCATCAGTAACACACTGCGCTGCCAGGGACTCAAATCCTGCAGTGCCAGATGTGTCCCCCTGCTTAAGCCAGTACATGTCCAGGCCTGTCTGAAGTTTGCTAGAGAGCATTTGGATGATCCAGAAGAGGATTGGGAGAATGTCATATGGTCAGATGAAACCAAAATATAACTTTTTGGTAAAAACTCAACTTGAGGAGAAAGAATGCTGAGTTGCATCCAAAGACTACCATACCTACTGTGAAGCATGGGGGTGGAAATATCATGCTTTGGGGCTGTTTTTCTGCAAAGGGACCAGGACGACTGATCCGTGTAAACGAACGAATGAATGGGGCCATGTATCGTGAGATTTTGAGTGAAAACCTCCTTCCATCAGCAAGGGCATTGAAGATGAAACGTGGCTGGGTCTTTCAGCATGACAATGATCCCAAACACACCGCCCGGGCAATGAAGGAGTGGCTTCGTAAGAAGCATTTCAAGGTCCTGGAGTGGCCTAGCCAGTCTCCAGATCTCAACCCCATAGAAAATCTTTGGAGGGAGTTGAAAATCCGTGTTGCCCAGCGACAGCCCCAAAACATTACTGCTCTAGAGGAGATCTGCATGGAGGAATGGGCCAAAATACCAGCAACAGTGTGTGAAAACCTTGTGAAGACTTACAGAAAACGTTTGACCTCTGTCATTGCCAACAAAGGGTATATAACAAAGTATTGAGATTAAATTTTGTTATTGACCAAATACTTATTTTCCACCATAATTTGCAAATAAATTCTTTAAAAATCCTACAATGTGATTTTCTGGATTTTCTTTTCTCATTTTGTCTCTCATAGTTGAGGTATACCTATGATGAAAATTACAGGCCTCTCTCATCTTTTTAAGTCGGAGAACTTGCACAATTGGTGGCTGACTAAATACTTTTTTTCCCCACTGTAGCTGCCTGTATTTCTATGACTGTTGCCTACGTAGAACGACGGTGCAGAGGTGATGCCAAGATGGCCACCAAGTGACTGACTTGCCTTTTATTATTTTTTGGACTGGTAGTGAAAGAAAAAGTGACTGATCATGTGCATAAACACTACAGCTCCAATATGTATAGCGAGCATGTGCTCTATCCACATTAGGTCATTGCTTAGTTTTGTTGGTTGCAGCTAGGGCTTTCTCCCTGAGCATGATCTAGCATGTGAACAAATTAATGTATAAGAAACAGGAAGGATGATTAAATATGAAGTTAATCTTTGACTAGTATCGTGTGATTCACACAGCATTAATAAGAAGTTGACATCAGTTCCCAGTTTAAGCTCAGAAGCTACGGTTTTGTGTATCAAGCTGTTCTTCTCTGTAGCACCTCTGGGTGAATGAAGTCATGTTCTTTCATAAACCATTCAAAGTGTACCAGAGTGGGTATCTGAGCGCTAAGTGTGTGCACGCAAGCTTATGTCAGTAAGTCTTTAACTCAAATTACTGATATGTAGTAATGTTACAATAATGTACAGTATGCAGATGTGATACTACAAGTTCATTTAGATGTGCCTGGATGCCTTTCTGCCTCTACACTGTTTCAATTCCCTTTTTTCAGGTTTCAGAAACAAACAAAAAAGATGTCCAAACATTAGCCTTTGTCGTTCTGCTGTAGCTTTAGGTTAATAACGTTGATACTGTGTATATAAGCTATTTCAGTGCTTCAAGATCATCATAAAATGATCATTTTACCATTTGTTATATCAATGAAAACACCACCAAGATCTGATTTCCTGAATGTATGAAGACGTAATCCAAACCAAAGATCTATTACACCCAAGGTTTGTCTGGCTCCATCACTATCTATAACAATATGAAGACGTTGACCTATTAGCTTCTTATTGCAAGATTACAACTCTGTTCGTCTTTGTCAAATGTTACATAACCCCAATCACACAGTGAAGGCACATTCACTTATATAACCAAAATGATTTACTCTGGAGCCAAGAGTCCTTACATTTGTTTAGAGACTTAAGGGGGTAGGTGCTAATTCAGCGACTGTTCCAGTGGCTGTTTAGACAACATGTAGTGCTCTTCAAGGTCTTCGTTAGTGTAATATCAGGTCGTTTTCACACACAAAATTAGATCTAAACGTTGTTAAATTAAGGATGGTTTTATGAAAAGGTCATCCTCTCCCAAACCCCTTCTGGATGGACTCAATTACTGGTAAATGTTTTGTCTGTTCACAGTTGTAAACTGACCATCATGTTTGTTTGACTTCCTCCCAGTAGACTCAATAAATGCTGTGTTTCTTCCCTTAGAGTGAGGAACAATGTAGTGTTGCTTCACAATACAGACTCTCTTTGTGATAACCCGACTCGCTCGTAAATGCTCACGACCATTCACTGACCCTGGAAAGGATACGTGTCTACATTAATAGTGTTTAATAAAGTAAATCTGCAACAGCAGGCAGCCTCCTCGGGCAAAATGAACGAACGTTTGGAGAATTCCGTTATCCCTAAAAGGCAGACATGAGGCAATTTCTCCATAAAACCTGAACCCACTAAAAAGGGGCCTTGCCAAGCACAGAAAGGCCATTTTGAGCATTCAAGAGCCAAATGACTTAATGCACGTAAAATCAATCCATGAACTCATTGGTTGAGATTAGCTTTAAAGAACCACCAATCTCATTCTTTAGACCTGTCATCAACGTTCACACACAAGCGCTCTGATTGACCGTCAGACAAACAAAGTGATTGTGTTATTTGAATCCAGACTCCAAAGCGCGTCAGCGGACGTGCTAAGTAACTTCTGACAGCCCATTTGTTTTGGGCCTCCCACTAAAGAGATTACCAGAGGCAAATACCATCAGTGAAGGGGGTTCACAGAGATAAATGAAGGTATTTGTTTAATACAGACTGACTGACTTTATGCAGCTGCCAAGTTCTAGATGAAATGGTGAAGGGGTTTAGGGCAGTGGAGCTGGATAAGACCGATTCGGAGTAGGAAAAATCATCCAAAGGCTAAAAATGGACGATGATTTGGGCATGTCGCCCACATTGGGGGATTTGTTTAAAGCACTATTGAGTGATTCATTGTCAGTGGAGAAAAACACAGAAGTACTTTTACTAATTACCCTACGTATGGGTGAATTTGTGGCTGTATGCTTATTGAATGCCTGTCTACTTGGAATTTATGGAAACAATTTCAAGATAGCTTTTTCATAATCACATCGGCATGTGTTAAGTTTAGGTTTTGTAATGTCTCACAAATGCCTTTGGGAAAACTTTGATGGGTTTAATGGGTTGTAGTGTAGAACAGCAATCTACATCAGAAGAAGAGAAGGGACTCTGTTGTCAGATGCAAATCTTACACAGACCTTTATTGTTCTTTTAATAGTTGATTTTTACACCACATACTGTACATACAGGCCACCGCAGTCCTTCTCAATAATGTACATCCTTCTCATTTACAAACTTTTACAGACGTTTACAGTGGTCATAACATACTTTAACCTTCTTTAACAGTTAATTTCTCCTAAACATACTTTCATTTTCCTTCTCAAAACGACACCTTGGCTTTTAAACCAGTGTATCAAACCTTTCTACTTCATGAAGACACTACGAAAATAAAAATAACAGCAAACCAATGTCCATGAATGGTTGCTAATAGTAGCGCCGCCAATCATCAAGTCCATCTAGTTGTATCCAACTCTATTCCAAAGTTCCTTCTAAATCTCACATCAACATTTCTCAAGCCCTCATTAAACATTCAACTTTTCTTCTACCCAACAGTCCATTTCTACATCAACTTTCTGCTTTGACAAGCATGTACATGCACTGGCCCCTCATGATAATACAGGCAGGACTCAACAAGTAAAGCTCCATGCAAGATGCTACATTGAAATATTCATCCATCATTTTGGGTGGTGGAAAACATATGGCTCAGGTTAGATTTTTTTGCATTAACAAAATAGCAAATTTTCCATTTGGACAGTTTAAAATCATATTGCTACAAAACAGCATTTTGTCTTGACAAATTATACCATCTGATTTAAATATATAAAATGGAGCTGATAAAACATCTGTTTCATGGGAATGTACTTGTAAGACTTGCCTTCCAGTAGAGCTATGAATCAGACTTTTACACAGTATTCATTGCTTTGGATATTTCATATTTTTTTCTCTGTGGGCATTCTTCCTTTCTAAAAGCTAAACACAGTGCTTTTAATAAAAACAAAAAAGAGCTACAGTAAATATCTTATTGAGAAGTAAAAAAAAAAGAAACTTTAATTACAAAAAAAAAAAAAACAATATTAATAAAATAAAACAAAAATTATGACCAAACTAACAGTAAACAAGACCTAGATGTGTGATCTTGCGCTTTCACACAAATCAGCATGGTGATTTAAAGTGTGTGGGATGTGACATCGATCCCTTGAGATCCACACAGTTGCCTCACAAATACTGTCTTTCTGGTACTGGTGCGGCCCACATGGACCTGGGAGGGTTTTGGGGGGAGGGATTGGTAATAGTAGCTGCCATTGTGGACAGTAACACAAAAACACTGCTGTAGAAACACACAGTCCGTACACACACATAAATACAAGTCCTCCACACGGTGCCACTCCATGTGCACCCTGGGATAGCTCAGTCTTTACACCATGGTCTCCTTCCTCTTACCCAGTGAACAGATTGAACGCTTGTCCTTTTTGGATTTACGGGGCTGGAAGGGGGCGGAAATTGAAGAGGATGAAGAGGATGAGGAGAGGGTGGAGGTTGCGGAGGGAGTGGGACTCGGGGGCTCCTCGGAGCTGGGGGAGGAAGGGGCGGAGGCCGCGGCCCGTGGACAGTTCTCATCGGTCTCTTCCATATGGATGATGGCGGAGACAGAAGACGAGCGCCGTTTGGTACAAATGTCATTACTTGCAGGGGTGGACAAGGATTCGTTCTCATGGAGTGGCGAATCTTTCTGGGTCGACATGGCAGTGCGGAGGCAGTTGAGCCATTGCTGCTTGTGGAAGATGTCATTGACCTGCAGTGTATGGGACTGGCCCTGAGATGGGTCCTGGAAGCGTACCCGGAAGATGTTCTTGGCTGGGGGGGAGAGATATTCCAATGAGCAAAAGGAAACAAAAAATGACTAAAGGAAAATGTGTGATCAGCTTGACGTTGAGAGTTGTCAACCTTACCTTTATCGGCATTAATAAAGGCTCCTCGGAATGAGCCACCCATGCGGACGTCTCCGTCCTGCAGGTCTTCTAATACGAGATCCTGCACTGGGATTGGCTGGCGGTACACCTGGAAACAATGCCGATCATTCCGCGTCACAGGCCGGGTCAAGACCAGAACCTCCGTAAAGAGGAACACATGCAACTTCTAAAAAGAGGGCAAAGGAAAAAGAGAGATCAGGTTATTGACATTTTGTTTGAACGTTGGACTGATTTGCAAGTATTAACAGTTTTCTCTCCTGGCACTCTCAAAGATTCTCCTGTCATGGTGTCATGTGTTTCAGAGACAAAAGGAGCTAATTCCTTACCTCTAATGGCCTTATTTGGAATATGGTGGCTTATTTTCCAAAGATTAAAAGACAGAAGTAATTTCCCCCCATCGGTTCGGGCTGTTATGGGCGTGTTTGTATGGAAGACAAAAACTCACCGTGCCACTTTTGTTGCGAAGTTCCCCGTGGCAAAGCAGGCTCTTGCACTGATCTATGTGAGGGTCTTTCTGTCTGTCATCCAAATATTCCAGCTTATCGATATAGTATTGACAGTCAGACTCTCCTTTCTTCATGTTTATGTCAGCCAACACGGCCTGAATGATGCTTATCTGGAGACAACGAACGAAGGCAGCATTAACACCAAATGTCACCTAAACGACTCCAGTTGAAAGCCTATAGTTGCTAGATTTGTGTTCGTACTTACCGCCTGCTCAAGGCTTGCTGTGTCTGGGTGATCTGGTGGTGTGTGTCTTAAAATCTCTTTCAGAAGAAGGGGGTATTTGACCAGTCGTGAACGAGGGATGTCTAAGAAGCTCCACAAGTCTAGTTTCCTGCTGAAAGGTGACTCAAGGCAGCGCTGTAGGAAGTCCTGAACTCTTGGGTCCTGTTTCTTCTGATCAAGCAAGGCTTTGGCGGCCAGCTGGTTACTGCAATATGCCCTGTAAGCATTTAACCTTGGCAGCTGTGGAGAAAAGCGAGTTAGTCTTAACAATCTAATGATGCTCAACAGCTAATGTGTCTTTCATAATAATAAAAAGACTATAAAGAGATGGATATTTACCCAGTCCACAACAATCTTGCCGATCTGTCCCACTGTGCCATCTGGGCCTGTAGCCTTCGCCAACTGAGCGAGAAGATCTGATTGGGTAAAGAATAAGTTAGCACTAACTTGTCATCATAAATACTAAAATAAGATGTTGTGTACAATATTCACCTTCATGAAGAGGAATATAAGCATCCAAGTCTCCAAAGATGGCTGTCAACTCCTCCTCGGACATGATAGAAAGTTTTAACATTGGGTCATGGTAAGCCTGGACACACAAAATGAGAAAATGATGAGTAAATAACAGCAGCGTCTAATTTTACAGAGAGACATTTTTGGCTATAAATGGAGGAGGGAAGCGAGCCAACGTATCTGACTCAAAGCACAGCCAAGAGCTTTTTCAGTCTGTTTGTTTTGAATGTTCTAACAAAAAAATTTGAAATGGACAAACCTTTCGGGCTAATTTCAGGTCTTCAATCAGGTCCTGTTCACCTCGAGACAGCTCAAAAATAGCCTGGAAAGACAAAATGATCACATTCATAACCAAGAAAATTGTTTGGGTATTTTTAGTCAAGGCCCTACAAATCTGTCTGATTCCTCTCTTTGGTGGGAAATATTTGAGGGGCTCACAGTTTGCTGTAATGTCTGACTACTAGTTCTAGCTGTGAATGAGAGGTGGAGGCTTTGTGCGTCAGACCGGCCAGTCTGTGTTAGCACTTTACGTCTGACTCTGAGATGCCAGAATGCAGCCGGACTTTCGCAGCTCCATTCCACTGTGTGCCAATAACACACGGCAAAAAAACACAGCCAGACTGAGAGGTAGAGAGAGGCAGAATGAAAACCGAGTGAGAGGAGGAACCGCGCGCTTTCCAAGCCCCAGGCCCTTTAGGTTTAATACGTCACAAAAGCCTGATTCAGTAGCGTCTGGCAGGGGGACTGAAAGTGGATTTAATAGTCTGGGTTTCTCAGTGCTGTCTGGATTCCATAGCGCCGACTGTACTCACCTCTTGTCTCTTAATCTCTTTGGTGGAAAAGGTCCCTTTTTGATGGACGTCCAGGGTCTCGGACCAGAGTGTGCTGTTGCGTCGCTTGGGTGGCGTGGGAGCCACGGCCTTGCTGCAGGGTTTCTGCTGGGGCACGCCCGGAGACCGCCCATCGCCCCGAAATGAGGCCTGGAGGGTCTGGCCGAAGCGTCGGACGACCCCATTCTTCACAGGAGAGATGAGGTTCGCCAGCGAGGTCACTCGGCCGAGAGGCCGCACACGCTTAGTACAGGGTTCCTATGAGAGACAAGGATGGAAATAAAAGTTAAAACTTAATCACCCCATACTGACCACAACAGATTCCTTAGTGCTTCATTAACTGCCAACACGAGACGCCTAAAATCAAGAATAGAGCACAAGTTGCTGCTTCATGTAAACCGAGGCTATCGTAAGAGTCACTGTATACACACTCCACTGTTGCGGGTGTGAAGGGGTCAACCGGAGGTCAGGATGATTGGTGTTTCCTGAACGACAGACAGCTAGGCGGAAGCTCCAGCCTCTGGAGTGAGCCACAGTTATGCCAGTCATGTGAGATTGACCCCCTCAGCAAAAAAAAAAGTGTGTATGTGTGTGTATACATACATACATATATATATATATATATATACGACACATACAAACACAAACAAAGACCCCTCTCTGACTGCGACCCTGGAGACAGTCAGCATGACTGGAATGTAGGAGACTCCAATCAGCTGTCCCACTCTGATGACCCACACACACTCGACATCATAGCCTAACTATAGCAAACAGGCCCCCTGATCAGAGTTGTTGTTCACTTAACGGCGATAAATTTGCTCTCTCAAGGAGAATTTTAAGAGCTGTTGGATGTGTGTTTATGTGGGTCAGATAGACCACCACAGGGAGTTACAGATTTGACCCAGGTCTTTAAACAAGGTGCACTCTACTCCCCTCTACCCTGCTGCTTTCCCTCCTTTCCTCTGTTTATGGCTTCGTGTTGAGGCAGGCCCTGTAGCCCTTGCGTGAGAGAGACAGGCACACCTGAACCCCCTGGAAGAGGGGGATGTGTGCTCACTCTCAAACCCTATATCCATAATGACTGGGCCTCTAGCCAACTTCAACAGACTTGAGAAGGGGAGGGGGGGAATCAAAGCAAAGGAGATCTGAGACATTGATCCTACACTAGAAATCTGACTGAAAACTACTCCTATCATTCCTGGAACAATGTGAGCTTTGTCATCAAAAAAGTGTTTGTGTCTTTCAAACAGCGGGAACAAAAAGCACTATGTGCTTGCACTTTTTAAAAATGCACATTTCGATAGATTTTCCAGTGCTGGATGGTTTTCCAGCTGCTGAAAGTATTTAAAAAAAGGATGAGTTGTTGTCATCTTGGCAAAGCGTAACCAAGGAACCATGCCACTGACCAGCGGAGACAGCTGCCGAGCAGATCTACAAACTAATTTTAGCAGGAACTGCAACTGTGGCCCAAGCACAACTGGACTTGGCCACCCAGATCCGCCTGCCTGCCCTTCCTCTGCTGTAACATATGCAAGTAAACATGAAGACCACATCTGAACCACCTCTACCGGTGGCCAAAAACACAAGATGTTGGGGAGACTGACCTCTGTCAAGCAGTCTGGCTAAAACTGAATTCAAATGAGCACAGCAGTACCTGTGTGAGCCATCACGGGCTCTAAGCAAATAATCACAGTGTTGTTGCTGCCCATTGCACTCTTCCTGCTGTTTAGGGATTGGGACTTTATTATTTGTGAGGACGAGAGAGAGAGGAAAAAAAATAAATTGTAGATTATCTAGTGGAAAGAGCAACATGTAGGCAGACAGATAGAATGATAGTGTGGCTATTTCTGGTTGTGTTGTCTCTTAGGGACCCCCTGGGAGAGTTGAATTGGAAGAACATAGCAAGGGGGAAGCCTCCCCCACAGGAGTCAATGCTTAGACTACTGCCGTTTAGTAATGTGTGAGTGTGTTTGCTTGGCTATATGTTGGGGACAAAATTGTCACTAGATGTTGGCTAAATCTGATCAAACTTTCCATTTTTTTTATTCTAAACATGCAAAATATTTTATTTTATGGGTACTGTTAATATTTTGTTATTATTAGCTGTAACTAAACAGGAGCAGTCTATGGTATTTCCCTTGTTCTTTCCTCAAAATCCATATGATGGACAGATTAAATCTAAATTCTTACTGGCAAGCCATGCACATGTTTACCTGGCAATCAAACAATAATTTGTGATTTAAAAAATGAATGAGGGGAACCAAATTGTGGTTAAAGAATGGTTTCTCAGCCTTGAGCCACAACTTCCTAAAAATCTCCTGATTCATTCATAATTTGCTGCTACTGCTTTAGCCTTCCCAACAACTAAAGCATTTCTGTGGCCACTTCCGAATCTGAGTTGAAACCGCAAATAGGAACAGCAGCCCGCTGAAGAGAAGTGAGATAAAAGCCTCTTTCTGGGTCATAAATGCATTTCTAAATACTAAGAACAGGGCTCAAGCACACCTTAGCTATGGGCTGTGATTGCTTTCAGACAGCTGGAATGTTCTTCATCTCTGCATGCTCACACCTTCAAAAAAACCTTTTTTTTTAAAAGCCCCGAGGGGTCCCTCAAACCAATAATATAACTGCAAACCTTTTGCTCAGGTGTACAGCCAAACACACAGGCTTTAAACTTCCTGTATAGGCATATTTAGCCACCACAAAGAATGACAAACTGACAAAGAAATTAAAAAAAAAAGTTAAAATGTAAACCAGTAACTCAATGACTATAGGTGAGAAGACCTTTAGCTTTGTTGATTTGCCGATCACTCACTCAAGTCTCACACCCTTGAGAAACACACCTGTGGTCTTACTCCTTTAAAGGCAAGTGTGTGTACGAGATAACAACAGGGCAAGGTTCTGACTTAGCTGATAAAGAATGTGAAGGGAACCCAAATGTTTTTATCAAGCAAGATAAGGAGCAAAAGGACAGAATTTGTGATTAATCGGCTTTGGGTCTCACCTCTAGTTCTTTGTAAGTCTGGTTCTGGTAGTCTATCTTCTGTAAAGTCCGTTTGATAGGTACCACACAAGGTTCATCGTAAGCCACCATTTCTTTCAATAAAATCCACTGGTTGATTTCTGTTATTTCCAAGGGTCGGCAATAATCCACAAGTGATTCTTAAATAAATACGTGATTTAACATAAGGGGTCTGAAAACTTCACCGTCCCCCCCCAACTCATGATTGTCCGCCTGAGTGGAGCTTTCTAACTTCTAAACACACTCTCTGTGTGTGCGCTGTAACAATCTCTAACTTTGTTCTAGGGATGTGAGAGGTAGGGAGTGCTTGTATACAGAGAGTTTTGAAAGGGGCGGAGTCAGTGTGTAAACTCACCAATGGCAGAGGAGGGGATATGTAAAAGAATCTGAAGAAACAAAGTCTGAGAAAACCTGGCAATCTCTGCAACCTCAAATCAACAAAGCAAGCTTTTGTCTACTAGATATTACCAAATCAGAAATGTATTATCAAAACATTTCATGGTCCATAAAGCAGGAGAGCTTCTAAATCTTATGTAAAATCTTGTTTATTAAATAATCATTTTCATTTTTATAAACTAATTGTCTGTCTCTCAAACTTAATTTAAATCCTAATTTAAAAAAATGTTGGACCTTAAAACAAACTAACCAACCAAACCTCTCCTATTCCCCAGTTTACAGTAGAAGTTTTAAGATAAAATGGACAACAGTCCAGCTTAGTGGTGAGTGAAAGCAAGTCTGTTTCTATTTGCAATGTGGATTGGTTTATGTATGTCTTTGAGTTGCATGAAGGGAGTAAAGTACAGGCATATTTGCTTTGAGATCTGCCTAATGAAGAACTGAGTCATTATCACCCACTCATCAGGGGGGTGGGGAGGTCTGATAAATCAAAAGTTTCACAGGTCTGAACCAGAAACTGACCCAGACCACGCCATAAACAAATCCTGCTTAACAAAAGCTGCTTTTCTCTATATTTCTCAGCGTACACAAAACAGCACAGCCTCCACATTTGGGTGACCAAAAAAACACTAAGGGGATGTTCACAGACCCAAATCTTTTACTGCTACCTTCCCACACTGTCAGCAGAGGTATTAACTTCAGCTGCGCAAATGGAATGGCATGATGTGTCATCGTGTTTTAGGAGAGATTTGTGTTAAAAAGTGTCAGTTCAGCAAATGGAGATGAACGATGTGCAGACTCTAAGCTCACCCTCCTGTGTCAACACAAGAGTGTGAAACAGGACATGCATTAGTGTGTTTAGATCAGGACATCTTCCACTGCTCCGTGGACGGGTCAAACGGAAGCAGGGTTATTTGTTTACATGTTTTTCTATTATTCAAAACATTATACTACCTATTTTCACAACTAATCAGGGTATTTTCATTGTGTGTGTGTGTGTGTGTGTATATATATATATATGTGTATATGTATTTTTTTCTGTCAAACTTATATAAAATTGTGGGTGCATACATTTTACAGTTGTATGTGTAATATGCATGTGTATATATTATAATAATATTTAAATATACAAATATAATTTACATATAACTTTTATTTTTAGATACCCCGTGTAATAAATTGTACTATTCTGGACAATGTTTGAAACTTTGTATTGCCTCCTTATGATAAATCATTTGTATTCCTCCTTTCTAAGTCGCTTTGGATAAAAATGCTAATGATTAAATATAAATCTCTTTTTTTAAACAAAAAAAAATATATAATTTTAATTATACTTTTTAGACTCATCTTTGCCATAAGTATATTAGATGTTGGTGGTAGCAATAGTCATGGCTTTAGTCATGTGACTACTCGGCACATAATGGTTGTGCACAAAAAAAAAAAAAAAATATGTATGGCCCAATTTTATGTCGGTGGGGCAACACTTCTCATGTTATTTCCTCCTTATGATAAATCATTTGTATTCCTCCTTTCTAAGTCGCTTTGGATAAAAATGCTAATGATTAAATATAAATCTCTTTTTTTAAACAAAAAAATATATATAATTTTAATTATACTTTTTAGACTCATCTTTGCCATAAGTATATTAGATGTTGGTGGTAGCAATAGTCATGGCTTTAGTCATGTGACTACTCGGCACATAATGGTTGTGCACAAAAAAAAAAAAAAGAATATGTATGGCTCAATTTTATATCGGTGTGGGTGAGCTCAATAACAGGGTTCCCTTCTTTACTTATCCCATGTGGAGACACTTTCATACTGTTCATACTGTTTTGACGAGAGGTGTGGCAGCCATATTGCATGAGAGCGCGGATCAGCCTGCACCCTCTGCGGGCTAACACCTCGACACACATGACAGCTGGACATTTGGGTGTGAAGCACAAACACAGCACTCCTGCTTCAGTGCTAAACACCATCACACAAGAGTGACTCACTTCATGCGAGCCGTGTGTGAGCTTGCCTAACGGGAAAATGTGTGCTAACTTGCTACAATCTGATGAACCTCTGCTGAATAGGCAGTGAGCGGAAAGGTGTGCAGTGGATCGTGGTGCTGCCCCCTGGTGGATAATTCAATGGTATTTCAGACAAGATGACTGACTGCTGGCATTTCAAATTTAATTCTTTGACTGGATGTTCCAGGATGCATTATCAATACTTGTACAGACTTTGATTATCAAAATAAAGAACACCTTACGATAAAGCTCTCTAGATTATCTCTTCTGTCCAAGTTCTTTGAAAGTGTTCTGTTTCTCATCAGTGTTGCAGGAAACCGTGTTTCACAAGGTACCAAGTATTCATGTACCTTAACAAAGATGTGGCTAAAAGACAAGCCCGTACTGGGAATAGGCTGTAGGTGCGTGTGACGTCTGAGTGTGTTGGTATAAACCCAACACAGGAACACCCAACTGTTTTTCTCTGGAATCACTCTATCAATTGCTTCATGACCCATCCCCCATTCATTCATCTTCTGTCTGGGATCTTATCTGTCTTTTTCCTCCATGATGTTTACAAAATGTAAATATGAAACCCTTCATGTAAATGTAAATATTCCACACCAGCATGATGTTCCAAACCTGTATACATTTCTTGTGTGGAACAAAAATAAGACCTTTTGAAGAAAGTAGTTGATTTAAAAGCTATTGTATGGCTTCTGAAGACTTGGAATATAGCACAAAAATCATATGAGCCCCTCTTACTGGTGCCAGAACTGGAGCCCAATTGGGATCCGGGATGCACTTTTGTACCTGGTTCCGAATCGGCCCCAAAACCTTGCTGGTCTTGAACAAGGGAACATATGATTTCAGTAGGCGGAGCTTCCACTACAGACTGCAGTTTGAAAGGCACTATTTTTAAAAGCCGTCAAGAGTTCAGGTAAATTAACAACAATTAAATGTCAGTTCAGCAGTGGTCGGTAGAAGAGACCAACGCTCTGCATGAGATAACAAGCGATTCCTGTCACATGTTGGTGATGTAGAGGGTTCTGCTCCCTGCCAGTGGAAAGGCGAGCCGTAGCCGGTTCTAAAAAAGTGCTACCTTTTGCAGAGCACTGGCTCCAGCCCCAGTGGAAGAGTGGCAGAGCTCGCAAAATCGCTAGCCCCACATCCCAGGGCTATTGTGTCTTTCAGTCAGGCTACCAAAAAGTATCACCTCCCTGCCCGACGGGCTATCACGGTACAGGGTTCTCACGGTTCCTTAAAAAGTCTTACATTTAATTGCATCAAATTTAAGGCCATAAAGTCTGAAGTACCTTAAAAGGAATAAATAAAATCTTAATAATTCAAGAGGTCCTAGATTTGGGGACGGAAAGACAAGAATGGATGATTATGGATTAATGTGATTTAAGCTTCAAAAGGATATGATTTAATTGAGTAAATAAGAGCGCTGCACATTTCAAAGTCAAAATCCCCACATCCCAGGGCTATTGTGTCTTTCAGTCAGGCTACCAAAAAGTATCACCTCCCTGCCCGACGGGCTATCACGGTACAGGGTTCTCACGGTTCCTTAAAAAGTCTTACATTTAATTGCATCAAATTTAAGGCCATAAAGTCTGAAGTACCTTAAAAGGAATAAATAAAATCTTAATAATTCAAGAGGTCCTAGATTTGGGGACGGAAAGACAAGAATGGATGATTATGGATTAATGTGATTTAAGCTTCAAAAGGATATGATTTAATTGAGTAAATAAGAGCGCTGCACATTTCAAAGTCAAAATGTGGCGTGTGTGTTTTTATGTGAATGTATCTCTGAAGAGAACCGGCTACCTTCAGAAAAGTTTTGATGATATTTTCATTTAAACTTTTCTATAATGCCTGATAATGTAGTGTTTGTGAGTGCAGCGCTTCTTTCGTGTACAGCCGTTACCGGAGAAACCGCTATTTCTGCCACTCCAAAAGTGTCACCTAGTTGCAGGAAATGAATTTGCATTTTCAAGAAGCCCGTTTGCTGTTTTTGTTTAGACCAATGTGAAAATCGACCCATGTTTTTACGCAGCAAACACTTACAGTTGTAAATGTGAACCGGTGAATCGATAAGAAGCTAATGTGCCTTCTAATAATCTAAACAATTAAGACAGTAAGAGTTTTATGTTTTAAGTTAATATAATATTTATAGCCTACATCTGACTTTTTCCTAAAAATGTGATGTTTATCTTTCTTTCTTTTTTTTTTCTTTTTTTTGTGAAAACCTGTACCTGAATTGTAAATGTCCTTTTATGGTTAAATATGTTACCAGACATTCCTCATATGGCATTAATTTAATTTATGCAGGTCTTAAAAGGGTCATAAAATGCCATATATTTGAATTTAAAAATCCTGCAGGTACCCTTTAAATAGTGAAATAAAATTCCTTCCCTGATATTTGTATTTTGAAAATGTTTTTGATTGATTGTTCTGACTCCTATTCAATTTTCTCCATTATTTTTTTTTATAATATTCGGGCTAGTTAAACTCATTTCGTGTGAGGAAATGACAAGCGTTTCATTTTAAGGCAAGCTGTCTCTATAATAATCTATCTTAGTTCCTGACACTCATTTGCAACATCCTCTTATAAATACAGAAACTAAAACCGAAACACAAAATCAGAGGGCCGACAGACAGGCAGATAAACCCAAACTTGTTTCAAGTCATCATGTGACTTGCAGTAAACAAGTCAACATTTGTCAACATTTTTACCATTACAATGGGTTCGCTAAACGTGTGGAACCATAATTAGCTTTTTAGCCATTTCTTATTGTGCAACCAAAACTCCATCTACAGAAAAACAGATAAAAATCACATACATCCTGATCTCAAGTATATTTAACTACAATTGAGTCAATGCACCCTCAGCAGAGGTGGTTGCCACCAAACATAGCAGGTAACTAATAACACACCCCTTGGTCCAGACACACAACAGAGTCAGGACACATCCCACACGTGTACAGCCCTTTTACTTCTCATTCTCACAGACTTAAACAATATATCGCAATCTGATCAGACTTCAAGCTACGCAAGTTAAATTAGTCATTGAGTAAGACCTTTAACTGTGACCATTTAAAGACAATATTATGACGCTTCTTAGTTTGTGCAAATTCGGCGGATGCATTAATCAGAATCTGAAGAGTACGCATTTAACAAATCTCAATTCGACAGTCTCAGCAGATGACAATGTAAACTCATCAGAACAAGGCCCTGAGGGGAGTGCAGAGTGAAATAAAGAGTGTACCTGCAGGACAGTCGATTGTACAAAACCCCCACCTTCCCCAATATGCGTTCACAAAGGTGGGCTGTGGGGAAGGGGAGTTGGGAACTTTTGTTTAATGGACTGTTTAGCGAAACAAGTTTCATTGTCTGGGTCAGAATGTACAAGTGACTGAAACATTTCAAAGATGTGAATTGAAGGAACTGAGGTCTCAATTCATTCCTGCATGACTTTTTCTTTAGTGGATCTATCTATGATTTATAATCTATTCTAGCAATATTATACAAAAAAAATGGATTTGCCAATGTTGGGTATTTTGTTATGAGTTGTTGTTTTTGTGTAATAACCTTCAGCTTTTTTTCCATACCTTAAGGCATGAAGGCCCTGGTGAATCAGAGCTCTCTCATCTTGCTGGCGCAAGACTGAAAGTCATTTCAGTTATATTGTTCTCCTGTCTATCAAAGTTCAGAAGATCAGGGTGTGCTCAGTGTGACCTCTTAATAAACTAAAAAACACTGGGTGGCTATGAATGTGTATTGTCAATTGTTCCCTTTCAGACGGAGAAAAGTATGAAAATAAAACGGAGAGGAGTCAAGATCAGTGCAGAGTCAAATTACTCAACTTGTTAGTTTACACAGCAGCACATCTTAATTAAGTCCTTACTGAAAAGAGGATAATTGCTGACCGTAATCATGGAAAGTTTACGGGTTTGACAGAAATAAATAATCTTTCAGATTATCAGTGGAAAGATTTTCTAAGATTAAATTCCTCCAGTTTAAGGTTAAAAGGCTTTGATTTCTGCCACAAACAAGTGATTTCATCTAGGATTCTTGTGCAAAATGGCTTTGATTTTGCTGACAAATATGGCAGAGGTCTTGATTTGTGTATTTAGATAAATCTTTTGTGCCAAATATGCCCTTGCAAAACCCATGTTGTTTTGCTAGTTTTCTTACCTTGAAGTCAAAGCTGCATAGACTGACTGCATCTGTATCGTCCTTCTCTCTGCGCTTGCGTTTCTGCAAAAGGAAAACAGCCTATAAGAATCTGTTGCACAATACACATCTAAACTAAAAGGGGAGACTTACAAAGAATATTAAAACTTTCTGGCTTTGAGAGGGGAACCAAGGAAGTAGGGGTGCTCCGATTGATCGACTTCGGATCACTATCGGCCGATAATCACGTTGGGATGATTGATCGGCGGTCTCTAAAAAGGCAGATCTCAAAAAAACGATCTCAAGCTGATGATGCTGCCGTGAGAGGTTTGGCACGACATGCAGCAGCACCGTCTCGGTCTCTGTCCAAAGCGGGTAAAATAATTATAATGCTGAAGGTGAGGTACTCACCTTCATATTTCTTCATTAAATAACTTCTACCCACACACACTCGACAACATAGCCTAACTATAGCAAACAGGCCCCCCTGATCAGGGTGGTTGTTCACTTAATGGAGACAAATGTGCTCTTTCAAGAAGACGTTTAAGAGCTGTTGGTTGTGTGTTTTTATGTGGGTCAGACGGACCACCACGTTTAGTTACAGATTTGACCCAGGACTTTAAACAGGGTGCACTCTACTCCCTTCTACTCTGTTCCTCTCTCTCCTTTCCTCCATTAAGAGCTGTTTATGGCTTCGTGTTGAGGCAGGCCCTGTAGCCCTTGCGTGAGAGAGACAGGCACACCTGAACCCCCTGGAAGAGGGGGAGGTGAGCACTCTCAAACCTTATATCCATAATGACTGGGCCTCCAGCCAACTTCAACAGACCTGAGAAGGGGAGAAAAAAATCAAAGCAAAGGAGATCTGAGACATTGATCCTACACTCTAGAGATCTGACTGAAAAATTCTCCAACCATTCCAGGAACAATGTGAGCTTTGTCGTCAAAAAAAAGTGTTTGCGTCTTTCAAACAACGAGAACAAAAAGCACTGTGTGCTTGCACTTTTTAAAAATGCACATTTCAATTGATTTTTCAGTGCTGGATGGTTTTCCAGCTGCTGAAAGTATATAAAAAAAGGATGTGTTGTTCTCTTGGCAAAGTGAAACCAAGGAACCATTCCTCCGACCAGCAGAGACAGCTGCCGAGCAGATCTACGACTTAATTTTAGCAGGAACTGCAACTGTGGTCCAAGCCCAACTGGACTTGGCCACCCAGATCTGCCTGCCTGCCCTTCCTCTGCTGTAACATATCATGCAAGTAAACATGAAGACCACAACTGAACCTTCTCCACCGGTGGCCAAAAACACAAGATGTTGGGGAGACTGACCGCAGAGGAAGCAGTCTGGCTCAAAACTGGATTTAAATGAGTACCAAAGTACCTGTGTGAGCCATCACTGGCTCAAAGCAAATAATTGCAGTGTTACTGCTGCCTATTGCACTCTTTCTACTATTTAGGGAAACCCTGCAATAATAAACCTTTTTTTTAATTCTAGATTATCTAGTGGAAAGAGCAACATGTAAGCAGACAGATAGTGTGGCTATTTCTGGCTGTGTTGACTCGTAGGGACTCCCTGGGAGAGTCGCATTGGGAGAACTTAGCAGGGGGAAGTCTCCCCCACAGGAACCAGTATTTAGACTACTGCTGTTAAGTAATGTGTGCGTGTGTTTTAGTTATACGTTGGGGACAAAATTGTCACTAGAAGTTGGCTAAAGGTTCCATTGGGAACAACCCCCAAAAGTAAAGGAAAATTAAGTAATATAATAAAAAAAATTCTATACTTTTTTTTATTCTAAAAATGCAAAAGATTTTAGGGGTACAGTTAGTCTATTGTTATTATTAGCTGTGAATAAAAACAAGATAAGTCTATGGTATTTTGGCATGAAAATGATTACCTGGCAAACAAACAATAATTTGTGATAAAAAATGTATGAGGGGAACCAAGCTCTAGTTATTGTCCCTCAGCCTTGAGCCACAACTTCCTTAAAATCTCCTGATTCATTCATAATTTGCTACTTCTGCTTTAGATTTCCCGACAACTAAACCACTTTGGCCACTTCCGAATCTGAATTGAAACCGCAAATAGGAATAGCAGCCTGCTGAAATGAAATGAGAGAAAAGCCATTTTTCTTGTTCTTAAATGCATTTCTAAATACTCAGAGCAGGGCTCAAGCACACCTGGGCTATGGGCTGTGATTGCTTTCAGACAGCTGGAATGTTCTTCATCTCTGCATGCTCACACCTTCAAAAAAAACTTTTTTTTTAAAAGCCCCGAGGGGTCCCTCAAACCAATAATATAACCGCAAACCTTTTGCTCAGGTGTACAGCCAAACACACAGGCTTTAAACTTCCTGTATAGGCATATTTAGCCACCACAAAGAATGACAAACTGACAAAGAAATTTAAAAAAAAAGTTAAAATGTAAACCAGTAACTCAATGACTATAGGTGAGAAGACCTTTAGCTTTGTTGATTTGCCGATCACTCACTCAAGTCTCACACCCTTGAGAAACACACCTGTGGTCTTACTCCTTTAAAGGCAAGTGTGTGTACGAGATAACAACAGGGCAAGGTTCTGACTTAGCTGATAAAGAATGTGAAGGGAACCCAAATGTTTTTATCAAGCAAGATAAGGAGCAAAAGGACAGAATTTGTGATTAATCGGCTTTGGGTCTCACCTCTAGTTCTTTGTAAGTCTGGTTCTGGTAGTCTATCTTCTGTAAAGTCCGTTTGATAGGTACCACACAAGGTTCATCGTAAGCCACCATTTCTTTCAATAAAATCCACTGGTTGATTTCTGTTATTTCCAAGGGTCGGCAATAATCCACAAGTGATTCTTAAATAAATACGTGATTTAACATAAGGGGTCTGAAAACTTCACCGTCCCCCCCCAACTCATGATTGTCCGCCTGAGTGGAGCTTTCTAACTTCTAAACACACTCTCTGTGTGTGCGCTGTAACAATCTCTAACTTTGTTCTAGGGATGTGAGAGGTAGGGAGTGCTTGTATACAGAGAGTTTTGAAAGGGGCGGAGTCAGTGTGTAAACTCACCAATGGCAGAGGAGGGGATATGTAAAAGAATCTGAAGAAACAAAGTCTGAGAAAACCTGGCAATCTCTGCAACCTCAAATCAACAAAGCAAGCTTTTGTCTACTAGATATTACCAAATCAGAAATGTATTATCAAAACATTTCATGGTCCATAAAGCAGGAGAGCTTCTAAATCTTATGTAAAATCTTGTTTATTAAATAATCATTTTCATTTTTATAAACTAATTGTCTGTCTCTCAAACTTAATTTAAATCCTAATTTAAAAAAATGTTGGACCTTAAAACAAACTAACCAACCAAACCTCTCCTATTCCCCAGTTTACAGTAGAAGTTTTAAGATAAAATGGACAACAGTCCAGCTTAGTGGTGAGTGAAAGCAAGTCTGTTTCTATTTGCAATGTGGATTGGTTTATGTATGTCTTTGAGTTGCATGAAGGGAGTAAAGTACAGGCATATTTGCTTTGAGATCTGCCTAATGAAGAACTGAGTCATTATCACCCACTCATCAGGGGGGTGGGGAGGTCTGATAAATCAAAAGTTTCACAGGTCTGAACCAGAAACTGACCCAGACCACGCCATAAACAAATCCTGCTTAACAAAAGCTGCTTTTCTCTATATTTCTCAGCGTACACAAAACAGCACAGCCTCCACATTTGGGTGACCAAAAAAACACTAAGGGGATGTTCACAGACCCAAATCTTTTACTGCTACCTTCCCACACTGTCAGCAGAGGTATTAACTTTAGCTGCGCAAATGGAATGGCATGATGTGTCATCGTGTTTTAGGAGAGATTTGTGTTAAAAAGTGTCAGTTCAGCAAATGGAGATGAACGATGTGCAGACTCTAAGCTCACCCTCCTGTGTCAACACAAGAGTGTGAAACAGGACATGCATTAGTGTGTTTAGATCAGGACATCTTCCACTGCTCCGTGGACGGGTCAAACGGAAGCAGGGTTATTTGTTTACATGTTTTTCTATTATTCAAAACATTATACTACCTATTTTCACAACTAATCAGGGTATTTTCATTGTGTGTGTGTGTGTGTGTGTGTGTATATATATATATATATGTGTATATGTATTTTTTTCTGTCAAACTTATATAAAATTGTGGGTGCATACATTTTACAGTTGTATGTGTAATATGCATGTGTATATATTATAATAATATTTAAATATACAAATATAATTTACATATAACTTTTATTTTTAGATACCCCGTGTAATAAATTGTACTATTCTGGACAATGTTTGAAACTTTGTATTGCCAACACTTCTCATGTTATTTCCTCCTTATGATAAATCATTTGTATTCCTCCTTTCTAAGTCGCTTTGGATAAAAATGCTAATGATTAAATATAAATCTCTTTTTTTAAACAAAAAAAAATATATAATTTTAATTATACTTTTTAGACTCATCTTTGCCATAAGTATATTAGATGTTGGTGGTAGCAATAGTCATGGCTTTAGTCATGTGACTACTCGGCACATAATGGTTGTGCACAAAAAAAAAAAAAGAATATGTATGGCTCAATTTTATATCGGTGTGGGTGAGCTCAATAACAGGGTTCCCTTCTTTACTTATCCCATGTGGAGACACTTTCATACTGTTCATACTGTTTTGACGAGAGGTGTGGCAGCCATATTGCATGAGAGCGCGGATCAGCCTGCACCCTCTGCGGGCTAACACCTCGACACACATGACAGCTGGACATTTGGGTGTGAAGCACAAACACAGCACTCCTGCTTCAGTGCTAAACACCATCACACAAGAGTGACTCACTTCATGCGAGCCGTGTGTGAGCTTGCCTAACGGGAAAATGTGTGCTAACTTGCTACAATCTGATGAACCTCTGCTGAATAGGCAGTGAGCGGAAAGGTGTGCAGTGGATCGTGGTGCTGCCCCCTGGTGGATAATTCAATGGTATTTCAGACAAGATGACTGACTGCTGGCATTTCAAATTTAATTCTTTGACTGGATGTTCCAGGATGCATTATCAATACTTGTACAGACTTTGATTATCAAAATAAAGAACACCTTACGATAAAGCTCTCTAGATTATCTCTTCTGTCCAAGTTCTTTGAAAGTGTTCTGTTTCTCATCAGTGTTGCAGGAAACCGTGTTTCACAAGGTACCAAGTATTCATGTACCTTAACAAAGATGTGGCTAAAAGACAAGCCCGTACTGGGAATAGGCTGTAGGTGCGTGTGACGTCTGAGTGTGTTGGTATAAACCCAACACAGGAACACCCAACTGTTTTTCTCTGGAATCACTCTATCAATTGCTTCATGACCCATCCCCCATTCATTCATCTTCTGTCTGGGATCTTATCTGTCTTTTTCCTCCATGATGTTTACAAAATGTAAATATGAAACCCTTCATGTAAATGTAAATATTCCACACCAGCATGATGTTCCAAACCTGTATACATTTCTTGTGTGGAACAAAAATAAGACCTTTTGAAGAAAGTAGTTGATTTAAAAGCTATTGTATGGCTTCTGAAGACTTGGAATATAGCACAAAAATCATATGAGCCCCTCTTACTGGTGCCAGAACTGGAGCCCAATTGGGATCCGGGATGCACTTTTGTACCTGGTTCCGAATCGGCCCCAAAACCTTGCTGGTCTTGAACAAGGGAACATATGATTTCAGTAGGCGGAGCTTCCACTACAGACTGCAGTTTGAAAGGCACTATTTTTAAAAGCCGTCAAGAGTTCAGGTAAATTAACAACAATTAAATGTCAGTTCAGCAGTGGTCGGTAGAAGAGACCAACGCTCTGCATGAGATAACAAGATTCCTGTCACATGTTGGTGATGTAGAGGGTTCTGCTCCCTGCCAGTGGAAAGGCGAGCCGTAGCCGGTTCTAAAAAAGTGCTCCAGCCCCAGTGGAAGAGTGGCAGAGCTCGCAAAATCGCTAGCCCCACATCCCAGGGCTATTGTGTCTTTCAGTCAGGCTACCAAAAAGTATCACCTCCCTGCCCGACGGGCTATCACGGTACAGGGTTCTCACGGTTCCTTAAAAAGTCTTACATTTAATTGCATCAAATTTAAGGCCATAAAGTCTGAAGTACCTTAAAAGGAATAAATAAAATCTTAATAATTCAAGAGGTCCTAGATTTGGGGACGGAAAGACAAGAATGGATGATTATGGATTAATGTGATTTAAGCTTCAAAAGGATATGATTTAATTGAGTAAATAAGAGCGCTGCACATTTCAAAGTCAAAATGTGGCGTGTGTGTTTTTATGTGAATGTATCTCTGAAGAGAACCGGCTACCTTCAGAAAAGTTTTGATGATATTTTCATTTAAACTTTTCTATAATGCCTGATAATGTAGTGTTTGTGAGTGCAGCGCTTCTTTCGTGTACAGCCGTTACCGGAGAAACCGCTATTTCTGCCACTCCAAAAGTGTCACCTAGTTGCAGGAAATGAATTTGCATTTTCAAGAAGCCCGTTTGCTGTTTTTGTTTAGACCAATGTGAAAATCGACCCATGTTTTTACGCAGCAAACACTTACAGTTGTAAATGTGAACCGGTGAATCGATAAGAAGCTAATGTGCCTTCTAATAATCTAAACAATTAAGACAGTAAGAGTTTTATGTTTTAAGTTAATATAATATTTATAGCCTACATCTGACTTTTTCCTAAAAATGTGATGTTTATCTTTCTTTCTTTTTTTTTTCTTTTTTTTGTGAAAACCTGTACCTGAATTGTAAATGTCCTTTTATGGTTAAATATGTTACCAGACATTCCTCATATGGCATTAATTTAATTTATGCAGGTCTTAAAAGGGTCATAAAATGCCATATATTTGAATTTAAAAATCCTGCAGGTACCCTTTAAATAGTGAAATAAAATTCCTTCCCTAATTCAAGAGGTCCTAGATTTGGGGACGGAAAGACAAGAATGGATGATTATGGATTAATGTGATTTAAGCTTCAAAAGGATAGGATT
Source organism: Sinocyclocheilus grahami (assembly GCF_001515645.1). NCBI lineage: Eukaryota > Metazoa > Chordata > Actinopteri > Cypriniformes > Cyprinidae > Sinocyclocheilus > Sinocyclocheilus grahami. The sequence goes on from NW_015505180.1 coordinate 437,649, forward strand.
TAATTGAGTAAATAAGAGCGCTGCACATTTCAAAGTCAAAATGTGGCGTGTGTGTTTTTATGTGAATGTATCTCTGAAGAGAACCGGCTACCTTCAGAAAAGTTTTGATGATATTTTCATTTAAACTTTTCTATAATGCCTGATAATGTAGTGTTTGTGAGTGCAGCGCTTCTTTCGTGTACAGCCGTTACCGGAGAAACCGCTATTTCTGCCACTCCAAAAGGGTCACCTAGTTGCAGGAAATGAATTTGCATTTTCAAGAAGCCCGTTTGCTGTTTTTGTTTAGACCAATGTGAAAATCGACCCATGTTTTTACGCAGCAAACACGTACAGTTGTAAATGTGAACCGGTGAATCGATAAGAAGCTAATGTGCCTTCTAATAATCTAAACAATTAAGACAGTAAGAGTTTTATGTTTTAAGTTAATATAATATTTATAGCCTACATCTGACTTTTTCCTAAAAATGTGATGTTTATCTTTCTTTCTTTTTTTTTCTTTTTTTTGTGAAAACCTGTACCTGAATTGTAAATGTCCTTTTATGGTTAAATATGTTACCAGACATTCCTCATATGGCATTAATTTAATTTATGCAGGTCTTAAAAGGGTCATAAAATGCCATATATTTGAATTTAAAAATCCTGCAGGTACCCTTTAAATAGTGAAATAAAATTCCTTCCCTGATATTTGTATTTTGAAAATGTTTTTGATTGATTGTTCTGACTCCTATTCAATTTTCTCCATTATTTTTTTTTATAATATTCGGGCTAGTTAAACTCATTTCGTGTGAGGAAATGACAAGCGTTTCATTTTAAGGCAAGCTGTCTCTATAATAATCTATCTTAGTTCCTGACACTCATTTGCAACATCCTCTTATAAATACAGAAACTAAAACCGAAACACAAAATCAGAGGGCCGACAGACAGGCAGATAAACCCAAACTTGTTTCAAGTCATCATGTGACTTGCAGTAAACAAGTCAACATTTGTCAACATTTTTACCATTACAATGGGTTCGCTAAACGTGTGGAACCATAATTAGCTTTTTAGCCATTTCTTATTGTGCAACCAAAACTCCATCTACAGAAAAACAGATAAAAATCACATACATCCTGATCTCAAGTATATTTAACTACAATTGAGTCAATGCACCCTCAGCAGAGGTGGTTGCCACCAAACATAGCAGGTAACTAATAACACACCCCTTGGTCCAGACACACAACAGAGTCAGGACACATCCCACACGTGTACAGCCCTTTTACTTCTCATTCTCACAGACTTAAACAATATATCGCAATCTGATCAGACTTCAAGCTACGCAAGTTAAATTAGTCATTGAGTAAGACCTTTAACTGTGACCATTTAAAGACAATATTATGACGCTTCTTAGTTTGTGCAAATTCGGCGGATGCATTAATCAGAATCTGAAGAGTACGCATTTAACAAATCTCAATTCGACAGTCTCAGCAGATGACAATGTAAACTCATCAGAACAAGGCCCTGAGGGGAGTGCAGAGTGAAATAAAGCGTGTACCTGCAGGACAGTCGATTGTACAAAACCCCCACCTTCCCCAATATGCGTTCACAAAGGTGGGCTGTGGGGAAGGGGAGTTGGGAACTTTTGTTTAATGGACTGTTTAGCGAAACAAGTTTCATTGTCTGGGTCAGAATGGACAAGTGACTGAAACATTTCAAAGATGTGAATTGAAGGAACTGAGGTCTCAATTCATTCCTGCATGACTTTTTCTTTAGTGGATCTATCTATGATTTATAATCTATTCTAGCAATATTATACAAAAAAAATGGATTTGCCAATGTTGGGTATTTTGTTATGAGTTGTTGTTTTTGTGTAATAACCTTCAGCTTTTTTTCCATACCTTAAGGCATGAAGGCCCTGGTGAATCAGAGCTCTCTCATCTTGCTGGCGCAAGACTGAAAGTCATTTCAGTTATATTGTTCTCCTGTCTATCAAAGTTCAGAAGATCAGGGTGTGCTCAGTGTGACCTCTTAATAAACTAAAAAACACTGGGTGGCTATGAATGTGTATTGTCAATTGTTCCCTTTCAGACGGAGAAAAGTATGAAAATAAAACGGAGAGGAGTCAAGATCAGTGCAGAGTCAAATTACTCAACTTGTTAGTTTACACAGCAGCACATCTTAATTAAGTCCTTACTGAAAAGAGGATAATTGCTGACCGTAATCATGGAAAGTTTACGGGTTTGACAGAAATAAATAATCTTTCAGATTATCAGTGGAAAGATTTTCTAAGATTAAATTCCTCCAGTTTAAGGTTAAAAGGCTTTGATTTCTGCCACAAGTGATTTCATCTAGGATTCTTGTGCAAAATGGCTTTGATTTTGCTGACAAATATGGCAGAGGTCTTGATTTGTGTATTTAGATAAATCTTTTGTGCCAAATATGCCCTTGCAAAACCCATGTTGTTTTGCTAGTTTTCTTACCTTGAAGTCAAAGCTGCATAGACTGACTGCATCTGTATCGTCCTTCTCTCTGCGCTTGCGTTTCTGCAAAAGGAAAACAGCCTATAAGAATCTGTTGCACAATACACATCTAAACTAAAAGGGGAGACTTACAAAGAATATTAAAACTTTCTGGCTTTGAGAGGGGAACCAAGGAAGTAGGGGTGCTCCGATTGATCGACTTCGGATCACTATCGGCCGATAATCACGTTGGGATGATTGATCGGCGGTCTCTAAAAAGGCAGATCTCAAAAAAACGATCTCAAGCTGATGATGCTGCCGTGAGAGGTTTGGCACGACATGCAGCAGCACCGTCTCGGTCTCTGTCCAAAGCGGGTAAAATAATTATAATGCTGAAGGTGAGGTACTCACCTTCATATTTCTTCATTAAATAACTTCTAAAGTAATTTGAAAACCTTGTGTGTGATGTAATTTCACAAACAGGGTGAGTGAATCACCGCGCGCACTCTCTCTTTCTCTCTCAAAATACGCAAATGGCTTCAAATCACCACATCGTGTCTGTCGGATTAATAAAGCGTGCACACTGCAGACTGTTGCGGTCCGGCAGTGCGTTCAGGAGCGGTGCGTCTGCTGCAGTGCAGAGATCGTTTCCAGACCGAGTCTATTTTTGCTGCGCTGCAAGCGCTGAATTAAAGTAACAGTGCATTGTTTGCAGTAAATATGAACACGAACATGAAAATCTAGTAATTACACCATAAATGCATATTATTAAAGTCTACTGTGTTTCACAATCAACACATATGGCTTTTTGGCTAGGTTTAAAGGAAAAGAGCACTTTTAGATCAACAAGGCAATAATAGATGGCACTCGTGGAGGTAGGAAAGTTCTTTATGAACCGCAGGACTGCTTGTAATAAAGATTCCAATGCAAAAGGAAAGGCAGTAGAGCTGACTATCAATGTCAGTTTCTGTCAATGGTAAGTTTGTGATAACGTAAGAAAAGCAGTTTAAATGTTTTGACACTTGCTTGAGCAACTTAATATATAAATCTAGAAGTAAATGCAAAAGTAAAAAGTATTGAATGTGTTTTTATATTTATTGTGTTTAAACATGTATGTGTATTACTGTGCTGTGTAAAAAAAAAAAAATTGCAATGCTGAAAATTTTCAGTGACAATGTTTAAATTTTAAATCAAAATAATGGATAAATGTTGTGTTTGTGGTAAATGGCCACGGATCAGTAGTGGACTCCTGTGTGAACGCTGCTTCCCCTCTCACAAGAGTCACCTAAGAGGGGAATTTCTCCCATTTTCAAAAATGAAATTCAGGCCCTGAATAAATGTCTAAAAATCCTGATTGGAGTATCACTATAAATAGTTATAAATGATCAAAAGAAGGCTTTAAAAAGATCGGTATCGGTGATCGGTATCGGCCTCAAAAACCCTGATCGGAGCACCCCTACAAGGAAGACATATTCTTTTGTCAACTTCTCTACACTTTTCCTTTAGTTTCTAATAGCTGGCATTATTATGGGTTACAATGGCTCCTAAGGAGGTCCAGCAAGACTCAGGAAGGACATCATTATTCTTGAGGCCTTTTAGCACCTGTGTGTGTATAGTCGGGGGCTGGTGGGGCATCTGGCTAGTGAAAATTCTACCTGTGGAGTGTGTGCAGGTTGTGAAGCTCAAAAACCCTGATCGGAGCACCCCTACAAGGAAGACATATTCTTTTGTCAACTTCTCTACACTTTTCGTTTAGTTTCTAATAGCTGGCATTATTATGGGTTACAATGGCTCCTAAGGAGGTCCAGCAAGACTCAGGAAGGACATCATTATTCTTGAGGCCTTTTAGCACCTGTGTGTGTATAGTCGGGGGCTGGTGGGGCATCTGGCTAGTGAAAATTCTACCTGTGGAGTGTGTGCAGGTTGTGAAGGGGTCATAAATATTTTTGCAGCACTGTGGTGGCCACCGAGAGCCCCCAGGGTCTCTGTTATTGGCCTACGCTCTCTTTCCTGGACTTTTCCCAAAACCGCTAAACACAGGCCATTTAAGACCGTTTAGTTGGTAGCAGAGTTATAGCTTAATGAACCTCCCAAGAAGACATCAGCCCCTCCATATAACTAGGTCCACATGGAATCTGCATGTTTTTTTTCTACATGAATAAACATTTTGTATTTTATTTAATAATAATGTAATAATAATTAATTACTTATGTATGTAATAGACAAAATATCATTATTAAACCCACAACTCAAGTGGGAGGTTTCTGACTGCTAGTAAATCTGGACCATTCATCCAGAGTGAGGCTACGCATTTAAAAACAGGTGGTAGTTTTAACCCAAATGTGCCCATAATCTACATTGTCCCTCTATATTCAACCTTTCCCAAACAGGGCTAGTTTGTAAGTCAATTAAGATTGTTTATAAGACCAGTATCAATTGAAAAAACCCTATTCATAATGTCGCTGTCGCTAACAGAAGTAATGTCTTGATGAGCTCTTTGTTTTCCTATAAGGTGAAAGCAATTTGTAAAGTTATGTGATCAAAACCAAACACCCTACAGCCAGCTCACCTCGAGTTTCATTGAAGCAATGAGTAGATTAGGCTAATTTAACATCATACCCATTCATGGCAAACAAGTTGGTAAACACACAAACAATAAATGACAAGCTATCATTTAGCAAATCCCCATTCACAGACAATGGGGGAGAATTAATCAAGGCCGTGATTGGAGGGTTTTAGTTGACAGTAACGGTTGCTGGCCAATCAGAAGCTGAGCTACTGAGTGAATCACAGGTTACTCGTGGTGTTTGGTTTTGAATGTTTTAATGGATAATGCAGGTAAGCGGCTGCTTTTGTGTGTTATCCGAAAGTGGAGAAAGGCTAATGGTCTGTAAGTTTACAAGTGGCACCGATATTGCTAGTGTATTTTGTGGAAAGCATAAAAAAAAATCACTCAAAAGAATAAAACTAAAGCTTCAAAATAAGAAGAAAGAAAACTGAGCAACAGAAAAAAAGGTCAAAGTGATAGACAGGCCGTGTATTTTGGCTCCAAACTGCATGTTCCTGGTGGACAAACCATAAATGGATGTTACTGCAAATAATTTATGAGAGCAAACATGGGATTATTACAACAAGCTCAATCAAAGTCACGTTTTTTTGGACACCGCATATTGCAGGGGTCAGTAAGATCTAGGATGAAGAGTTTTGTGCACATGATGGCCAAGACATGTGGTTTGCATACTGTGATTTTGAAAGATCTGGACAAAAATTATTATACATGAAGCCCATCTTTTAAATCAAGAGGGGAAAAAATCTAAAAAGCCAAAAAAAAAACTAAAAGGAAAAAGTCAACATGAAATGGTGTTTGCAACACATTTAACTTCTGTAATGTGACATTTTCCAAGTAAAACTGGATATTCAATTAGGGAAAAAAGCAGACTTCCATCAGGCTGACTGGATGTGAACAGTGGACTTCATTAAGCATGTCAACGTTACAAATAAGACTTAATGGCATGGTTTTCATTTTATATAAAATGAAAGTAGAATGTTCAGCTGTCTCAAGCTGCTTCCTGTGTCTTCTGCAATCAGTCTGACTCATCGTAATCCAGAAGCTACAGAAGAAAAACTACACATTTGTTGTGTGAATGCCAAAACAACCATTTTCATAAGAACAAGTTTAGTTTCCACAATTAAGTGAACAAGTGTAATGCCTCAAAGGATTAGTTCCAGAATAAAAATTTCCTGATAATTTACTCACCCCCATGTTATCCAATATGTTCATGTCTTTCTGTTTTCAGTCGCAAAGAAATTAAGGTTTTTGAGGAAAACGTTTCAGGATTTTTTTCCATGTAATGGACTTAAATGGTGGCCAGCGGGTTGAAGGTCCAAATTGCTGTTTCAAAGGGCTCTACACTATCCCAGATGAGGAATAGGGTCTTATTCGGCGAAACAATCAGTCATTTTCTAAAAAAAGAAAAATGTATATACTTTTTAACCACAAATGCAAGTCCTGTACTAGCTCCGTGATCAGTGCCGATCCTAGACTTATGGGGGCCCTACGCAAAACTGTGCAGCGGTGGAGTGGGGTATGAGTGGTTATGAACGAATGAATGAAACGCATTTGTCTGTGTTTCACTCAGTCTCGAATCACGTTCGTGGAAAGCGCTTGAGAAACAGTGTCTCTTCCGCAGCTCGGTAGGCTTTCAACTCGTTTTTTTAGTCTCGAGCAAGACTGAACGACATTCACATTACATGATTTGACCGATTTTTACGTAGAAAGGGCGACAGCGCACCGTATTAAAAGAAATTATCATTCATGTTTTCATAACCGCTGGCCAAATTAAAAAACTAAACTAAAAGAGCAAGGGGGCCCTACGCAGCTTGCGTATTTTGCGTATAGGGAGGATCGGCTGGGTCCACGATACGCGTCCGCAAATTCACACATTACATAATCGAGTTGGAAAGGTCACGTGCGGTTAGCTCTTCGTCTGTGTACTCCGGTTCAAAAAAGGTAGGGTAGGGCGAAAAACTCCATCTCATTTTCTCCTCCAACTTCAAAATCGTCTGGCATCGTTGTTTAACCTTAGTTTTATAAAGGGCATTTGACTTTCTTTACATGTTTGCTTTGTAAACTCTGGGTCAGTATTTCCGCCTACATCACGCGCGACTTTTCCAACGTTACTACGTAATACGTGAAGTCGAGCTACTGCAAGATGAACATTTGTATTTTTTTAAGAAAATGACTGATCGTTTCACTAGATAAGACCCTTTTTCCTCGGCTGGGATCGTGTAGAGCCCTTTGAAGCTGCATTGAAACTGCAATTTGGACCTTCAGCCCATTGGTCACCATTGAAGTCCATTATATCGAGAAAAATCCTGGAATCCTGGAAAGACATGAACATCTTGGATGACATGGGGGTGAGTAAATTATCAGAATTTTTATTCTGGAAGTGAACTGATCCTTTAATACTTCATTGAATTACTTACACCTGTTTCACACAACAAGCTTAAGCTTCGCGTCAGCGTAACTACATCTTCACTGCAGTTGCAGACTCGTGAGAGTATTCACACTGGAAAAACAACAAAAACAGCTCCGATCATGACGTTTCAGTCATACTTTGATATAGAATGTGCTGTTTTTAATGTTTTTTTTTCATACTTTAACCCAAACTGAATAATTAAAATAGGGATGCACGATATATCGGCCACCATATCGGTATCGGCCCATATCGGCTCATTTTTTCTGTTATCGGTATCGGCCTGATAAGAAAATTTGGCCGATATCTTAAAGCCGATAAATAAACAAGTTTAAATGGGTAAATCATATTTTTGACTCTTCATTTTCTTTTCTGACATACTCCAATTCTTGTTAAAACACACTAGACATGCTTATTTTGTGCATTTATAGCACTTTTTGTGTGAAATCATATTTATTTTGTCCATCAGAAGTGTGTTGTCACTTTAATTGAGCATGAGTGGTGCAGCAAAAATAGACTCGCCGCCTAAACCATTGCTTCAGCGCTGCTCAACCGACGCTCCTGCTCCCGGTGTGAATGCACTCATTTGTTAACTTGCACAGCGGAAAAAATACACACTGCTCACGCGCCGCTAACTCTTGCAGTGTAAAACCACCGTTAAAGACATAACAGAAACCTTTAAATGATGCAACAAAAATTTACATATTAGAAGACAATGAAACCAGACGTTTGAACATGTCCCAGACAGATTTTTCCAAATCGTCTTTGCATGTTGGCACATCAAGTTGTCAAAATTAAATCCAGCAGTATCACAGAGGTCTGCAGGTCGCTTCCTGCATAATCCATCTTTTGTTGCATCACCTTGTTCACCCTGCAGCTAGGCAGACAGCATTAACCAGAAAAACTACTTCCACATTAAAAACAAAGTTTTTATGCTTTCATGTTCCAGGAGTCTGAGAAGGAATAAGAGGAGGGAGGAATACTCTCTCACCTCGGCAGGGTTTTGAAGGTGAGATAATGGTGCTCGAGCTGGAAGCTAATGAGGCCCATGTGCCCGCTATAGATTAGCTAATGTGTGTGTATTCATGAAAAAAATGACATATCAAAGGAAGATTCTGGCATGGGATAAAGTGATCCGTCATCTTTCCACCCCCCAGTTTTCCTACAGATGAGAGATGGATTGCGTTTTGCTTGGCTGTCATAAACTTTGGAATGCTCTAATCGAGCTCTATTCTCTGCTTTCAATCACAAACTAGTTTGCATTTACTGCTTAACTAATTCAGTGGAAATAAGGACTTTGCATATAGTGCTTGTGAATTTATCGGAGGCAATTTGTGCATCAACTGAACCAGAGGCACGCGATGCCATGAGAGGATTGAGATGTCATCAGTTGGCAACAACGTGCTGGTTGAGTGGAAAACCATTTCTGCCAAAATTTTCATAAAGGGCAAGGGAAAAGTACACTTGCGAACTTACGCAAAGGAAAAGGATGGAAGGTTTAACAAAAATGACCTTATGGGTGTAGTATTAAGAGTTTCTGAGGCATGAAAACTGGTGAACCATAGCAAAGCACCTTTAATTGGGCTACAGCATTCATGTCATTTAAAATACTAAGGTCACCTGTTGTACGTGTTTTTTTAATATAAAAATTTTGGTCCCGCTTACAGGCAGTAATATACTGACATGGACTGGTAATGTGAAAGTGAATAGAACAGTCATGCTTAATTTCCTTGTGGTATTAATTGAGATTAGGGAGATTACATCTATAAACACCTTTTAAAGCTGGGGTTAAAAATTACTTCTTGTCATTAGCCTTCAAGTAGCTGGGCTAGTTGGTGTGTTTCTTTTTTTTTAGTTAGAGTGTTTAAGTATTTGATGTAGTTGTATGTTGCTTGTACAGAACTTTGGTCTGCAGGTGCAGTTGTAAAGTGCTTTATAAATAAAAGGACTAAATGAAAAGTAATGAATTAAAAACAGTAATATAGTTAAATAGAATCGCCTAAAACTATTCTGTTCAGCATTCTTCTGAGAAGGCAATACTAGAATGTACTGCAATGAGACAAGTTATGAAACAATTCATCAAAGACTGTGGCCAAATCAAGAAAAATCCTAGCTAGTAGTTAGTTCATTATCAAAGTATTATTGATAAAGTATTGTTAAATAGTCCAATTTAATTGCAACTAATAATTATTCTCCTATTTCTGTTTATTACATCCGTGATTAGTCCGATTAAAAAAAGACAGTATTTAATTTTTTTTAAAGTTCTTACATCCTGCCCAATGTTGTCCTCCAAACAGTGTACAAACTGAAGTGTGTATCCATGTAGGTTATGCTATACATCCTACAGCTAATATGTGTTTGCATAAGAATTATAGTGATGTTATCATAGCAACATGCTAATGTCAAACTCTACTTGAAATCAACCAGGAGTCAAGTCTGTCTTTTGATTCAATGGAGAGATGCTATGAAGACCGTTTCAAATCACTTATTCAATGACACACTTATGATGCTACCTTAGTAGCTAGCTGCCTATATTGACAGTGGACAGCAAGGTGGCAAGGAACAGAGCTACTGTGTTTTGCATGCTTGAGAAAGAGTCATATGAATGTCATAAGCTACTCACCAGCGTGAAGTCCCACTGAGGTCCAGGTGTCAGGAAGATAAAAGAACTTCCTCGTCTCAAAGACGGCCTACAGCAAGAAAAACACAACATAAGATTCTCAAAACAATTATATTTCTAAAGCCATTTGAAAAAAAACTAAACAACCAAAAAACATGTAATCCCCTCTTCATACAGAAACCCAGACAAATACAACGTATTCAACCAGACCCAGACCTCTGGTTGTGCAGTAATGATGTAGAAGACTGTGTAGCCAAACCTTGTAAATCCATTAGTATGTCCATAACCCAACAATGTCAGTGTGCCCACAAGAAGAGCCCATAAATGTAAATACACATCCTGTACGTACCACACACCAAGCCTGGTGTAGCTCTGTCTCCCGTGACACTGCATCATGGTCTGCAGATCCGATACAGAGAGAGCGTCACTTAGCCCCGATCTAACTCACACCAAGACACTCAGTTTCTGCCGTCTTTAACCCAGGTGCCCTTTCCTTTAGTCTCTATCCATCATGTCCCCTTTTACTCACGAATGCACTGCCCCTCATTGTTGGCTGGGCCCTTATTTGGGGACTGGTGACAACTGTCTCAGCGAGGTCATGCTTGCAAAGATACCCAGGGTTCCTTTTTGAGAAGAGCTGCTTCTTTTTTTCAGCCACTGTAATGGGAAATCTTTTATAAAAAGCCTTTAAAAAAATTCTAAAATAATCTACAGAACTAGGATTAAATCATTTACGGAGTTATGTGGTATTGCCATCGGGTTGTTCATTTTAGCAACACTGCAACAGACTGATGAATTACCCTGAAGCGTATGTCAGCAAATGTTATTCTCTGCCTCTCAAATCACTCTGAAATCATTTTTGCTAGCTGATGTAATCAAAGCCACATGGGTGGGGAAAAATATTTTCAACAATAAATTACATACACTATCATATGGCCACTGGCCAAATAAATACACTACTGATCAAAAGATTTTGTTTTTGAAAAAATTTCTTATGCTCACCAAGTTTACATTTATTTGATCAGAAATAAAGTAAAAACAGTAATATTGTACTATTACAGCTTAATATATGTTAATGTAATTTATTCCTGTGATGACAGCTGAATTTTCAGCATCATTACTCCAGTCTTCAATGTCACATGATCCTTCAGAAATCATTCTAATATGCTGATTTGGTGCTTGATGAGAACAGTTGTGCTGACTATGCCTAATATTTCTCTGGAAACTGTGATAAATTAAGTCTTTACTGTCACTGTTGATCAATTTAATGTGTCCTTGCTAAATAAAAGTATTACTTACTTTAAAAAATGTTTTACTGATTCCAAACTTTTGAACGGTAGTGTAAATAAATACATACATATTGGAATTTTCAACTCAATATTTGAAAAGACAAAGGATATGTTGCACACTGAAACAGTCCCAGTTTAGCAGTAATTTTTCAGAAATATTTGACACCAGGATGCTGTTATTGACCAATCAGAATCAAGTTATAAATTATTAAATAAAAAAAATTTTCATCAGAAATATTTAATATTGCATGAGTTAATTAGCGGTGAAAGCAGTCCTGAATGCATGAGGATGAGTCTGGGTCTGACAGTCAGCCTCCATAACAGATGTGTTTTATATTAAACGCAAACTTCATATCACAATGAATCATCACTAAAACAGTGGAAAACAAAATGAAGACACATTGGTTGCCATCTACCTTAGGGTCTGGCAGAGGTGTGGGCACGTGTATGTTTGGGCAAATGTCTCTTATTCTGTCTGATGTGGTTTCTGCCTCTCCCATCTCTCTCTCTTTCCATCAGTTGTCTGTTTATTATTACTTGGGAATGAGTGCAGATGACAGAAGAATTCAAAGACTGTATGTGTGTATGAGAGAATAGGTAATTATTACAGTAAAATAATTCTACAGAGAAAGAATGTTTCAGGGAACTGAGAAGCTGGTTCTCAAAGACTTATTCAAATGTGACTCATTTAACCAAGGTGTGTTTTACAACTGAATTATGTCTGAAGCTGTAGGGGGTACGGGTGGCTGTTTCTAAATAGCAATGCAATGTAAAAATGCGGTGATGCAGTGAGCAGAATATTGAGAAGCCGGGTGATCCTGTGTGAGATATTATCTGACCAGACAGAGGGTGCAAGTGTGTTAACAGAGTACAGAATCTATATCAGTGTCCACTAGAAAAAGACTCTACTGTGGGTGGTCTCAACTGCTAAAGACAACAGGAGCCTAAATATGTAGGTCAAATGACGCTGCCAATAGCATGATGGAGTGTCCTCCATTCCATGCTGCCCTGCTGAGGAATAGGCCATAGTCACGACAAGTAGACAGCATATTTAATTTATACGGATAAAAATAACCCTGGCTATGGCTGGGCCAATACATCATGTACTTAACAGATGACTGGGAGTAGCGCACCAATATTGGGGCATGCGGTCACTGCATAAAACACCATACAACCTCTTGTCTCACACTGTTTGTGTTTGTATGTAAATATTAGCTAAATTCATTACCTTAAAATTCACAGGTTTCAAATTCATAATAGAAAAAAATATTAGATTTGGAAGCTTTTCTGGCCACTTTTCTTCAACAGAAAATCTCCCAATGACAGCATCACAACAACTCTGCCGTTGTTGTTCAAGTGGTTGTAGGCAATATTAGTCCAATAATTATTAAAAAGTAATATTGTAAAATATTTTAATTTTAAATAACTGTTTTCTATTTTAATACTTTAAAATGTAATGTCTTTTCTGTCACTGTTGAGCAATTTTATGCGCTTTGGCTGAATAAAGGTATTAATTTGCTTTTTTTTTTTTTTTTACTAAATTCTAACTTTTGAATGGTAGTGTAGTATTTATGACTTCTATTTAGATACTAATTCTAATCTACCATACTATGTTAGACCGGACAGCATGCGTGAATACAAACCAACCACCTTGTTAAAAGGCAAAAATATGAACTACATGATTGTGGTAATGACCTTAAGGCAGAATAAAACACACCCATGACCTGTAGCCATATTGTGTAAAATTCCTACAGCAGCTTTTCCCAAGCCTGAAGACCCTCAGCACACTCTCCATAATCAAACACACCTGATTCCATTCATCAGCTCAATATCAAAGACTCCAATGCCTGAAACGGGTGTATCAGATAAGAGAAGCATCCTAAAAGTGTGCTGTTTGGGAGCTTCAGGAACTGAGCAGGGATCTTGTGAGTGTGTATTGCTTCCAAAACATGTCTGGAATGCCGAGGTGTTCTGAAACGCTGGACATCGGCATGACAAATATGGACCAAATAGCGCACACAACCTGTGATGGTTACATCAACACAAACACCAGTCTCTCACAGGCAATGTAACAGACTACACAAATAGACCAAGAATGAGGCCTGCCCTGTTCTAAGAACTCCACAGGACATTACATCACTATGTTACCACCGTCGAGTGTCAGCTGATCCGATACAAGTGTGGGAACATGTAAGATGCTACTTTGTGTTCGCAGGTTGACGTCATAGTTGTGCTGGTCGTTTTTGATGTGTGGAAATTAATATAAACACAGTTGTACTTTCTGTGTACCGTATTCTGAATTTTGGACGTCCTAAGTAGTCGCAATGTACTAGACAAACCAATATTTAGTTTTAAGGGGACGGTCAAAGTTGGTTTCAGGTGTTTTTTTATTTATTTCTTCAGTCATTGAGAACGCAATCCCCCTGAAAAGGTGGGAAAACATTCAAGTTAAGCTAAGTAGGTTTGGTTTCACTGTGCTTTACGTAGCAAACAAAGGAGAGGCCTTGGAGGAATGATATGTCACTTACTCATCCAGATCACTCCACATCGGCTTCAAAAGCTTTCTTTGTTGTGGTCTCCACTGTCAAATATGAGACATCATATATAAGGAACCTGTAGAAGGCCATGCAAAGGGCTTGGGTGTCAAAACCGTGCGGAGAATAGATAATCTGAAATTGGATAACGGTTGCCTTAAACACCTATGATGTCCTGCTATGTGCAAAGCGGTGACGTTGTGCTCTTATCTGAACTATATCTGTTTTTTCAGTGCGTATGAAATTAAATGGGTTATTGTCGAATAAATCCTTGGAGATTACTGGACAAAACAAGACATTTAATAAAAGTCTATTTTGCTTTTCCGTGACACAACACTACGTCAAAACCTATGGTGGGCTATTGAAGTCACAAGCTTTTTTTTTTTTTGGCTCATAGTTCATATAAGGCAAGTATTAAGGCCCACACACACCAAGAACTATAAAGATAAATAGATTAGAGTCCACACTAAGGCACGTTAATGTTCTATTTTATATATATATATATATAAAAAAATTGTAAAAATTTGTCAAAATAACATTAACCGCTGTAGTGTGCTGGCACAACACATTTTATCTTTAATATCCTGTTTTAATTACCATTTGATGCCAAAATCAGAATTGAAAAACTTAATAATAAAAGAACAAATCATGCAGCTTCTTGTAAAGAGATGCTGTTACATTTAAGCAATGACCATTGACCTTTTGGATGATAAAGCAGGTGAAACAAATCCAATAGACTTGCATTAGAGTAACTGCGTACTATTTTCTCAACTCTCTATAAAGCATTCCCTTGAAAGATATCCAATTCAATGTACACTTTGTGTTTGAACGCTTCCTTGTGAACATTCCGTACGATTCTACTTTGTCTATTTACAGGGTGACGTCACTGTCAAGCTGGTGCTGTAGATGTGTATTGTGTGTGATGGTTGGGTAAGAATTTATTTAAACAGTTATACTTCCTGAAAGCCATAGCTGCGGATCAGTTTATAATCTCTAGGAAAGGGATCTTTTTGACTTCGGCCACCAAGCAACTGCCTTGCAACACCCAAATAACCACCCTGGCAACTGCATAGCAACACTCTAAAAACGTTTAGAATATCATAGTGTCCACATAGCAATGCCTTTGCATCATAGTGGCAAGTAGCACTCAAATTTTCCAAAAAATGTACAAATAAAGTTTCCATGCCATTTTTGTTGTTTTTCTTATTGTATAAGAGGCAAATGGGGTCACATTTTCTGGTGCTCCAATCAGGCAGAAGGCTTGGCATGGGAGAAAGAAAACCAGACCCTCTGCCAAAATAAACTGTTGTTATTTTAGCCAGTGATAAAAGCGCATTTGATGCTCTCTGGCTTCTTTCTCTGGGTTTATGCGAAATATCTTGTATATATATATATATATATATATATATATATATACGCCTGCTCTGTCTCGTGCAGTGTACTATGTAAAATAACAGAAAAGTATTGTTTTTTTATTTTTTAAATATAGCCACAGCCATTTCACTTTTTTTTTTATTTTTTTTATTGCCACACTCTAAAAAATGCTGGGTTAAAAAGGGACAAACCCAGCTATTGGG
>NW_015505180.1:453215-496661 GCF_001515645.1 Sinocyclocheilus grahami
GCTCACCCTGTGGTCTGCGTGGGTCCTAACGCCCCAGTATAGTGACGGGGACACTATACTGACAAAAAGCACCATCTTTCGGATGAGATGTTAAACCGAGGTCCTGACTCTCTGTGGTCATTAAAAATCCCATGGCACTTCTCTAAAGAGTAGGGGTGTAACCCCGGTGTCCTGGCCAAATTGCCCCCCCCCTGGCCCTTGTCTATCATGGCATGGCATGATCTATTTATATGTGGTACCTTGGACACATTATCAGATGTCCTCTTAGTATAATATTTGTAAAATGGCTATACACCGAGATTTGACTGTGACAGTCATCCATTCATTTATTCTAACCTATTTCTAAAGGTTTGGAGATCAAAATCAATGTCTTCAAATACAATAAAAGACGCTTGCAGTGTGTTTTCGTTTATTTTATACTGTCCACATCATAGTTTTGTTTAGTTTGCTTGTTTTTATTAGATCTACTTTGTATGTTTTGTAAACATCTTTAGCATTGAAACTGCCCATATCTTTTGTGTAAAACGTTTTAGTTCAGTAAGCTAAATAAATCACTGAGTGCACAACTGAAACAGGTGTGTTGGAGGTATGAGCTGAACTTTTTTCATGTTGTGGCTTGAACGCAACAATCATTTTGTGTGAAATCAGTGTGCCACCGTGTGGTGGGATTAAATATTGCAGTAATAAACTCCTGCTGTCATGCTTTGTTTTCATTAGTGGACATATTGCGGAAGTTTTTCTCACTTTGAAAACACAAACTCATACATCGTTTAGATGCATGCTACAGAATAACTCATTAGATGTGGTTTATAATATATAGATAAAACGGCTTAAATGCAATCAACTAATACATTTTTATTACCAGATCAAAATGCAGTTCGCACAATTGCAAAAAGAGTGGGCTATTTGGCTATTGGTTACGCAGGGATACGCAGACCACAATAGTGCTAGCTGTAAAATAAAAATAAAGAACAACAACGACTAATACAAAGTGTGTGATGTGATCTTCCTGACCTTTTGAAATTGCGTTCTGGGGACGCGTCGATATCCGCCACCGACGACTTTCTCTTGCTCCTCCTCGGTCTTTCGTTCACCGGCACTGGAGATCCGTCGGTTTCCTCCATTTGAAAATGTGGACCTGGAATGCGCTACTGTAAACTGTGTGTACAAAACGTAATACAATTAAAATGAGTTATTTGGGGGGGTGAATTGAAAGGGGGAAGTTCGCTATAGTCAACAGATAGGACGGATTTTGAATATGGCGGAAATGTGAAGTCATAGCCAATCAGGAGTGGGCAGGGGGCACGATTGTTAGGATCATAGGTTAGGATGATACGGGCGAAAAGGGAGGGATTTAAGGCGACTAGTGACGAAACACTTGCGCGCCTGCTCTGTCTCGTGCAGTGTACTATGTCAAATAACAGAAAAGTATTGTTTTTTTATTTTTTAAATATTGCCACAGCCATATCACTTTAAAAAAAAAAAATTTTTATTGCCACACTCTAAAAAATGCTGGGTTAAAAAGGGACAAACCCAGCTATAGAGAATGAGGAGATCCCTAGGAGCTTGGGGAAAGTGTTGTACTATTTTCAAATGCTGATTTAATGTGCTAAGACAGTGATGCTAAAAGACATGCAGATGAGCCAGAATATCAACGCGACATGTTTAAATGTAAAGCGTTTTCCTCCTGGGTCAAAACAACCCAACCGCTGGGTCAAAACAACCCAACCGCTGGGTCAAAACAACCCAATAGCTGGGTTTGTCCCTTTTTAACCCAGCATTTTTTAGAGTGCACAGCCATATAACTCTGCAGCCTAAGACTGGTTGCCCACTGAAGCTAAGCAGGGTTGAGCCTGGTCAGTACCTGGATGGGAGACATCCTTGGAAATCTAGGTTGCTGTTGGAAGAGGTGTTAATGAGGCCAGCAGGGGGTGCTCACCCTGTGGTCTGCGTGGGTCCTAACGCCCCAGTATAGTGACGGGGACACTATACTGACAAAAACCACCATATTTCGGATGAGATGTTAAACCGAGGTTCTGCCTCTCTGTGGTCATTAAAAATCCCATGGCACTTCTCGTAAAGAGTAGGGGTGTAACCCTGGTGTCCTGGCCCTTGTCAATCATGGCCTCCTAATAATCCCCGACCACTTGATTGACTCTATGACTTTCTCTCATCTCCACCTGTATCTGGTGTGTGGTGAGCGCACTGGTGCCGTTGTCCTGTGGATGCACCCCCCCCCCCCCCCCCCCACATGATTGTAAAGCACTTTGGGTGTACAATAAAGCATTATATAAATGCATCATTCATTCATTTATTAATTCATTTTTGTATTCAAATGTATCCAGGTAATGTATTATTTGTATTTTATATCCAAATGTAATAAAACTGAGCAGTACCTCAAAACGATCTCTGCATCTGAAAACAAAGATGTAAAGGCTAAAAACAAAAACTAATTATATTTTAAATGTAAATATTTTTTCAACACTTTATTAAGCCCCTTGGCTTTTTGTGTAGGCTACTATTAGATATTATAGGCTATTGTTGTAATAGGCTATGTCTAAATAAAAAATATAAAGAGAAAATATGGTAACAGACACTGAAGTCTATTTTTACTCAGCACAGCTGACTTTTAGGGGCTAATTTCTATAATAGGCTATTTTAACAATACTGAATATAAAAGGGTGAATTCAGGTAAAGTGGGCCATTTAGGTTTGATTGTACTGTATGCTCAATGGATTTACACTTTCAGAGCATAACAATGGTTCTTAATTAAAGGAACACTATTTCTCTAAATGATAAAATAGTGTTGGTTGATGCAATATGACACTTATGGTGAAAGGTAGAAAGCCCTTCGGCATAAGATTTTCATTTCTAAATTATAAGGTTGCTCACTAAATGGAAACACATAATATTGGGACAGTTCCTGCTTTGTTAAAATTCATTAAATAAAAATTGGCATTCACTGGTTATTTTATAGAATGCATGCATAATTTACTTTTTTAGAAAACAGAAATGAGACTGCAGTCAGGAAATTCAAATCAGATGGAAGAAAGGAAAGAAAAGAGAAAATAGAAGGGAAGTCGAGGCATGAAGTTCAGTCTGTGGAGTGAAGAAAGGATGAGAGGAGCAGAATAGAAAGCTTAAAATATGAATACAATTAAAGTTAATTTAATTTAAAGTGTTTAGATAACATAGACAGGAAAACATATGGTTACCATTTAAAATGTTCCTCTTATTAATTTTTTTTAGCCTATTTTTTATTGCTTGTGTTATAGTCACATTTTTTATATATTGTAATAGTTTTCTGATATTCAGATTTCATCAAATTTAATGTCAACACGTTCTTTCAGTTGTTTGGAATTTCACACATGAATTGAGACGAGGATTTACACATGATTTGTTTTACTCATAACCTATAGGTTATATAATTTTGTGTTTGTTAAATATGTTTGCCTGATAATGTGTTAATATATCATGTGTTTTTAATTAAAATGTAGAATATTGTTTGATAAATGAATGGCCCACTTTACCTGAAAAGAAATTTGTCTTGAGTGCATGATCTCAAATTGTTTATTGGTATATAGCTTGCAAATAACACTTTATATGAACTGTATTCAAATTTAAATATTATAGCTGGACCTTAAAAAGTTAACAAAAGTAATAAAAAAAAGAAAAAAACATCTAGGTTTCTAAATGACATGTTTTACAGAAAGTGTCCCTGAATTCTTTACCTGAATTCACCCTAGGCTTATATGTAGACTTATGTAGTACCAATATTCTACAAAAATGAACAATTCTGACATGACAAGTAAAGGATGTTATGCTGTTCATGTAGTTTGTGTAAGGTCAGATAAGATGAGCAGTTAGTTTAGAATTTTTTGTTTGGAGGCAGATTTATCTCTCACAATAGTCCAGACCTCATTAGAGCTGAAAACATTTAGCGTGTTTACTGCAAATTAATGATGCCTATTCTGTATGGTTACTCATTAGAAAGGCAGTTCAAGCATTGTACTGTATATGCACAAAGGAAAGCTTGAAAGTTCCCAACTAATAAATGCTTTGTAACTATGAGTCAGTAACCCCCCCCCCTCCCTTTTTTGTGTGTGAAATGCCGGCTCATTACTCAAGGTAAACTTAAATACAAACACATTCTTTGCTGTTGTAGTTACATTTTTATTTATTATACACCACATTATTATACATTATTATTATTATTATTTGTCAATACATTCCATTCCCATAATGTTCAATAAGCAAATATAAATTGAACCAAATACCAGGCTCTGCACATATGCACAAAATATAAGGAAGGAAGGATACTTCACATTCACATTTGATGGTGAAACAATGGTTAATAATTCCCTAAGCGTACACATCTTTATCATGTTATTAGTTCCTTTTGAACTATTAACATGAACTACATAATCGTCATCACCCAACTGCTAAATGTGATTATTAGGCATGAGGATATTAAGAAATTATAAACATTTAACAAAACGATTTTCTGTAAAGCTGCTTTAAAACCATACATATTGTAAAAAGTGCTACAACTTAAAATGAATTGACTTGAGCTATTTTTATCACCATTATTCAGCACATATTAACTACATTTCGAAATGTTAGCTTGTAGTGTCTCCTTCCAACCAACCAAGAATTAAACTGCAAATTAAGTCAGTTTGGGAGCAGGTATTCTTTGGAGTGTAGATTACAGCCTTTTCATTTATTTGATGACGAATACGTAGTTAGGGCTCCTCAAAATAGCAACAAAGCTAATTGAAATTTCACTCATATTCAGTTTAAAAAGAAAACATTTCTATTTTCCACAAAATTTGCAATAACCTCTTCAAAGGCTTAAGCACACATGCAGTACATACTGTAGGAAAAGGGCACTGATGGCCCTTTGAGTGCAATGGGAAGCCGAAGAATTGATCCCCAGTCATTATAACCGATTTCAAATGGTGCTAGATGATAAAAGGGACTCTAAGCACCAGAGGAAATCAGTCATCCTTTGGTGGGGAGAGATGGGGGCAGGAACAGCCAGAGAGGGAGAAAGAGCTTCAGAAAACACAATCTCTCTTTACTAGCCCTCTCAAGCATAGTTAACAGTTCAAATGAGGGAACGAAAAACAAATACACACCACAATTCCTATAAAAAAAAGACAAGTAGACCCATGCGCACAAACTCTTTTATGATGTACTCATACAATAAATAGGTTACAGCCTACTCTGTGAGCAGTGTAGTTAGTAAATCAGTCCTATATTTAAGACCCGTTTAATGCAAAGTATTAAAAACTAAAGCTTGAACTTAAATTAAAAAGAAAATCGAAAAATAAGTCAATTCAAAGTATTAATAAATACTATAATTGCACATAAATACTAAAATAACATTACATCTTGCAGTCACACATTTATAAATTCATACACTTTTGTAATACACTGTTGTAATGCAAGATATTGCATCATATTTCTTTTGTTCCTACTTTCATGTTCTGCATCATTCACATACATAGCTTCATGCAAAACTGCATGATAACATCTGAAGATAATCAGACCTTACAGAAACATCCAAAACAAGATATAACACTGATGTTTTAGTGGATAAACATGGCAACGTATAAAATTTCCACCTACTTCAACTTAACCTTAAACGTTTAACTATGACTCATTACAACTCAATTCTTGTATTAAATTAACTTGTATAACTTGAAGTTATGTTTTAAGTGAAAAGTTACATTTTTAAATTTTGAATTGCAAATTCATTTAACCAATTTTAACTTCATTTAAAAGTTGAAATAACTTGTACAGCATATTTGATTATACTTAAAAATGTAAGGCAACCACACAGAAGTTTTTAAGTTTTAGTAGGTGGAATTTTTTTACAGTGACGTGTTGATCATATTTTTACAGTATACAGCAGTATTTTCCTTGTGGGACTGGGCTGGCTTGTTCACACCACATTCATTTGACTTCTAGTACCTCTGAGTGAGTTCATCAAGCGCTAAGGGCAAGCTATGAGCACTATCTGGGTCTCCTGTGATTCAATAGATGCACTTCCCTCACTTCTCTTGAAAAGCCACTCCACCCACTAAAGATTCCTTGTCCTGTTTTGTTATTCTTTGACTTCTCTTGGGATCGTCCATCGCTGCGAAATGTGATCCAGCGGCAATTCCCTCCCCAAGAACACTGATTTCAAATGGTGCTAGACACTGGTAGAACACATCTAAACCACCATGTGAAACCAGCATCCGGAGGAAGCGTCCAGGAGTGCGAACGATCCCATCAGAAGTCCCTGTGTCACTGGCTTGAGTTGATGATTAAAATAACAGGAAAGACAAAAGGTTGAAACAGCAGTAGGCATGCTTTAAAGTGACTCTGTCAAAACAAATGTCACGGTCATGGTCACCATGCCGTTTTTTGAATAGTGAAGTCCACTTTTCTCCATTGATACCAGACTTTGTAAAGCTAGTTGTTGATCAGTTGAATAAGATCGTGCCTGCATCTTATTGCATAACACACAATGTAGTGTGATGTATGGTGTGTTTGTGTACAGCAGGGATCCTCAAATCTGGCCAACGAGATCCACTTTCCTGCACAGTTTAGCTCTAACCCTAATCAAACACACCTGAGCATGCTAATCAGTGTCTTCAGGATCATTAGAAAATCACAGGTAGGTGAGTTTGATCAGGGTTGCAGCTAAACTCTGCAGCGCATTAGCCCTCCAGGGCAAGATTTGAGGAACCCTGGTGTACAGTATAAATAGACCCTTGATTGCCCAGATCCCTGCATTGGTTTTGTCCGTGGGAGGATGACGTCAACCCTTTTTCAAAGGAGAACTGCTGGGAGATGGAAATTATGAGTCACTGGAAGATCTCTAAACAATGTCATCATTCAAAGTAGCCGTCAAATGCGAACAGGATTGGTCAATCACCTGCGGCCGGCCCACTGAAGTTCCTTGAAGTTAATTCGCGTTCTTACCACCAACACAGCACTGATGTAATCTCAGGGAAGTTAAAAAATTTTTGTAAGTTGACGTGGTTTTGTCATTTGTTTTTTTAGCTTTTTAAAAATTATTTCTATATAGCTTTCTTCTTAAATTTTCAGTAATTTGACATGGTTTTGCCATTTTCATTTGCTTGTTTTTCATATTTCTATATAGATTTCTTTTTCAGTTTTAGTGATTTTAGTACCTCATCTTAAACTTTTTACAGTTAGTTGTCAAGGCAACATTTCTTATTTTCTTTTAAGTAATATGATTCATTTCAGCTACCAAAAATGATTTTGAATAGTTTTTTGTTAGTTTAGTTATTTATATTTATTATATTTAATTAGATTTTATTTTCAGTTTACACTTTGATTTTAGAGTAATTTTATGTGCTTTTATCATTTTAGCTATTTAATTGATTTAGCTTTCATTTATTTCAGTTTTAGTAATTTTAGTACTTTAACTTTTGAATTTCAAGGAATCGACTGGTTTTGTGGTCCAGGGTCACATATAATATAATATATGATATGATATGATTAGATAGATAGGAAAAAAAGTGTATATTATTTTATTTGTACAGTGCTTTTCACAAAATTATTACTTAAAATTGAAATATATATATTATTTGTAATCTATTATATGAAACACTATTTTGAAAGTAATTTGATAACTTCAAAATACAGCCAAATGGTGACAAATGGTCATCGTTTAAAATTTTCACAAAATCATATGCATCATATTTGAGGGTCAAAATATTTGAATACTTCTGGTCTAAATAATAGATGTCCCAGTTCAATGGAAATGACATTTTGTGGGCAGAGATTTCATGTAAGCCTGGTTATAAACCATCCCTAAAACACTGGTCCTATCAGCTTTGTTGACTGTAATCATTGATAGAGCAACTTACCATGTCCAATTAGAAAACCAGGAATAGAACATTTCTCTGCAGCTCTGAAAGCAAACAGAAGAGGGCAGTGTTTCAGTACATCTCATTCAGACACAAGCACCCAGCAAAAACAGGGCAGAGCTGAAGGGACTCCTGCCAATTCACTGAATACACAAACACACATGTGAGTCCTGCTCTCTAGTGTGTGTGTGTGTGTGTGTGTGTGTGTGTGTGTGTGTGTGAAAAGCCCACCATGGAGGCGTTGTTCTTTGCACCCTGTCACTCCACTTCCTGCTCTATTCAATCCCAGGAAGTGGCACGCAGAAGACAGAAACTCGCTCTTGTGCACACACATACACAGAAACCCACAAAATTGAATGGACTGCATGATTGCCTGTCGCTACCAGTGATGACATCACCCCCTCGCGTCCCATTGCCTCCTAAGCCTGATTTTAAAAAGAGAATGACAAGAGCTTCTATTTCTGCTTTGAGCATGCTCTCCATCTCGTTTGCTCACTCAACATGTTGCTCTCTGTTATCAATTTATTTTTTACTAGCCAAGCCCTGCCACCAAAAAGGACAGCTAAATGTTTTTGTTTTTTGTGTCTGCGAATGCGGCTGGGTGAACAGAAACACCTATCCTCTTTGGTGGCTTGGCTGGAGTGAGCTCTGTAAAGACGTGGCCCAGAAATGATTAGTCTGTCCAGCCATGTGAGTGTTTCTCTTAATTTAATCTTAAGCTTGGCGAACAGTTTTGGAGAATTTGATATTTCCCCATTCAAAGAGATAGGAGCTGCACTTGCATGCCCCAGAGGCGTTTTATTGCTTTTGGTCATTCATTTACACGACAACAACGTTTTGGGGGCCTGAAAATGCAAACTTTTGAAAATGGTTTTCAAAACGTAAGATTTTGAAACTGATAACGTTATCGTCATTGCGTAAACTACAAAAGTGCACATTTGTGAAAACGGTGATGTTGTGCGCATGCGTAGTGTGTGCGCGCGTAGTGTTTCTTCACAAAGTGACATCGCCAACTACTGGCCTGGCATGCATAATATAGCGTTTTAAGGTGTTTTCGCAGATCGGTGTAAAAGGGGATTTTGACAACGTTGTCGTCTATACGTGAAAAACGCAAAGTAAAATTGTTTCTGTTTTTAGTGCATTGTTGTCATGTAAATGTACTCTAAATATCCTCTGTGGCCTGACTGCACACTGCAGTTGTCTGTCTGAAGCCCTGCAGAGAGATACATGAGTGCAGCCAAATTCTCTCTGTAAAGACTCGGAGATGAAAAGAACGGCATGAGACAGTGCTGTGAGGATAGATGGTTTTAACAGTGCTGTGTGTGTAAGAGCGAGAAGTTAATGCAGATCAGTCAATAGAGTTCAGCATGGTGTTAATATGGCTTAGCATGTTCTCCTAGCATGTAGAGTTCATGCATGGGGCACGGAGAGTGATGGCTATAATGGCAGCAGGTCACACACTCATTCTCTCTCTCTCTCTCCCTTTCTTTAATGAGAAGCCATTCTGAAGGAGACTTGCCACCTATTAATAAATCAAGGCTGAAAAGCTGTGCTACAGTGTGAGTTTTATTAAATCCACACGATGTAACAACGCTGCAGCACACAACAAATTAAACAAAATAAAAATAAATATACAATTGGGTCATAAAGTCAAGGGAAAATGTCTATTTTGCATTTTTGTAATGTACTACATTTATTTATTTCAAAATATATTAGCAAAAGAACAGTTTGAAAAGCTAGATCTTGTGTTCCAATGTAAGGAAAAACTATTTTAATTTATTTCTAAGTCACTAAACAAAAATAAATACATAAAAAATATATATATATTTCAAAGTCATAAAACTCGATTTTATTCCTGGTTAAATTCATCTTTGAATCGCAGATGTGCTCTCAGAATTTTGGACTCCCCTGTATATATTTTTATAACAGTTTGAAAAGCTAGATCTTGTGTTCCAATGTAAGGAAAAACTATTTTAATTTATTTCTAAGTCACTAAACAAAAATAAATACATAAAAAATATATATATATTTCAAAGTCATAAAACTCGATTTATTCCTGGTTAAATTCATCTTTGAATCGCAGATGTGCTCTCAGAATTTTGGACTCCCCTGTATATATTTTTATAGAAGCAATATTTGTACGTAAATACATAAGCAAGCACATGCCCACACGTAACTACACATAAAGCGACTCATTGCTTTCATAATAACCAAAATATGTTTTTCCCTCCAAGTCTCCTGGCATTATCAACAGCCATTCTGGCAGTGCATCAGCCCAAAGCATGCTCTTGTGCACGAGTTCTCTGGAATTCTTGGACATTTTGTAGGGAATTTCAGACATCTGGCTGTTCCTTTTGATCTATTTACAGGAAGAGGCTGAACTTTGGCCTACTTGTACACGCGCAGTGTGACATAGTCACAGGAGAATGTTCCTTTCTGGGCAAATACAGATAAACAACCATATCAGAGTGAGTGAGCCAAATTTAGAGCGCGAGTTAATACCCTAGGAAATCAAAGTGGAAAGACAGAAAAATAAGGTAGGGAGAATGAGGATAAGTGATGATGGGGACAAGTTTCCAGGAACCATATTTGAAAGGACAAGTAGGTCTATCTGCTCATACCATCTCTGTTCCTTTTTGGCAATAACACACAAACTGGAACTGAAGGCTTTAGCGATTTATGGTATGACGTGAAAGGAAGTGATGCTGAGTCATGCTAAATACAAGGAGCCTTTTTATTATAGCTCGCAATACTGTGCTTGTTTATTTTTGGTATATCACTTCATTTGAACCCATGTATAGCAACACCTGACAAATAAGTGATTCTACCAAGTGGGTTTTGACGGAGGAAGAAAATTATAGTGACCTGTGAAAACAAATTCTCAGGACATTCTGAGCTAAATTAGCTGTTCTGAGAAGCGCTCCTGGGAAACCCGGCCTGCGCTCATCTGGCCAACAGAAACACCACTGCGCAAATCAGCAATTTTACATTTCCTCACCCCAGTGTTCAGCTTATTACGCATGTCCGCTCTCTGATAACCTCTAAACCGCCATTACCTGCTCGCGCACACAGCACACTCACTCTGATGCAGCGTTTACCAGACAGTTTTATCCGAAATGATTTCTCTGTGAAGAAACCTGATATTAAAAGACTAGTTCACCCAATAATGAAGTCTGTCATTTACTCACTTCGCTGTTCCAAACCTGTTACTTTCCTCAACACAAAAGGAGATGCTAAGAACAATATTCACACTGCTCCCTTCTGTACTGTGAAAACAGTAGTTGTTATATTTGTATTTGCGCATATTTTAGAGCTGTGAGTCCATTCAAAATTAATTGCAAAGTTTTTGGTGATTAATCAGAATTAATCATGTTACGTGCAATGAATCATGATTAATCTCTTGCTCTGCATGGCAGTGTGAGAATAGAACCCTATACTCACAAAAAATGGGGGAAAACATTAGCATCTGGAAGAGAAAAGGATGCTATATTAATTAAAGGCATTAAACAATTCACATTAATCACAGAAATTAACACATTCATCTCCGTTCAGTTCTAGTACATTTTAAATACATACTACATTGGCCGTTTCAAAAGTATTAATATACAAAAACATAATTTTTCAAATTGTCCCCTATAGTATGACTTCAGAAGACTTGGAAAATACTGTACAAGTCATATGAACTAATTATGTGGTGCTGTTGAGTTGCTTTTGTATCAATTTTGAAACATACAGCATCCATCATGGGAGCAGCATGAACATTTTGCTGAACATCTCATTTGGTTTTTAATGTATGAAAGTTTTTAATGACAAGAGGGTGAGTAAATCATGACACAATTAGCATTTTTTGCTAAATTAACCCTCTACATACTTTGCTAAGGGGCACAACTGTGTTGTCTGACTCACTTGTGGGATTGAACCGGCAACCTTCCAATTACCAATCCTGAGTTTTAACCACCACACCCTAGGAAGGGGGTTAAGGGGTTGCGAATAACCACAAACTTAACTCAATGTGTAATGATCACCACATTTATATTTAAACAATAGCGTTTTCCGAGAAATTACACATTACTGTCAAGTGAGGGAATAGCTTCTTGGAAGTCTCATAGGCCTTGATATTACTGTACTGTATGCAGACTTGAATAAGTACCATGAGTCTTAGCTGACTCATGTCTAGCCGTCGGCTACGGCGCACGTAACTCAGCGCTCCCCCTGCAATCTTAAGGGATGTCTGTTACCCCCCTCCCTCTGAGTTTACAGTGCACATTTGTTCTTCATTTCACTGCACTTGCACTTAAGTATACTTCCTCTGACTCATGCCGCAAACAGGCCTTAAATCAGATCATCTGTCAGAGGGTCCATCTCAGCGGCGATTAACAACAAAGGAAAAAAATAACTCTGCTGTAGTTGCCTGCGTGTTGTTCACACAGTCTTTGCTTTCAAGGCTTGTTAGAGGCACGGGGTCAGCCTTACAGCTAACCACAGGAGCGAGTCATAAAGCAGAGATCTCTTAACAGAGGGCCCAGGGCCCAGGGCCAAGACTGCTTCCCAAAACTGAAGTGCTGGAGAAAAAAAAAAGTATTACAGTAAAAGTGACTCTAATTCCCAGAAGCCTAGTGTGGGGCCCCGGTGACATTACAGTTCAGTGCACACAACAGAAATGCTCTAGTAGGAGTTGCACTGTGTGAGGTGAGATGAACACTCAGTCAGGCTAATTATTGTGTGTGGGAAAAAACACAAACAAATCAATGTCTGCTTATGTATTTAACGGCTAATAATTCAAGTTTTCACACTCGAGTCATCTTCAAATGAAATACTCAGAACCAAGTGGACCAAAAACTAACTTAGTGAAGAATCAAGTTTTCTTTGCATTCACACTATCCTTGGCCTTTAAAGTGGGTCAGATCTTATTATAGTACATTTTAATATTCCTGATTTCAATGAAGAAAACAAATATATGGATGGATGGATGGATGGATGGATGGATGGATAGATAGATAGATAGATAGATAGATGGAAACTGTAGACGGATAGTTAGACAGATTTCAAGTAAGGAAACAAATAGGATGCAGAATTGCAATTCAAATCATTTATATAGTATAGTTTGCCAAGACAAACTTTTAATGATAGCTTGAGAAAGCCTTGTTTGATAGTTTTGAAATAAATTTAAAAAACCTTGAAGATGGATGGATGGATGAATATGTAGATGATGGATTGATATATGGATGGATGGATATATGGATGGACAGGCAGATGGATAGATGGATACTGTAGCCAAATGGATAGACAGATATATGGATGGGTGATAGATAGAGCTGGGTATAGAGTTCGATACTTTCTAGGCACCGACCGAATTGCCTCGATACCATAGAGTATGGAAAAGTGTCTTGTCGTTCGGTACCAAGTTTCGATACCTAAGGGGTTAATCTCGTCAACGTCAGTGAGCCAATAAGCATGCAAAATGCTTGATGTGCCTAAATCAAGTGCTGGTGATTGGCTCTGGTGAGGCATCAAGGAAAAACACTAGTTTACGCCGTCACGCCCAGAAACGTGGCTCACACGTGAGGCTGTAGTAAGCATCCAAAACCCCAATAGATATAAGGCTACATTTACACTAGTGCGTTTTTATTTTAAAATGGCATTATAAAATGATCCTCATGCATACTGGTGTTTCCACTGCATTTCAGAAAAGATCTCTGTCTACAATACACAACTGAAAATACACGTTACGTGACCATTCATGCACACTGTGGATGGATGGATAGATAGATGGATACTGTAGACGGATGGATAGACAGCTGGCTAGATGGATACTATACACAGATGGATGGATAGACAGATAGACGGACAGACAGACTGATTACATTCCAGATATAGAAACGTGTATTTCATTGTATATTTTTCTTCATATTTAATCAATTAACTTGTGTGAACCAGGGTGGAAAGACATTTAATTTCCCACAATATATTACCTGTTAAAATTGCAGTTCAGTAAATTCAAGTTCCAAATCAACTTCCAATGGGGTGTGTCCAATTAATACTGAGAACTGAATCTCCATAAAACACAACTTCAGTTGTAAACTCATCGCTGAATGCTTGAAACCTTAAAACAGCTCTGACATGATTATGCTGCTGGGTATTTTTGTGAATTAGGTTAGCACCTACCTCATGTTACATTATGCCCGCCTGATAACATCCCATGCGAAGATGAAACTAAATCTGCCAAGGATACGCACTATCGAGAGACATGTAATATAAAACAGAATGACCGCCTACGCTGTTATTTCCTTCTGGATAATTGTAACCTGTCTTTTAACCAATAGACTGATGTGTTTTCAAATGGTCCTCAACCTCTTTCTCCTTTCTCTGAGTGATTTCTTTCAGTGCCAATCCCACAATGACGTCTTCAATGACTTCACAGATCTGACATCAATCAATAACACCACAAAACAGGTCAGTTTTTCAATCTCTCCCAGCGATAATTGAATAATAAGAGGTCGTTTAATAATTGTGAATGGTATGCGTCTGAATGCAGGATATTGATGGGTTGTGCTCTAGATAAAAGATGAAAAAAACATTTAATTCATTCAATACAATCGTAACAGTCTGAGGCTAGAAAATGAGTGGGAAGAGGAGGAAGAATTAATCTAGCTTTCATAAGAAAGCCCGGGCATCACGCCAACCTCGGACTGCAGTGTACTTCATTGTCCACTGGCACGTAATGCACATGCTTCCTTAATGTTATGTTTTGAGAGGGCAAAGTCCTTCATTGTGGACCTTATCCATTGAGACATAAAATATGAGTAAACCCATAAAAACCACTGGCAAAATTTGGTATTATTTTTTACAAGATTGAATTGTGATTGTATTGCTAGCTCTGAAAGCACCTCATATTATGTCATGGTTTTATAGGGCAATTAACAAACAAATCAAGCCCATTTTTGACCCAGCTACCTACTGACCTCCACAAAACAATGTACTTAACAACCATTGTGTTGTGCTGAAAATACTTTACCTAATTTGGTGTTCCCAGTAAAAATGACTGGCATTTAAAAGAAATGCTTGTAAATCTCTCATTATGTGGAATTTTCATCAAACTTGTTTGCTTTCAATTAGCACAGGTTTTGTATTTCTTTTTGGAACTAATTGGTTGTAGGCCTCATTTATTTAAGCTTATGCACCTCAGTTTTTGAGTGAAAAAAGCATTATTTGTGGATAATCTTGGCAATGTTCACTCAAAAACTGAAGTACATAATCTCAGAGCAATCATTTAGTTCCATATCAGTCGATCAATCAGTTCCAAAAAGAAACACACAACCTGAGCTAATTGAAAGAAAACAAGTTGATAAAAAGATTTAATATAATACTTGAAAATAATATAGCATAACAGGACATTTATAAGCAATTTTATGTAGGCTGTTTTTTCACCCGGAACTCAAGTGTAACAAGGTGAGAAAATAAATATAAATACATACATACATACACACACACACACAAAGCATTTTTGGAAAATTCTCTTTGGGACAAAATGACCGGAATACAACATGAGGGTTAAGAACACATTAGCAGTGTGTTGTAACTAGGCACAACAACCCAAACAAGTGGTAAAAAAATTAGTTTTGTGCTGTGTAGCCCCACCCACACTAAAATCTCATAGGTTCAAAACCTTTCTCTGTGAAAGTGTCACATTGCAAAGTATTTTCACTTTAGTTGTGGACAAATTACATGGTGTGCCTGGTCAACACAAAACACAAAACAAATAAATAAAACAAACAAAAACACAACCTATAAAAATAAATAATAGAAACATATACAAATAAATAAATCAAATAAAACAAAACAAACACATAAAACATAAAACAACATAAACATACATACAACAGTAAAGGTTAAATGCATTGTCAATGCATGTTTCCTTTATATGCGCTATAATCCAGCTTTTTCAGGAGGATTACCTGACATAAAAAAGGCAAAGCCCGGAGGTATATCATAGAACCTGCATAGAAACCGCACGCACACTCTCATGTGTTTACTCTGCCCCACCATTGGCCAATAAAGCTGTGATGTAATCATGTCTTGTCTTTTTCTCACAGCTCAAATAGGAGAAGTCAATTACTGTACGTTCCTCCACATCGCCAATCTTCCTGGGTGCATGATTTGTCTGCATAGCGAAGCACACACACATTCACTGCTGTTTGCCCAGGAGCACATGGGAGAGGAGGCGTGACACATTGGCACATACGTCAGAGTTACAGATAGATCTTGTGTTGACATTTTATGTTCTCTCTCTATTTTACAACTTTATTCACCTTCATGTTAGGCCTGGCTCGCTGTTAAACCTTACTGTTTCCATCACACAAAAGTATACAGCCAGAGCAGGTATTCTCTCTACGTCAATGCACTGAGACGTGGCACTGCAGCGGAATGGCTCACAGCTGCCCAGATTGAGTTACCTGCCTTTTGACATACTTTCAGCTCTCAGTTTCTGTCCGTCTCTCTCTCTCACACACACACACATACACAATTTGTGCCTTATCTGTCCAACACACAATAGTTCCAGAACCTACTGAGTTGCCTAGCAAAACAGGGCATCATAGTCATGGTCACAACCTAACTTGAGTGACTTTGCCGAAAATCAAAGGCAACGTCGCAAGTATCCTTTGAGAATAAGGCAATCACAGTTTTGACGGGCTCATTCCTTCCAAACAAAACTCCAAGATGATGAGTAAAATACACTTCATTCAATACTGAAAAGTATCAAAACACTTCAACCTAAGTTAAAACAGACTGTTTATCTTTATTTTATCAACTAACTAAACTAACTAAACTCTTGGAATTTCACCTTTCGTGCTTCAAGTAAATAGTGCTATTTTGAATAGTAAGTTGAGTTGATGCCCATGTAAATCATTCAAATAATTTCAATTAGGATGCTACCTTGGAAATCATTTGCATAAGTAGCTCGCTAGGTTTTGGGACCGAGCTAATTTCTTGACTTATTCCCCACACTTGCACAGTCATTGGTACATTCGAAAGCACACTTTGCAGTTTCTAAGAGCATTTTAGGATTACATCTTACCTTAGCTTGGATAATGTGCCCTAGGCAGGGTTTGTTCACCCTGACAGCCTCCTTCACTGGTCTTAATGCATTTAAAGAAATACAGGCATCCCTCTAAAGCTCCAACCGCCCCGTGACCCAGAAAGCACCTGCCTCGGGACCACCAATACAACTGCACTGGAAAAGAGGGCAAGATAATTCACATGAAGAACTTGCTCTATAACAGAGGGTGTGTCCCTGTAAGCCCTCCCAATCACACACAGATGCACACACAAATACATAAAAAAAAATTAAAAAGGAAGCACACACCCTTGAGAAAAAAATCTGAAACCTGGCGCTGCAATAAAGGGAAAGAAACTCTAGCTTTCATCCTCTCGCTGGTACTGCTGCCAGTTCCATCAAAACACAAGTCCCTGTAAGTGCACACAACCGTGTAAGACCCAAAAATTCACAGTGTCAACATTACTATGAGACTTGTAGCCAAGATTCAGGCGTGTGGTAATGGTGGGATTTGGGCTCTACAGGTGGGCAAGTGCAGCTCACACATTTCACAATAGTCCCATTAGTTTTAGGTCAGATGCTAGAAAAAAAGCTTATAACTCAATTGTGTCTCATAGACAGCAATGAGATTACATAAAGTAAATGGAGACTTTGAGGGATTGTTCAGCCAAAAATGAAAATTGTCATCATTTACTCAACCTCAAATTGTTACAAACCTATAAAACTGTCTATCTATCTTCTGTGAAACGCAAAAATATTTTGAAAAGAAAAATATTTAAAGAGGTCTAAAACGACACTGGACCTTACTGATTTTCACTGTTTTGACAAAAAGCCCTGAGACATGTATTCTAGTTTTGGGTGAACTATCTCTTTAAAGCTGCAGTCCGTAACTTTTTTTGGTTAAAAATTATCCAAAAACAATATTTGATTATGGGTAGGTATTTGCGGGAAATTCGAGCATGCTGCCGCGTCATTACATCACATCTGTAAACAAAGAAGTTGTCCCGGCTACTAGGCTATCGCATGTGAGGATCCTGCAGGTGGTCGATCGTTTATACCCTTTTCTCACAGCAGCCAGAATAATTAAATGTATCAATTTGATGGCGGATTGTAATCCAGAAAGGATTATGTGTTTATGAAAACACATGTGAA
Organism: Sinocyclocheilus grahami; assembly: GCF_001515645.1. Lineage (NCBI taxonomy): Eukaryota > Metazoa > Chordata > Actinopteri > Cypriniformes > Cyprinidae > Sinocyclocheilus > Sinocyclocheilus grahami. The sequence continues at coordinate 471,312 of NW_015505180.1, forward strand.
TGAAATTAAATTATATTCCAGTTTTAAATGTGCTTCTGATTACAGATAACCTGGGATTACACAAGATTTGTATTTTAAAGACAACCAGTTCGAAGGGAGCATAATTTGCTTTTTGGGTAAAAGAATTTCGAATAGTATGACAACCAATGAGCTAACCGATCTTTAGATTAAATCACCATTGGTAGCACGATTTATTGTAATGCTTTTTTCCTCAGTTGGTCAGAACAAACATGGCAGACTTGTTACTTACTTGTTCAGATGACAATATACGGTGAAAATTCTTATTTGGGTCATATATTCCAAGACGTAGGCTAGAATCTGTGATTGCGAAGTACAGTAAATATCTACACCGGTGCGGTGACTGATTGCCACACATACTACTCAAAACATTAGATTCATCCGCGCTGGAGCCGTGTCGGCTCACAACCCACGCAAGGAAGATAATTCCGCAAAAAGGTGCAATTGCAGGTTTTCAAACAGAGATGGCGATAAAGAGGCAAAACTTACGGACTACAGCTTTAAATCAGGGCTGCGTTTCCCGATAACGGTGTCTCTTAGTGCACTACGAAGACTCTAAAGGTACACCTTAACTAGGAGTATACCTTTCCTAGGTGTGTTCCCCGAACTATACCTTAGGACAGGGATGCCCAACCCTGTTCCTGGCGATCGACTGTCCTGCAAAGTTTAGCTCCAACTCTAATCAAAGACACCTGCCTTTAATTTTTAAGTGATCCTGAAGACCCTAATTAGTTGCTTCAAGTGTGTTTGATTAGGGTTAGAGCTGAACTTTGCAGGACAGTCGATCGCCAGGAGCAGGGTTGGGCACCCCTGCCTTATAATGTGGTTTAAGGTAAACCTTCCTACGTGCGATGTTAGCAGGTGCTGTCCATGGCGGTGGTGCTGAATAGGTTGATATCGATGGCTCGAGAATCGATTGTTCACTACAGGAGCTCGCTCCTTCACTGCTTTATAGAGCGGGTAAAGTATTGAGAAAGTGATGTTCATTATAAAGAAGTACTTTAGAAATATTACAAATTGCATTTATCGGGGCTAAAATAATCCAAATCGCAAACTAAATGCAACCTTGGATATCACATATATATATATATATATATATATATATATATGTGTGTGTGTGTGTGTATGTATGCATGTATAATTTTGCAAGTGTGCGAACCTGCAATCTCACGGCCAAAAGTATTCTGCCTTAACCAGCTACATTACCTGGCTGTTTGGCTTTGCTTGATTTTGAAAGGATAATTTATATTATCATGTTCATATATATTATGAAGGCCTGGTCGAGCGCCGATGGGTTGGCGATGGGGATAAGTGTCCCGTCCACAAGGCCAATTACTCACGGGTCACCCGCAATGGCATGGGAGCCTTGATGTGCCTCCATCACTTTGTGCCTGGCGAAAGGCATACGTATATAATCGATGGCGTGGCGGAGCAGGATGTCTGTGACTAAGCTCCTTCACTGCTTTATAGAGCGGGTAAAGTATTGAGAAAGTGATGTTCATTATAAAGAAGTACTTTAGAAATATTACAAATTGCATTTATCGGGGCTAAAATAATCCAAATCGCAAACTAAATGCAACCTTGGATATCACATATATATATATATATATATATATATATATATGTGTGTGTGTGTGTGTATGTATGCATGTATAATTTTGCAAGTGTGCGAACCTGCAATCTCACGGCCAAAAGTATTCTGCCTTAACCAGCTACATTACCTGGCTGTTTGGCTTTGCTTGATTTTGAAAGGATAATTTATATTATCATGTTCATATATATTATGAAGGCCTGGTCGAGCGCCGATGGGTTGGCGATGGGGATAAGTGTCCCGTCCACAAGGCCAATTACTCACGGGTCACCCGCAATGGCATGGGAGCCTTGATGTGCCTCCATCACTTTGTGCCTGGCGAAAGGCATACGTATATAATCGATGGCGTGGCGGAGCAGGATGTCTGTGACTGAGTGAACGCATCGCCACACCGAGGTCTTACTCAGCCCATATCCATCCCCAACCACCTCCAGAAAACTCCCCACAGCATAAAAACGGAGAGCCGGGACTTTAGGGGGTAGCTCCATCGAGTTTGTCTCGACAAAGTTGGACCAACAAGATGTAAAAGCTGCTGAATTTGCTCCCGTGGCAGGCGACATTTTTGTACAATTGTATCTTTTGACATGGTAGCTATTCTGACACTACCTATTATGAAATAGTGAACATACACTAACTGGCTACGCGGACGCAGCCATCTTTGATTTAGGACAACTATTCGCTGTCTCGCTGCCATAGTTTGACCAAACTCCCCATCGCATTCATTCCCTCTAAATAGACTTCTAATGATGTGCTGTCTAATGGTTTGCCAGCCGATGTGCCTTTGTATATTATAATGGAAACACTAACAACCATCAGTTTTATTCTTTGCATAAAAACACTTCAATTAATTGAACACTTGGGTGTATTACAACTTTAGAATTGTAATATTTATTTGGTTCTGCACTTTTTCTTGCCACAGAATTACAATCGTATCGGCTGAAATGTGAAGAAGCTTTTTGCACTGCTTTTTTGGCCACTAGCGGAGTGAGCTGTGAACAGCGATAAGGTATAGCTAAGAGTAGTCCAGACTAACCTTACGAACGAATGACTTACAGAAGGTATACTTACCTAAGAACGTTTCGGGAAACACGTATTAACGATAAGGTACAACTTAAGATATAACTTACAAACGACGTAGCATTCAGAAGGTTTCGGGAAACGCAGCCCAGAATTGTCACCTGTTAACCTCAACCTGTCAACCGTTCTTGCTAATCTCTCGCTAATGATAATGTCTCTGCGCTCAGGTCTGTAATCATGTTTCATCGTCATCAAATTTATTTTCAAAAATCTAAATTATCTAAGCCAGGGATCTCCTACCCTGCTCCTAGAGTGCTACCGTGTAGAAAGTGTCCCCCTTCGATACATGGACTATTCCAGTCACCTCTGTTGCTTGCTGCAAAATGGAAATGCATTGTATTGGACACCCATCCCCATTTATACAAGAAGGTCAACATTATAATATTGTAATATTATATGTTATATTTTGCCTTTATTAATCAGTGTTTATACCACTTAATTTTTATTAATGTTGTGTTGTGTTTACATATATTCTTATATTCATACTTATGTTTGCATTTAATATTTACAGAACTACACATTTCTGCACATTTAATAAAGATAACGATTTGGATTATAACCTGAGTGAGAGTTTGTCCTTGTTCTGGACAAACTGTAGCCTCCATCCAAATTTGAGCCGCTTTTCCACTATCGGGCCGAACGGTTCCTAAGAACTGTCTGGTACTGGTTGTATTTCCACATGAGCCTGGTACGGCGCGGCACGATTACAAACCCTTCTCGGCCTGAAATTCTCGGCACGGTTAGACAACCGTGCTGAGCCATGCTGGTAGAGCGCGTGACGTCGCCACTCTGTTGCCTGGCTATCAGTTTCTCCATAGCTGGCTAAGCGGAAGTGCACTATTTGATCAAACAGCCAAATAAACAGCTACGCTATGTAAAAAAGAAAAAATTGTCTGAGACAGTTTGGTCTGTGGAGGAAACATTTGCGCTTACTGATATTATACCCGTCATCACCTTCTGTTTATTTTATTTTTTTCGCATCAAGGGTTGTCATTTCTTCTGTTATTTAACGTAGTAAATATCGGATAAAAATATCCCAAAAACAGAAATATCTGTTCATCGTCCATATCGCTGTTTATGTTACACTTGCGTTACCAAGGCAACGACTGACGCATTTGTATTACATTCCAAATAGCTCCGTTATGAGCACCACAGTGGAAAATGAAACCGTATCCATGCTGACTGGCCCGGATCGGCATGGAATGGTACGGTTAATCAATGAGAACCGTTCGGCCCGATAGTGGAAAAACGGCTTTGGACTAGTAATTCGAGTACAGATTCGCAAGATTTTCCATACCGTCCTGCAGACTTCAGTTCTAACCCTGCTCCAACACACCTGTCTGTAATTATCAAGTAGCCCTGAACACCTTGATTAGCTAGTTCAGGTGCGTTTGATTGGTGTTGGAGCTGAAATCTGCAAGATGGTAGCTTACCAAGGACCAGGTTTGGAGACCTCTAATCTAAGCTATTCTATCCACATTGATTTTTTTTTGCATTATAATCATAACGTATGGCAACAGTTTGTTCATTTGTGTTTTTATCTCTCCTAGTAATTTTAAAATTACTTTAAACAACACATACTTTAAGTTTCCCAAGCTATTAACAGAGCAGTCTTTGAGTAATAACTGTGTCCTCTGGATTCCCCTAATATACACACAAGAACACATTCACAGATATTCCTCACCTGCCCCTTTACTTATTCTCATTCTGCTTTGAATGTTAAGAAACATGGCAGTGTTTAAATGTCGACCCGGTCACACACGCCACTCACATTCAAACACTGAGTAACTGTAATAGTGGCACCCAAGCTTGTTACCGTGGAGACCGGGGAGGAGAAGTTAGTCTGCTTCACTCCTGCATCCTTTGCGACCATCTTTGTTCCAACTGTGCATGACACATTCATCTCCTAACTCATTTTAAACACTCATACACATCAAAGAATGGAAAAACCACTGACCCGCAGCATTCTTCGTCCTGATCTTGCAACATTAAAACTATCATTGATTAAACTCTGGCCTGACCTAGAATATTTCAGCGGCAGTGACATCACCTGTCAACGTCAGCATGAGTCTCATTGGAGCCGTGGTGATTAAGGCGCCTAGTAGTGCTGAAATATGAGTTAACGTGGCGCTAATGAGCATGAACTTTTCAAACACCCCTACCATGAATCAGCAAAGCGGACAGAATAAGGCCTTCAAGAATGCAAACACACACAAAGTTACTGCATGCAAATATGCACTCTTTCAACAGTACACAGTCATATGTACACAGCAAATGAACACAACACTGTACTTCTGGTGACGTATGTTTAGAGAAACCATAAAATATGGTACCAGTCAAAACTTTGAGCCTGAATCTGTAAAACACAAAAGAAGATATTTTGAAAAATGTCTTTGTCCATACAAAGTCAATGGGGTCCAAACCTACATTGTTTTGGACCCCATAGAGTTCCACTGTATTTCAAAATATCATCTTTTGTGTTCCACAGAAGAACGAACATCATACAGGTTTGGAACAACATGAAGTTGAGTAAATAATGACAGAATACTTCATAGTTTTGATGACTTTACTATAATTTTAAATTGTAGAGAAAAGTAATACAAAAGAATGAACAGGTGTGTCCAAACTATTGTCTGGTAGTTTGTGCGTGGCTGGTGATAAAGATGGTAATAAAGCTGATAAAGATTTACAGGTGGGCAGGTGGACATAATGGGTCAAGGTGCGTCCTGGCCACACCTACAGCTGCATTCACCAAAATCATTCATGAGGCAAAGTGTGGGCAGATGCCACAAGACAAACCAACACAATGAATAAAATGCAATTTTTATGCATGACAAAATGAGATCGAATGAGAAAAGAAAAATGACGAAAACCTGATAAGTCATTCACCATTCTTAGTGGAATCAATCCAAGCAGGAAATTGTGTTTAAATACTTTACATTTTTCAAAACTGTACTATTGGAATGTACATTCACATTTCTTAAAGCAGACTTTGTTTGAAACACTCTCATGCTCAACTCTTCTCATGCTAAAGAACATCATCCTCACAAGCTACTTACTCGAATGCCACTACACCTGTACACTGAAGCCTTCTGGTCCAAGAAACCCACTGTTGACACCAGACACAAGCATACTCACCATATCTCAGTAAAAGCTTCAATATGACCGATTGATGATTTACCGATTTTAAAAGTAACACTCACTGTCACGCAGACATCTCCTGACTTCGTTCACCATCCAACAACAACTGAGAGACAATCCAATAAGTTCCTGTGAAGGAACCTTGCTGCTCTACTTTCCACAACAGAGTGATCCCAAGCAGCCTCTCCTGTTACTTTCACTCACTGCGTCTGCGTGTGTGTGTGCGTGTTTTGCACAGTCATATACGACGCATCCAGTCAAGCGATTCCTGCCAAGTGAGTCCACAGGCAAGCCAATCTCACTTTCCCTCTCTTCCTCCTCCCTCCTATCTTCTCTCTCAGCCCTCTCCTTCTGTAAATGCTTCATGTGTCATCTATCAGGCACTAATTCATTCATAGCCGCAGTATTAACAAGTCCACTGGGGTGTGCTGTTTCACAAGGTTCCTTCGAACAAAAGGGCTTGGTTATGCTGGAGCGTTGTTTTGAGGTTGAGGATGCGTTGCTTTGAGGTTGCTAAGAGGAAAAGGGAGGGCCGATGGTAATGGATGAGTTCAATCAAAAACAACTTGTCACCACAACAGATGTTTTGAAGAAAAATTTATTTTTTTTCACAACGCTTGCAGCTTGTAATCATCTGGAAAACTTGAGGGAATTTTTTGCCCAAACTTGTTGTAGAATAAACACCACTACTTCAGTAAAAACTAATGAGCTATAGTTCAGAATCAGAAGGTACTATTGCGATACCCAATGAGCAGAGAATTCACTTACAATAATTATGGCAATACAGGAATGCTCATAACCTGAATTACACATCAAGCGCAACACTCATAACACACAACCTAACCAAGATAAGTAGTTTGTCCACACTAAAAGTGAAACTTATAATCGCAGCCAATCAGAACATTTTTAATGTTTGATATACACTTACGTGGAGCAGAATTTTAAACCAATGACATTTACAGTGGGCGGGGCTACATAATTAGAACCCAATTGATCACAAAACATCCTGTTGCTGGAGGCTTCTTGCGTTTGTGGCTAGCTGCAAACGCAAATTAAAACATGCTTAATCCATTAAAGGGGTCATCCGATGCCCATTTTCCACAAGTTGATATGATTCTTTAGGGTCTTAATGAAAAGTCTGTAACATAGTTTGGTTAAAATTTCTCAATGGTAGTGTAAAAACACCTTTTTTACCCAGTCAAAAACAGCTCTTTTCAAAGCAAGCCGTTTTCTAGCATTTTCCTTTAAATGTTAATGAGCTCTGCTGACCCCGCCCCTCTCTTCCGAGCCGCTCTCTGAGGGACTGTTTACTTTAGCCGCATTCATCGTGAAACTTGCGAATTAGCACATTATTAGGAAAGGCGATTTGCAAAGATTCATTAAAAAACCTTATACTCACTTCTTCTGTAGGTGAAGCTGGATCACGAATGATTTGCGCGAAAAAACACATTTAGGTAGATCGGGGACGCATTCCCTTCAGACACAAACGTAATCCACTGCGTCTTCAGCGGCTAAGATGTCGGGAGTAAATGACTTCTGCTATGTTCATTATTACATCCAACAACAGAACACCTCAGTTGCTTAGGAGTCATTCTTGTCTACATCTGCTCTGGCGTCGAAACAATGGAGGACTGATGACATCTCTCTCAGGGCGGGTCTAAGGTAAGACACCAGTCCAGTCTGTGCTGAAACGCTACTGTCAATCAAACTATCGCAGGAGGGGACAGGCATCTGAGATCGGCTCGATTTGAGAAAGGGGTAAAGATTTTGGTAGATTTAAAAAAAAACACTGGGTGGATTTTTATCATTATAGAACATTGTGTACACATACTGCCAACACATATTTCAGTTCAAACAACTTGTAAAAGTGCATGTAGCATCGGATGACCCCTTTAACTAAAAATGAAAGGCACATGATTGAGTGCAAATGTCCCCGCAGAGCTAATTCTGAGAGTGAAAATAAAAGTTTAATAACAGTAAAGGGCAGGCAGTCCATCTCTCTCGGTTTCTTTCTGATTCTTTCGGTACTCAAGGGGAATTCCACAAGTGCACATGCTCATTGCCGCCACAGAATGGATCCAGTAACAGGAAAGCGGTCATTGTTGCAGGTGCCGATTCCACTCACAGCATAGGAATCCGGTGGCAGACCTCACACAAGGGCAGACGGAGTCAACAGTGGCGCCGCACTGTGACGAGATCACAGGCTTGGGCGCTCGACTCATACTACTGTCATTTCCCTCAACTCGCAGGAAAGCGAGGGTAAGAGTGTGTGTGTGTGTGATATACACTCCTCTATTCTTGCTCTGCTGACCCTTCACCCAGTCTTGCATCCCATCCTCCTTCACGAATGAGTGAGTCACTTGATCCTTCACTTTCACTCACCCTAATTTGTCAGTCACTACCCACAACCCTCTAGCAACTCTCTCTGTAGGAATCTGCCAAAATGGGCCACCTCCTCCTTGTCCTCCTGCTGCTTAACCAACCCTCATCCTTTGACACGCTGTTATCCCAGACCCTCCAACATCACAACAAGACCTCCCACAAGAATCCACCATCAGTTTTACTGTAATTATCACCCCTATGTGGACATAAAAGGACATTTCCTCTATATGCTCCGTTTAGACTGAAAACAGCTATTGAAGATATGATTATAAATGAGGTTTTGTATTAAAAAATGTCATTCTATTTTGACAAGGAATCAGTTGCTGTTACAAAGTAATGAAAGGCAAAGCATTTGCATATTAACTGCAGCAGTAAGATGTCGAGATAACAAGAAAATTAAGTTGTAATAAGAAAACAATCGAGAAAAATATATAAATCATTTAATATATATAATCCATGGCCTCGTAAGGCTTCAAATAAATTAAATAAATAAATAAATAATTTTGGGTGTCTTTGTTGTGGCCGATAGCTATCAGTGTGACGTTCCCCTGAAATAAATTCTGATTGGTTGAGAGGGTAACATGTTCTAGTTTGAACAGCTTATCTTGGCATCAGCAACCACAAACACATCAGCAGTTTGTTTTGAGATCCGTCCGGCTCTCTTTTTTCCACACTTTGCTCTTTTCACCAAAAACGAACAGTGAAACTTTTCTGTCGCCACTAAGCCATCAACTGCTGCTCATCAGAAGTAAAGGTGTGGTATGGGATAGTGCCAGAATGCCATTATGACCAGGTTTCACAACGCGTACAATCATGCAAATGCTGGCCCACACGTCCGCAAACATGTACACATTCCTGACGTTCCCCACACCAGGTAAACAAGTGAGCCATTGCACACACAGGGCATTTATTATTTCTGTGCAGACAAACTACATAGTGACCCCTGAAAACATAGCCATGACACCTCATTCACATAAGTAAGTTTGCCAAGACTAGTATCACTACACTGCATAACAGTGTTCTGGCAACTGCCCAAACATGCTCTTCTTATCCAACTAACCTTGACTAGACATAGCATAACTTTGATACACACACATGAATCTCCACAACAACCTCCTTCACAGAGCAAAAACTCTCTCATCTGAAAGTCAATTTTTATATTTATATATATTTTACTGTGCTAAAGATCAAAAGCATCCATTATCTAGCAAATGACATAACTTTGTCAGATAACAGACCTTTTAGCTCTCCATTTGTTCGATTAACTGAGGTTCTGAGATGTTTATTAAACTGTAACCATAGAGATAAAGAGATACAATTATGCAAGTATGAGATGTGTTTCTGAGTCATACTTCCTAATATTTAGGCTTCGGCAGCGCAGACAAGACCAAACAATCTTCATTTACTAACGCAGGAGCAGTCAAGCACCTGTCCTTTATGATGTTCACATTTTTAAATGGTGCTTCCCCATGCAATACTTGCCACAATGACGTTAAAATGTTTTTGCTAAAGATTGATTACTGTCCCAAGTCAAAAGTTTAATATGATTGTCATGAATCAAGCCAATTCTCTTTACTCCGCGTTACAATGATATTCTGGTCCCTCTTTAATGTAGTTGTTTTATTGTATGTCCTTTGGAAATTGTTAGCTACTATTCACATCCGTAGCACAAGCCGTTTAATGGTGAAAAAATAGTAATAGCTATACTTATAATTAGCAAGCACCACTGCAATTACGTTTTGTACAAGAACATACTAACGTGTAAATATAACCCCCTATTTCAGGGTCACAAGAAAGCCGCCACTGTCTAAGGTGTGTAATTTTAACGCTCCATTTTATAAGCATCCAAGCTGTATAATCAGAGGGAATATTAAAATGTCAGTCATACTTTCACATGCGACAGCACACCTTACAGGTCCTCTAGCATCAATGTGTGAAATGAGGAATAACACACACCTTGCAGAGACATATTCATGCACTTGACATAATCTGAAGTGCTGTCCTCCTATGAGGTCAAGTCTTTTCATAGTGCTCTGACTCCCATAAAACTGATGAGTCAGTCTCTCATCACTGCGGTGTTCTGTCACCATTTAGAAGTGTTAACATAATGGCCGTCCCAGCATGCACCATCATCTTTCAGTATGGCTTGCTTGGAAGTCACCAATGGGCCACTCAGTCAAGAAATGACTTTTTATGGAAGCCGAGTCAATACTAGACCAGAGGATATGACTAAATATGTATCAGTTTTCATCTCTGTAAATGTGAGACTCCGTGGGACTCATAATAATGTCACAATATTAATGAGTTAAATGCATTAGGTGAAATGTATTAGATTTATAGAGGCAAATGTAGATTTATGATATATGGGCAGACCTGCACATCCACAGAAACTTTTTTCCACCTTCCCTTTTTGGAGGAAATGGGGAAATTAACCAGATTCTGAGTCAGATTCGATATTTACTATTATGTGAAAAGGTGCAGTGAGTCTGTGTGGGCTTATATATTATGTTAAATATATTAATACGGCTTTCAAATCTTGCATTTTCATATAAAATTTGTGTGTTTGCTTACCAAGACTAATCATACTTTCATATGCTGATTTCATTTGGTGCTTAAACATTTCTTATCAATGTTGTAAACCGTTGTGCTACTTAATATTTTTTCAAAAACAGTGATACATTTATCAGGATTCTTTGATGAATAGAAAGTAGAAAGTTCAAAAGAAAAGCATTTATTTGAAACATTTTTGTATTGACCAACCAGCATTCAGTTCAGATAGATCCATTTTAAAACACTTTATATGAAGTCACACTGGTTTGAAAGCTGTATTAATACTGTTGAAAGCTGTGTCCCTACATGCCACTGTAGGCGGTAGATGACTTGGTTTCTTGAAAGGAGTGCCATAGTACAAACCTCTATTCAGTGAGCTGAACACAGGACTTTCTCTTGAAGTGTGGTGGTTCTGAAAGCTCAGAGGAATTCAAGAGAAGAACCATGCAACATCAATGCTACAGAGCTTATATTCCTGACAAGCCCATAAAACCCAGCAAGGCCAAACCCACAATAACCTAATACAGATATGCACCATGACTTTGCTGACGGACAACCCACATGAGCGGTTAACTATCCAACCAGGGCCTGATGGTTGTAAAACAACATTTTTGGCGTACCGAGCAATTACCACACCAGCCACTAGAGAACGCCCATCCTGTTTCTCTGTGTGTGTACATATGCAGACGAGATGCCAGTTAGCACCAAAGCAACCCATCCTCACCATCCCAGCATGTTTGCCAAAAGTAGCCTCTCCCCAGGGTGTGCTGTGTCCGCTGTGCCGCTAATGACGCCTGGTATTAGCCTGGTTTTTGCAGTGCACTTAATAGGCTCATTAAAAGGCCTGTCACTGCTGAGCGGTCCCCCAGCTCTGGGTAATGACACTGCAGCAGTGGATCACACATGCACACCGCCATGTTTTCATCATAACAGAGTGCTTTCTCATTCTCATTGGCATTTAAGTTCAGAAAGTGTCTGAACTTTCAGTTCTGGAGAGTGCAAATGGAAACCGGATTAAGATGTTGGGTTTGAAGCAGCCCATAGGTCCTAAATCAATTGTTGTGACTGGGGACTCAAAGAGAATTTGTTCAAAGAGCATAACTGCAGAGCATTAAAAGAGACATCCAAAAATTAAAAGATAATTCCATACCTGCATGACTGACTTTCTTCTGTGGAACATAATATTTTGAAAAGATACTTTGATCACCAAAAGTCAATGGTAGAAGAATAACTTCTTTTTGTATAAAGTAAATGATGCCAGATTTTTCATTATTGGGCGAACTATCCCTTTAAGTGACTGATTTTAGAAAAGAGTTAGTGTTAGAGTGTTGACACTACCATCTTGTGGTCAGTAAAAAAAAAAACTACATGACCGATCAAAACTAGGTTTTTACATGTGCTAAAGAAAATATGACAGGTGCTTGTCTTTGCAAAACTTGCCACCATGATGCTAGAGTGTCATAGGTCATTGCTGAGGTGTTGCTACACGATTGCTAAGGTGTTCTGAGTGGCTTTTAGCATATTGCTATGCTATGCTACATGCCCAACTCTATGTATAAATGATATTCTGGTCCCTACAGATCAGGTTCCCCAGGTTCCTATGGTATTTTTCAGACTGTTTTGTCATTCACAAGGCAGAAAAATCTAATTAATTATAAATGTACTAGCACAACTCCTAATCAAGTCAAATGGTTTGAAGTAATATTCACCTGTAGCACAAAAAATTATGCATGAGTCACGCACTAACACTCAAGATTAGGTGTTTTTGTTGAAATGACTAACCCTGAGTAATAGTACTATGAATATGTCTGACCACACTAGGTTTCAGCTGTCAGTTTGGAGCTGCCAATGATGACTGATGCTGTAGCTTAAGGAAAATCATGCTGGTCAGCCTATACAACAAGTCGGGCTTATCTTGCATGACAGTCCACGGCCTGGTAATCGCTGTCATAAAGTGAAAACAGAATAAGTCACAGAATAATAGACTGAAACAGGAAATGTATTTAGCTTTTGTTTAAACAGAGAAATAGTTTTGTTCACTTTTTTCGGGGGATCTCTGTGGCCTTTTCTGGACACATGTGATTCTTGTTTATCATTGCAGTGCCTCTTGGCAAACACAGAGCTGAACATTGTGTTCTTGAGTGTCTTTTTACAACAGCCATCATCCGGCCAAATAATGTTCTTTTTCGGCATCACCTTCGCCCCTGCCTCAACAGGACTCCGGGTTTCTTTGCTTCTCCTCACTTTCTTGACTCTTATCCTTGTGGTTTTTCCCTATTTCTCTCTTATTTTATATTTCTTTCCCATATATACAAGTTCTTAAAGTGATGGTTCACCCAAAAATAAAGCTTCTGTAATCATCTCGTCAGACATACTATATTGCTTTGAAAAGTAACAGCACTATACTGTATGATTTATGGTTTCACTCTTGTCCATAGCACAACATATGGGTCAAAGTTTAACTCAATCTTCATATCCATATTCACAAGCCATATTCCCTCTCCACTTGAGTTTGCCTTCACTTTGTTTGCATTTACATATTTCTGAATCATTTCCCCATGCCTCTTCTTTGTAACTGCTTTGAAGGAGCTTTCATTTATCTTGAAAAACTCAACTCAAAACCTCTAGTCAAATGATAAAAACAACACTTTCTGATTATATGTGTCACAAAGTTTGATCTGGCTTTGAGTACAGGACGCTTTCAGATGTTTTCGAAAGCATTACATTTCACACAACTCAGTCCCCCGGAAACCCCAGACAGCACATTGCTTTCCTACGAAAGCGGTAAAATCCCCACAGGAGGTCTGGCAATCGGCCAGGGACGTGCCATCCAACTAAAAAACACTATGTTTGAGGGACACGTCCTTCAGCCAATCACGTCGCTCAGTCATCCTGGCGCTGACTTATTGTTACAGATTCATTTCAGTATTCATCACAGCGCTTGCTCTGCCTTTCTGACTTTGCGTGATATCCTAACCACACAAACACAAAGCGTGGTGAACTGACTGACTTCACTACAATCTTTTGTAGTGCTCTTTTATAGTTGAGAGACTTAATGATTAATTTGAATATTAACTTAGTCTCAGATATTTCTTCTAATACAAAAACAGAGTTAGAAACAAACTAAATGGCATGAGGCATTTGTTGACAATGTAAGAGTATTGCAGCATAACATTAATGTGAATAGCAGCTTATACAAGGAAGAAATTGATGAGAAATGTTTGAAATCATATGGAATTTTCTGACTTTTGAAGACTATTAAATCTGAGTTTGAGACATTTAAATCTTTGGAACAGTCGTGACATTTATTAGGGTCTATTTCTCATTAAAAAAAACTTTCAAATCTTCATTTCATTGCTGTGAAGGAGAAACGACAGATATTAATAAATATCTCATAAATATAAATATTTATATTACATATACAACTGGGAATACAATGAGCATGTTGTCTTTCACAAACTCTGAGTAATTCTGTCCGAGTACAATTTAATCCCATTTTACATAATTCGAAAATATTACCAAAGCTAAACATCTGTCACAAGCCTCAAAGAGGTTTTTCGCCAAAATCACTTCAGCAGTTTGCATATGCAAATCTATTTAAGTTCAACAACCCACAAATGTATGTGTTAAAGGATAAATTCTCTAAAGGAAGTCAGGAGCGTCAGCCCATGTGAGTGTGAATGTCCCAGACATATAAACCCTCCAGCGCAAGCCAACAGTAGGGATAAAAAACACACAGGACAGATCAAAACAATGTGTGCGGACGATGTGTACTCACCTCCATCTATCTCTCCTCTCTGTCTGCCTTTCTCTCTCTCTCTCTCTCTCTCTCTCTCTCTCTCAATCCATCCAGTCACGTTGACAATCAGGTGCTAGAAAGAGAGAAAAAAGAGAACAGACAAGTGTTCATGCCGTTTCCCCTCTTCAAATGAGTGATCACATCACTCTCTCTCTTGTCTTTTCATTCTCTGTTTCAGTTGCGCTGCATCCATTTCTCCCGGAAATGAAACTGACGCACACGCACATTGCCGCAGATACAGCTGTGCAATCTTTCTTGTGATGTTTCACTGTCTTGTGTAGTGCTCCTTTGAATAACTATTTTTATGACCTGTTGCCCAATGATTCATGCTGGTTGCACAACCAGGCAAAGTGCACAGCAGTACACATCTGGATATGTATACACACGTTCACTAAAACACACACAACAGTGAGTGTGACAATGGGTCAGAAAACTCCCACACAATCCATCCAGTCACGTTGACAATCAGGTGCTAGAAAGAGAGAAAAAAGAGAACAGACAAGTGTTCATTGCCGTTTCCCCTCTTCAAATGAGTGATCACATCACTCTCTCTCTTGTCTTTTCATTCTCTGTTTCAGTTGCGCTGCATCCATTTCTCCCGGAAATGAAACTGACGCACACGCACATTGCCGCAGATACAGCTGTGCAATCTTTATTGTGATGTTTCACTGTCTTGTGTAGTGCTCCTTTGAATAACTATTTTTATGACCTGTTGCCCAATGATTCATGCTGGTTGCACAACCAGGCAAAGTGCACAGCAGTACACATCTGGATATGTATACACACGTTCACTCAAACACACACAACAGTGAGTGTGACAATGGGTCAGAAAACTCCCACACATAGAAAAAGGAGAGATGGAGCAGGTAGAAAACAGCTCAGGCTGAAGTTTATCTGTGGCCAACTTATGGCAGGAGCGATCTACTCGATCTAGTCTATATGTTGAGACTTGTATGTGTGCGTGCCATGAAAGAGTTGGATGTGATGGCATAAGAGTTTAGGGAGTAATTTGATTCTCATATTGGCCAATTTGAGTTGGGCTGATGCAATTCAGTGTCATGTTTAAACACAACAACAACAGCCGTGAGAGAGAAAACAAGTTTTGAGAAGGGTAGGAGGTTGAATTGACAATGGAAGTAACTGCGTCACGGTTAAAATAATAATTGACTTTTCTCCAAAGTGTTAAAGGAATTTGCCCTTAGTCTCAGCCTCAGACGTCACACTCACAGACCGTTTGCTGAATGTCTGATGCATATGTCTCACAAAATTGGAAACACTTCAGGAGTTCTCTTTCAAACAATCGCTCGGTATCTCACTATGAGAACGCCCTCTGGCGTGATAGACTATGGAAGCACCAATTACATAATGTCTGTCCGAAGGACGGACCAATCACTAGCTTGTGACAAGGAGCCCACCCTCTCCCTATACATACAGCTGTGATCTCCAAAATGGCATTCTTGTTCTCTTCCCTGTGAAGAATTTCCTTCAGCACCTAGGCTGTGGTACTTTCAGTTCGTAGATGTACCGTCAAGGTTGACATTGCCGAACGCAGTACAGTCAAAAAGAAAATCTGTTGTGAATTTTTTTTTATTAGATATAAAAAATATATATGTACGTGTGTGTATGTAGGCTATATATATATTAATTTAGATATCATGAAATAAAATTTCTCATATCGTCATATGTCACTGCACCTTCATTGGCCCATGTAGTTATTCTTTCTTTATTTTCGAGTCTGTTTGGCGGCTTCGGAAAGCATACGTTATGGGAGTTGGCTATATCATTCCCATAGTGAGATACCGAGCGATTGTTTGAAAGAGAACATTAGGTTACTTGCGTAACCTTGGTTCTCTGAGAACAGAGCGAGGTATCTCACCAAGCTTCCCTACTCACATAACACGGGCGAAGAGCATTCTTAGAATGCCTTTTCGGAGATCACAGCTGTATATAGGGAGTGGGTGGGCTCCTTGTCACAAGCTGTGATTGGTCCGTCCTTCGGATACTATAGGTAGCGCACTCCTAACAACCTGCGCACTTTGCTTATGTCTGTTAATACACTACTTAGTTTCTTCTGTTGGTCTCTGGAATTGTCAGTCTGCAGTCAACAAAGCAGATTTCATTACATCTATTACTAGTCATTCAAAACCTGACATTCAAGACATCATGGCCCTGACAGAGACGTGGATCAAACCAGAGGACACTGCTACTCCTGCAGCACTCGCCAATCATTTCTCATTTTCCCACACTCCCCGTCTGGCTGGAAGAGGTGGAGGTACTGGTCTGCTTATCTCTAATTACTGGAAATGTATTCCTTTACCTTTTCTGGGTATTAACAGCTCCTTTGAATCACATTCAGTCACTATTACACACCCTTTTAAAATCCATTTTGTAGTTGATTATCGACCCCCAGGACCACAAGGTAACTTCTTGGATTGATTAGATGTGCTACTCTCAAACTTTCCTGAGGATGGTACACCCCTAGTTATGCTTGGAGACGTCAACATCCACCTAGATAAACCTCAGGCTGCAGACTTCAACACTCTGCTTGCCTCTTTTGATCTCAAGAGAGTGTTAACTATGGCTACTCACAAATCAGGCAACCAACTGGACCTTATTTACAGATGACACTGCTCCACTGATCATGTACTGGTTACTCCACTGCACACCTCGGATCACTTCCTCCTCACTCTTAACCTCAACATGGTTCCTGACACAACACATACCCCTCCACATGTCATCTTTCAACGTAACCTATGCTCACTCTCACCCTCCCGGCTACCTGCTATGGTTTCATCTTCACTTCCTCCCCTTAAACACCTCTTGATGCTAACAGTGCTACTGATACTTTCTTCTCCACTCTTACATCTTGTTTAGACACTGTCTGCCCCTTGTCTTCCAGGCCAGCCTGTACCACCCCTTCTGCCCCTTGGCTGTCTGATGTTCTCTGCGAACATCGTTCTAAGCTCAGGGCTGCTAAAAGGGTATGGTACAAATAAAAAAATCCTACTGACCTTGATGTATATCAGTCACTCTTCCTTCTCTGCTAATGTCTCCACTGCTAAAAGGACATACTATCATAACAAAATTGACAATTCATCTAACTCTTGCATGCTCTTTAAAACATTTTCCTTCCTCCTTTGTCCTCCTGCTCCCCCTCCTTCATCAACTCTAACAGCTGACGACTTTGCCACATTCTTCATTAATAAAATTAAAACCATCAGTGTACAATTTTTCACACCACAATCTGTCAAGCACATCTTACCAGCAAACATACACTCATTCACATCCTATACAGCTGTGCAATCTTTATTGTGATGTTTCACTGTCTTGTGTAGTGCTCCTTTGAATAACTATTTTTATGACCTGTTGCCCAATGATTCATGCTGGTTGCACAACCAGGCAAAGTGCACAGCAGTACACATCTGGATATGTATACACACGTTCACTAAAACACACACAACAGTGAGTGTGACAATGGGTCAGAAAACTCCCACACATAGAAAAAGGAGAGATGGAGCAGGTAGAAAACAGCTCAGGCTGAAGTTTATCTGTGGCCAACTTATGGCAGGAGCGATCTACTCGATCTAGTCTATATGTTGAGACTTGTATGTGTGCGTGCCATGAAAGAATTGGATGTGATGGCATAAGAGTTTAGGGAGTAATTTGATTCTCATATTGGCCAATTTGAGTTGGGTTGATGCAATTCAGTGTCATGTTTAAACACAACAACAACAGCCGTGAGAGAGAAAACAAGTTTTGAGAAGGGTAGGAGGTTGAACTGACAATGGAAGTAACTGCGTCACGGTTAAAATAATAATTGACTTTTCTCCAAAGTGTTAAAGGAATTTGCCCTTAGTCTCAGCCTCAGACGTCACACTCACAGACCGTTTGCTGAATGTCTGATGCATATGTCTCACAAAATTGGAAACACTTCAGGAGTTCTCTTTCAAACAATCGCTCGGTATCTCACTATGAGAACGCCCTCTGGCGTGATAGACTATGGAAGCACCAATTACATAATGTCTGTCCGAAGGACGGACCAATCACTAGCTTGTGACAAGGAGCCCACCCTCTCCCTATACATACAGCTGTGATCTCCAAAATGGCATTCTTGTTCTCTTCCCTGTGAAGAATTTCCTTCAGCACCTAGGCTGTGGTACTTTCAGTTCGTAGATGTACCGTCAAGGTTGACATTGCCGAACGCAGTACAGTCAAAAAGAAAATCTGTTGTGAATTTTTTTTTATTAGATATAAAAAATATATATGTACGTGTGTGTATGTAGGCTATATATATATTAATTTAGATATCATGAAATAAAATTTCTCATATCGTCATATGTCACTGCACCTTCATTGGCCCATGTAGTTATTCTTTCTTTATTTTCGAGTCTGTTCGGCGGCTTCGGAAAGCATACGTTATGGGAGTTGGCTATATCATTCCCATAGTGAGATACCGAGCGATTGTTTGAAAGAGAACATTAGGTTACTTGCGTAACCTTGGTTCTCTGAGAACAGAGCGAGGTATCTCACCAAGCTTCCCTACTCACATAACACGGGCGAAGAGCATTCTTAGAATGCCTTTTCGGAGATCACAGCTGTATATAGGGAGTGGGTGGGCTCCTTGTCACAAGCTGTGATTGGTCCGTCCTTCGGATACTATAGGTAGCGCACTCCTAACAACCTGCGCACTTTGCTTATGTCTGTTAATACACTACTTAGTTTCTTCTGTTGGTCTCTGGAATTGTCAGTCTGCAGTCAACAAAGCAGATTTCATTACATCTATTACTAGTCATTCAAAACCTGACATTCAAGACATCATGGCCCTGACAGAGACGTGGATCAAACCAGAGGACACTGCTACTCCTGCAGCACTCGCCAATCATTTCTCATTTTCCCACACTCCACGTCTGGCTGGAAGAGGTGGAGGTACTGGTCTGCTTATCTCTAATTACTGGAAATGTATTCCTTTACCTTTTCTGGGTATTAACAGCTCCTTTGAATCACATTCAGTCACTATTACACACCCTTTTAAAATCCATTTTGTAGTTGATTATCGACCCCCAGGACCACAAGGTAACTTCTTGGATTGATTAGATGTGCTACTCTCAAACTTTCCTGAGGATGGTACACCCCTAGTTATGCTTGGAGACGTCAACATCCACCTAGATAAACCTCAGGCTGCAGACTTCAACACTCTGCTTGCCTCTTTTGATCTCAAGAGAGTGTTAACTATGGCTACTCACAAATCAGGCAACCAACTGGACCTTATTTACAGATGACACTGCTCCACTGATCATGTACTGGTTACTCCACTGCACACCTCGGATCACTTCCTCCTCACTCTTAACCTCAACATGGTTCCTGACACAACACATACCCCTCCACATGTCATCTTTCAACGTAACCTATGCTCACTCTCACCCTCCCGGCTACCTGCTATGGTTTCATCTTCACTTCCTCCCCTTAAACACCTCTTGATGCTAACAGTGCTACTGATACTTTCTTCTCCACTCTTACATCTTGTTTAGACACTGTCTGCCCCTTGTCTTCCAGGCCAGCCTGTACCACCCCTTCTGCCCCTTGGCTGTCTGATGTTCTCTGCGAACATCGTTCTAAGCTCAGGGCTGCTAAAAGGGTATGGTGCAAATAAAAAAATCCTACTGACCTTGATGTATATCAGTCACTCTTCCTTCTCTGCTAATGTCTCCACTGCTAAAAGGACATACTATCATAACAAAATTGACAATTCATCTAACTCTTGCATGCTCTTTAAAACATTTTCCTTCCTCCTTTGTCCTCCTGCTCCCCCTCCTTCATCAACTCTAACAGCTAAAAGGGTATGGTACAAATAAAAAAATCCTACTGACCTTGATGTATATCAGTCACTCTTCCTTCTCTGCTAATGTCTCCACTGCTAAAAGGACATACTATCATAACAAAATTGACAATTCATCTAACTCTTGCATGCTCTTTAAAACATTTTCCTTCCTCCTTTGTCCTCCTGCTCCCCCTCCTTCATCAACTCTAACAGCTGACGACTTTGCCACATTCTTCATTAATAAAATTAAAACCATCAGTGTACAATTTTTCACACCACAATCTGTCAAGCACATCTTACCAGCAAACATACACTCATTCACATCCTTCTCTTCACTCTCTGAGGCAGAAGTCTCCAAACTCATCCTTTCTAATCATCCTACTACTTGTACGCTTGATCCTATTCCATCTCATCTCCTTCAAGTCATTTCTCCAGCAGTTGTACCTGCACTCACTCACATCATTAACACATTCCTTCACACTGGTGTTTTTCCCTCAGCATTTAGACAGGCTCGTATAACCCCTCTACTTAAGAAACCCACCCTTAACCCATCTCTTTTAGAGAACTACAAACCGGGTTTCCTTCTTCCTTTCATAGCAAAAACACTTGAACAAACTGTTTTCAACCAAGTCTCTGCCTTTCTCATACAGAACAACCTCCTCGACAGCAACCAGTCTGGTTTCAGAAGTGGACATTCAACAACAACAAGTGGACATTCAACTCTCAGTTGTTGAAGCCCTAAGACAGGAAAGAGTGGATTCCAAAGCTTCAATACTTATCTTGCTGGGTCTGTCCGCTGCTTTTGACACGGTTAACCACCAGATCCTCCTGTCAACCCTATTGGCAAAGAGCATCTCAGGAACCGCGCTCTAGTGGTTTGAGTATTACTTTACTTTGAGTGGTATCTGTTTTCTTTTTATCTATTATATAATTTTAAAAATCTTGCTACGTGTACTGCGTTAAGCTTGTTATAGCAATTGCATTTCATTGCTCTCTTGTTGATTTTGATCGCTTCCATTGTCCTCATTTTTAAGTCACCTTGGATAAAAGCGTCTGTTAAATGACTAAATGTAAATATAGCTTCAAAACATGCAAGCAAATATAAAGTAATAAAATGGGAAAAAGACATTCAGTATCTGAAAGTTTACAGACAATCATAGTTATAGGTTTTTCTTTTTTCCTCAGCATTATTGCTGTTTGATTATTACTGATGAGATTATAGGCAGCTTTCACACTAATGCATAGATCTATTTCGATATATCAGATGTTTGGGGGGGGGGGTTATCATATTATAATTTTTTTTTAATAAAAATATTTTGTACTAATATAAATGTTGTTCTACTTTCACCAATTTAATGCATCCTTGCTGAATCAAAAAAAATATCTTGTTGACTCCGAACTTTTGAACCGTAGTGCTTGTGTATATATTTTATTTTATTAATATCTATGAGTCATCTTCATCTTTAGATATCTCTCTCCCACTGTCTTTCTCTTGACACTACTCTGTGCCAGATCTAATGTTCAAATAAACAGATTTTGGACATCCCCTGAGCACCACACTGTGAACACACACCCAGAGCAGTGGGCAGCCATTTATGCTGTGGCACCCGGGGAGCAGTTGGGGGTTCGGTGCCTTGCTCGAGGGCACCTCAGTCGTGGTATTGAAGGTGGGAGAGAGCGCTATACATTCACTCCCCCCACCCACAATCCCTGCTGGTACAAGACTCGAACTCGCAACCTTTGTGTTACGAGTTCGACTCTCTAACCATTAGGCCACGACTTCCCCATTAATCAAACTAAACCAGCTAAACTGGGTTCTAGATATGAATAGGTGACATTTCTATTCACAGCCATACTCTGCTAGGTCAACCAAGGTCTGTTTTTGTCTATGCATGTGCACATTTATTCCTTTGTACATGAACCTTTTCTCTTCTTTCTCAATCAAAACTACATGTTCTGCCGAATATGTGAGCTACTACAGTGACGTTGCTTTGAGGTTGCTGAGTGAGTTGCTAGGACTTTGCTAGGTGGATTCTTTAGGGTGGTTTCTTAAAGTTTCAAGCTTAAAAAAAAGCCCACCATAAAGATTATATGATATTCTGGTATCTAGATGAACTGTCTCCCTTTTTTAAAGAAACTGTGATTTTTTCACTATTTGTTTCTTTCACCGGGAAATATACAGTACATAAATTTGATCACATAGAAATACCTAGCACACGTTTCCTCAATAAACCCCATGATTTCAGGTTTTTACCGTAGGGTTTTATCTAAATTCTAAACTTAAATATGCTTATTATGTTTAAATAAATTGCTAGTAAATTTCACTAATAATAACAAAGAAATGGCAAGTAACACTTTGAATTAAATGTGACACTGAAATAGTATTTTCTTGTAAAATTTACTCCAATAATCTTATTTACAACTCTAAAAAATATTTTTGTACAGTCTAATAAGCATTGTTAAACTCTTGTTGCTGACTTTTTCTGGTCAGCAGTTTTTGCCATTTGAAACAAGGTATTTTTTTATTTTTATGCAAGCATAAAAACGGTTCAAAGCCACAATGATGCGACAGTTGATGTCTTGGTTTGGATTTGATGACTGGACCAGTTTCTGATTGAGTTTCTTCACAACTATCTAAAAGGATTTGGCAGTTAACGGCAGATTGCATTTATTCAATATTGTCAGTTTGCTTGAAATGAGAGCAGTTTGTCTCTTAAAATCTTGTTACCTTTTATGGTGCGTTATATCTGACACACACATATTGTATACATGCACCAATGCTGATCAATGGCCCCTGATTAATTAATTATACAGACAATTCTTTACTCATTCACTTCATCTCTATGACTACCCATTTACTTATCTGAGATATCTGATGGAGGAAAAACAGTAAAACAGAGGAAGAACCTATTTAAATCATGCAAACAAGAGCAAAGACCTCCTCAATCAAATACAGAAAACGAGTACGACTTTTAAAATAGAAATGGCCCTTGAAAAACTGCAGCGCTTCATAAGTGTGTCCTTTCCGACATATCATCTACGACACAAAAGTAATGAGCTCTGCTGTACAGTGTTTAGAGGCCAAGTTAATGATTTATAATTGAATCAAGCTGTAGGAAATCCCAAAGCCAGTTAATTAAACCATCAAGCCATTTTTATTACAAAGAAATACCTCCTCAATCAAATACAGAAAACGAGTACGACTTTTAAAATAGAAATGGCCCCCAAACTGAAAAACTGCAGCGCTTCATAAGTGTGTCCTTTCCGACATATCATCTACGACACAAAAGTAATGAGCTCTGCTGTACAGTGTTTAGAGGCCAAGTTAATGATTTATAATTGAATCAAGCTGTAGGAAATCCCAAAGCCAGTTAATTAAACCATCAAGCCATTTTTATTACAAAGAAAGACAGTAGGTATGTTTACATGGACACTTTTTGCTTCCATCGGAATGAATTCATTCTGATTGACGAATCCGAAGGTAGTGTTTACATAAACACTAAATAAAGTGATCGGGTTGATATGTGTGTTTATATGTCACAAGCTGATTGGATTTTATCTTTTGACATGCACACACTGCATGAATATACAGAGTTTCCCGCTGTTGTTGCATACTGTTTTAAAAAGCACACAAGATATTCATCTACTTTGAGTCCTAATTAGGCGACGACCAGCACATGAACTGTTGTGCACTGCTGCTTACTTTATAAAGCAGTAAAAGTGCCCCTTCCTGCACCCAAAACCAGTCGCCTGTTGATGCGAGTCTTAAACAAGGACCGGTGGGACGTTGTCCTGCTCCACTTCACAGACGCTGAGTGAAAGGGGAGTTTTATAATGACTGGACACTAATTTATGACACTTTATTCACCAGGAAGAACAGCTCGTTCTGCGTGTCATACGCGGCATGCGCAGTACTTTCCAGTTTCGCTTTTCAATCCGATCAAGTGTTTACATGTCCTCTCGCTCGCTCGGATTACAAAAGAAATAAACCACCCCTTACAATCCGATCGAAATTTTTGTCGGATCTGGCCAATTCAATCCGATTGACGTGTTTACATGTGACTTTTTTATTCTGATTGTGCTTCTAGTCCTATTACGATCGGATTAGTAGGGTCCATGTAAATGCAGCTAGTGACTCTTAGGCCAACAGAATAACATAAAGAGATGGAGAGAATGAAAAAAAGTAGCAGATGGATAGGAAATAACGGTCCTGTATATAGACAGTGGAAAATGGGTGTTGACCGGCTGTGAGTCACGCAGTCACTTCCCTCATCCACTGTCACGACTCATTTTCATGCGTAGCTAATGTACAGCATCCTCTGGAGGTTTCTAGAAAAAGAAGCCGGAGGGCATTGTGATGGAAAAACAGCTGACCTATTATGTTATCCATTGCTAAACCAGCAAACAGATGTGTCATTACTGATATTTGCGAATTGTACACAAAACGAGCCACGTTCTGATCTTTGTGGGAATGTCAGAAGTGCTCATCTGTGGTCTAGTGTAGCATTACTAAACGCAGCCATGCACGTTTTCAGCATAACGAAGCTCAGCTGTTTTCAATATTGTACAGCTTTTCCAGAAACAAGTTAACAATTGTTTTATATCACAATATATTCTACACTTACAAGCAGAGGAAGTGATCGAATGCTCTTCTAGAATCCTCTCTCTCTCTCTCTCTCTCTCTCTCTCTAGAAGTGTTGAGAAGCAATTTCTGCGGTTTGATTAGTATAGATGGTTCATTTAGATGGCTTTGTTCTGACAGTTTATTTCAATGAAATAGTTCAAGAAGCAGATTCACTTATTAGTAGTGTTAACAAAAGCCCCTGCACATCATTTACTATTTTTAGTTTTTTTTTGTAATTTGTTTAAATATTTGGTTTCTTTGAACTATTTAGTAGAATTAGTTCAGTGTTGTGTGTGTGTGTGTATATATATATATATATATATATATATATATATATATATATATATATT
>NW_015505180.1:496970-499437 GCF_001515645.1 Sinocyclocheilus grahami
TATATATATATATATATATACTGTATATATATATCGTGTGTGTATATACAATTTAAGAATTTTCTGTTTTTGTCATTTTTTAATATCTATTTAGCTTTTTTTGTTTTAGTTTAAGTCATTTTATAACTTAAACTGAAATTAGAAGTGTTTTATTGGCAACTAACTGAAATAGGTTTTTCATCTAATATTTGTTATTAAAAAATAATCCCTTTATTTCAGATTTATTTCATTTTTTTCTTTTTAGTTAATAACAACACTGGTTTAGTGTAACTTTGTAATGCTTTCACCCTAACTGAGATCCTATTGGTTTTTGTACCAGTTTTTTTCCCATTTATTACATAATCTAATAATGATCTGCAAGATATTGCCTCCTTAAGTAGCTTCAATGTAGTTCACTACATTTTATTAGTAACTTCAACTATAGTTAACTAGCATCACTTTAATTTAACTACTTTAGACTCTAATTAGTCTATAGCAACCTTCATATAGTGTTGTACTCTGAGCTGTTCAGGTCCTCAGATTCAGAAATAATTTGTTCCTATGGCAATGATAATAATGCCACATATACCATATTTACAATAGCTTAGTAGTTCCAAGAACATACAATGCAGGACATTTATTTAAAAAAATGACTCATGCATGCCTTCCCAGACACTGACCTCCATGGGGTTGCTATGGAGATGCTACACTATGGAGATGGCCTCGTTCACACTAACTTAAATGACCCCCAGCGCTCCCGATCAGCCAATCAGAGGTGACTTGTTACATCACTCAGTTTCAGCCAATCACATAGAACTTGAGTTCTTGAGGCAAAGCCAGCATCCACTGACTCAACCTATTGTGGAGCCACTCAAATACGATCCTTTAAGCAAATCAAGTCAAAGTGACATTTTGGCAAATCACAAAACGGCATTCAAATTCTAGTTAAAGCTTGCCTGAGGATATGCTCTGTCAGTCTGATGAAATATAGAACAGGGCCAAGTAACTTGTAATAGTCACCATGACTAAGGACTTTCAAAATTACATAGTTTTTACCTCATTGTTCAAAGTGACCTAGTGGAATGTATAAGTCTTTTCAAGGAAGTAGGAAATATGAGTGTTTCTGACAGCAACAGTATCAAAATGATAATCAGAACTGTATATGCGTACACATTTTATTGGCAGAAAATCCAAGTGAGTCATGGTGATAATATGTATATATATATATAATATATATATGGCTTGAATTTCGGCACGGGATTGCACATAATTCTGATTCCCGCCGTTTCTGCTCTTGTAACGTGGGAAATTCCCGCAAATATTTCAGCGTGAAAGATACACGGGATAGATGACGGAATGTATCATTTGCATGTGCTTTTGAGTCTTACCATTTTAAAGGGGTCCCATTATGCTTTTTCACTTTTTTAAATTTTAGTCAGTGTGTAGTGTGTATGTTTGGGCATAAAAAAGATCTAGAAAGTTACAAATCTCAAAGTCCACTCCAAAGGGAGATATTTAGTTTTTTAAAAATCCATTTTCAAGAACTACAGCAAACGGCTCGTTTGGACTACAGCGTTTGGTTTCCGGGCTTTATGATATCACAAAGCGGCTCATTAGAATTTCATTACAAATAATTCCCGCCTACAGAAATACAAATGGTTGGGGGGTGGGGAGGGGCGCGGTTGTGGTTAGAACGCTTGGTTGAGTGAGCACATCAGACGAGACGACGAAGAAGAGCAGCTGCTGTGCTGTAGCCTCACATTTTTGGCATGTCTAGAACAGCGGTTCTCATTTCCAGTCCTCGCGTACCCCCGCTCTGTACATTTTGTGTGTTTCTCTTATTGCTTCATACGTTTGTTATATTTGACTGTAAGTGCCCTGCGAAGTGGACATTACCGGATATTCCGCCATGATTCCAGTTTGAAAGGAGCGTATATGTTCCATACAAAGAGCATTTAAGTGTGCGAGACATGAATTTAAATTGTATTTATTTACAGAGGTATATTATGTCCCACTTCACGCTTCTCTAGTAAGTTTCGTTTGTGTGTGAAGACGCTGCAGGCAGTGGCGCAGCGCAAATCTGTAAATGAATATTCCGAAGTGAAGTAAACGTCAACGGATTTCCCCTGCTCAGGGAGTAGGCAGCAATGGACACTGTGTAGGGATCATGCCAATCGGAACACAGTTCATGCACGGAGCTCACTTCTAACGAGATGATCTGAATCAGGTGTGTTAACAAAGAGAGACATGCAAAACATGCAGAGCGGGGGTACGCGAGGAGTGGGATTGAGAACCGCTGCTCTAGAACAATTCTTACAAGTATAACACAACGTAGCTGGGCGCCGCGGACAGCCGCCGAACGGCGCCGCCGGTGTGCCTACACTCATAGAAAATAATGTATTTGAATTTTAAAGATGTGGTGCGACGCTGCGCTTCTCGTCTGGTGTGCGACTGCCTGAAACGCTGTTTTTTTTTCACCTCCGTGCCC
>NW_015505180.1:499545-523699 GCF_001515645.1 Sinocyclocheilus grahami
AGCGGATGATGTCAGGAAACAGTGGTTGCAATTTATTTTTTAACTCTGTTCCTGAGCATTATAACCCCAATTTGCTATTGTGTGCTTCGCATTTTACTGAGGACAGCTTTCACATCACGAGTGAGAAGTGCCGGATTCCCAAAAGCTTTTGTTTGAAAGAAGGAGCAAGGGGCGTGGCAGTACTGAAACACCGTCTAAGCTGTTCGCCAATCACAATGCACTGGGACAGCTAACCAATCACAACACATTTTGTTTTTCGGAAGGCGGACCTTCTTCATCAAAGCCGGAACTAATCAAGCCGTTTGTGCCTGCCTGGGGAGAAAGGTATTTTAATAATGTAAATTATGTGAAAAATAATGCGTTTTTCGAACCACCAAGCATGAGAGCATGTTCTAGTACACCCCCAAAACAAAATCAAGACTTTGTAAAAGAGCATAATAGGACCCCTTTAAACATTCAAGTGCTCAATTCAGTACTTGCAGTACTCTGTGAATCCCCTTTCTGTGAGTTCACACCCAAAGCACGCACACATAGAGCCGTATCTGAGAGCGTGCAACTACAGAATGAAGTTGTGTTGCGCCTTATTTCGCGTAAATGGCCAAATACATACAAAATTATGTCAAAATGCCCGTCTTGATGAGTATTCACGTAAACAGTCGATTTTTTACTAAACATTGCTGGTATATAGGCTATTAAGTTTAGCCTAAGGCTATTATGTTTCTCTGTTTCTGCTGGGATTGGAACATTGTCACTCACTAATTCTTTCGGGATGCCATGTCTGGCAAAGGCTGATTTCATTTTTTTAATTACCGTGTGGGACCGTTTTGTCTGGTATGTTCAGTACCTCTGGATATTTTGTTAAATAGTCCACTAGCAATAGATAGGACTGACTTCTCAGCTCGAAGATATCCGCTCCAACCTTCATCCATGGTAGTTCTGGAACATCATGAGTGATCAGAGGCTCTTTTTGCTGTCGTGGCTGGAGTTGTTGACACGGCGCACATTTCTCCACCATCATCTCTATGTCTCGTGCCATTCCAGGCCAGTAGAGGGATTTTCTTGCTTTGGCCTTTGTTCTCTGGATACCTTGATGAGCTTACCTCACAACTTCTTTTTTGAAGTTGTGAGGTATGATTATCTTGTCTCCTACCATTACAATATCGTTCTGCATGCTAATTTTGTGTCGCATAGGCCAGTAGCTATGTAGATTGCTGTTCACACTGCGTCTTTTCTGTGGCCAGCCAGTCTCTACCTTTTCACACAGATCTTGCAACACTTGGTCTGCTGCAGTGGCCTCTTTCAATTGTTGAAGTGTGTGTGGACTCAGTGCATCCGTGGCCTCCAAGCCATGCACAACTTTCTCATCATAGAGGTCTCCGCCATCATTACCCTCACTACTTACGGTAGCACGGGATAGCATATCAGCAATATGCATGTGCTTGCCTGGTGTATATGCAATGTTCAGTTAATACTTTTGCAGCTGTAGGAGCATTCGCTGCAATCGTGCAGGGGCTTTGCACAGCTGTTTCTGCATGATGTTCTCAAGGGGCTTATGATCTGATTGCACCATCACTGCCTTGCCATATATGTACTGATGAAACTTCCTTGCTGCAAAGAGTATGGCAAGTAACTCTTTCTCTATTTGAGCATATCTTTGCTCAGTGTCAGTGAGTGCTCATGATGCATAACACACAGGGTGGCCCTCTTGCAGAAGACAGGCTCCCAAACCATCTTTCGACGAGTCTGCCTGTATTGTTAGTGGTTTTTTGTGATCATAGAACCTCAGAACAGGTGCTCGTGTGAGAGCGGACTTCAAACTCTCTAAAGCAGTGCTATGATGGGGATTCCACTGCCATACAGCATCCTTCCTCAGCAGCTGTCTTAGGGGCGCTGTGAGCGAAGCTTCATTCGGGATGTACTGCGCTAAATACTTAGTCATACCAAGTAGACGTTGTAGGCCTTGTTTATCCTCTGGGGTTGGCATGTTTGTGATCGCCCTCACCTTTGTCTCGTCAGGTCACAAGCCATCTGGTGTGACAATGTGTCCCATGTATTTCACAGTATTGACCTTAAACTGGATCTTATCACTATTAAATCTCACCTTGGCCACTCTTGCTCTCTCGATGACCTTATTAAGGATTTCATCATGCTCCTGCTCCGATGAGGCAGCAATGATCATGTCATCAGCAATGATGTGTACTCCTTGTATGTCACCAAAAGTCTCGCAGTTTTTCTGCTGAAACACCTCACTTGCTGACTTGATGCCAAATGGGAGTCTCTGAAAACGATATCTGCCTCAAGGAGTAGTTTTGAGGATGGCTCATTCAATTTAATTTGCCAGTAACCGTCTTTTTCGTCGAGAATGGTAAAGATAGACTTTCCAGCCAACTTGCTACACACATCTTCAGGAGTGGGAATGGAATAGTGCTGGCGTTTTATGGCTTTGTTCAAATCACGAGGGTCCAAACATACCCTCAGTGAACCGTTCTTCTTTTCTGTGATAACGAGGCTGTTTACCCATTCTGTGGGCTCAGTTACAGGAGATATAACACTTCTATGCACAAGATCACGAAGTGTTTCTTTCAACTTGTCACGAACAGATAGTGGAATATATCTGCATCCATGGATTACAGGCGTGACTGTTGGGTCGACATATATATGATGAACTCCTGGGAACTCACCTAGTCCTGTGAAGACTGATGGATACATGTTGACCAATTCTTTTTTGGTTGACGCAGACTTTTTTGCAAGCAGTTCAATCCTTTTCACCAGCTGTAATTGCGTTCTCCGTTGATGTAGGCTGTGGCTTAACTGGATCAGGAATCCTCTGGACAATGGATGCAGGTAGCACATTTGCCTCTGCACCTGTGTCTAGTTTGAATCTTATCTCTACGCCTCGTATGGTGGCTGTTGTGTACCACTCACGGTCTTTCGTGTGTTCCATCTCATGCACTTGAGCATGTGTTAGTGTGCCACATTCTCACTTGGGCCAAACTCACAGTCTTTGCTTTTTTGTCTCAGCTCTGTGATGAATCTGTCCACTGTAATGCCATCTGCCATGGGATGAGACCAGAATTGGTGCCTCTCAAACACAACGTTTTTTTGTGGGCTGCAATTGTCTCTGAATGCTATGAGCACGTCTTCCATCGTCTCGTTCTCTTCATCAACTAAACTGACGGCGAGTGTATTATACACCTCCAACGCCTCTTCTCCAATGGTGTGTAGCAGAATGGCTATTTTGACTGGCTCTTGTTTAGCACTCGCTCCTGTTGCAGTCATATACAGACGAAAACGTTGCTCCCATCTGCGCCAATTTTCTGCCAAGTTGCCCGTTAGTACCAGTGACGAGGGTGGCTTGAATTGTTCCATGTTCATCTGCCGAGATTGAAATTTTCTGGCGTGCTAATCAGTTTGTATCAACAAAACTGTTTGCGGTACTCACTGTAATGTCACTTCTGACACCATGTTATATTCTTGTGTCCTTTATATGTTTGTCCGAATGGTGTGTCTTATTTTTAGGTCTAATAAACACACTGTGAGACTGTGAGCTGTGAGCTGCTTCTTTTACTGACTCTCGTTCATTTTACATCACCAATACATCCCCAGGCTTGAGCAATCAACCGATGATCAGTATGACACACATCAACTTAATCAAACACAGAGTGTCAAACCAAATCCACCACACTGAACACTTTTACAACTGATCAAAGAGAGCATATATGGTCTTCCACATGTGTTGGAAGGTGTGAGGTGGGACTACATGCCATGAAAATGACTAATAGACCATTCAGTGTGAGGTTTTCAACAGTCATTTGAGCGGGAAAATTCTTGTGTTATATGCCATGTGCCAGATTAGTGTGCTGTGCGCCAAGGTGTTTGTGTACTTGCAAGCATGACAGCTTTTTATATTACAGTGTCTGGACACATTGTCATCTTTTTAGCGAGTGAGTGATTGTGTTGGTGCGTGTGAGTGAAATTCATGCGATGAGCATGTGTATGTGTGTTCACTTGCATAAATCTAAAAATACACATCAAAATGAAGGCTGTGGGTTTGGCTCAAGTGTATCTCAAAACAGCAACTGTATTTTAAACATGGCTTGTTTGTGTTTGTGTTAGTGAGTACATGTGGTCTGAGTGTTTGTGCTAATTTTAGCAAATTATATAACAATGTGGGGTCCCATGGTCAAGACCACAATCCCAGCAGCCAAACAAATAGCTGACACAGATAAACAACATTCTACACATTCTCCAGTGATTGTGACCCACACACATGCACACACACACACCTCCCCTGACAGCCATTGCTATATCAAGCATCAGTGCACTACAGCCCTCTAGTGGAAACAAAGTACACTACAGAGTAAAACCAGATGTTGAGGCATCATTACACACATATTTCAGGATCTGATTTACATTTTTAGCCTTGAAAACTCACTTTAACTGGAGAGATCTTTAACTTGAGAAGTCTCGAAAATGCCTTCGGAAAAACAACCTCTATAGTGTTTGATGCTAAAGCTATGAGACAGATGGTTGCGTAATGCACATATACAACCGCATATCCAGCAGAACAGAGACAGAGAAGCCTATAGGATGAGACGTTTGCTCACCACTGACATTTCATCAGCTGGACACTGTCACATGATCTCTTTACTTAACAATCCGTTATGATCAAAACCAGGCTCTCCCAGTTCAACTGTTGGTGTTCATTCCTCTCTGTTTATTTATCCATCTCTCCATTGGTGTGTTTGCCTGAGGTGGCAGCTGCAAAGAGTGGGAAAGAGCCACCAGACGGTAACAATACCAGAACACACCCACAAATAACTTCCTTCATCTAATCAGTGAATCACAACACAAACTCATAAATCACAACATAAGGCATTAATAGCGATACATGAAACAGAATAATAAGAAATTAGATTGCTCTGAAACACATCACCACAATGGTTTGTTATGCAGTTACTCACGCTCTGATTGGATGTTAGCAAGTTATTTCTATGATCTACTTAGGCTTACAATACTTTTCAAAAAAGCAGCCCTGATTGGTGTTTGCAAGTTGCAATTGTCATTGCTAAGATGTTATGGGTGGTTGCTATGATGTTGCTTACTGGTCCAAGATGGTCATGCGACATTGAAGTGAAGTGAAGTGAAGTGAAGTGAAGTGAAGTGACATGTGGCCAAGTATGGTGACCCATACTTGGAATTAGTGCTCTGCATTTTAACCCATCCAAAGTGCACACACACAGCAGTGAACACACACACACCGTGAACACACACCCGGAGCAGTGGGCAGCCATTTATGCAGCGGCGCCCGGGGAGCATTTGGGGGTTCGGTGCCTTGCTCAAGGGCACCTCAGTCGTGGTATTGAAGGTGGAGAGAGCGCTGGACATTCACTCCCCCCCACCTACAATCCCTGCCGGTACGAGACTCGAACCCGCAACCTTTGGGTTACGAGTCCGACTCTAACCATTAGGCCACGTTATTATTGCTTTAATTAAAAGCAATAATAACAGTGATGTTTGCCTTAGCA
Organism: Sinocyclocheilus grahami; assembly: GCF_001515645.1. NCBI lineage: Eukaryota > Metazoa > Chordata > Actinopteri > Cypriniformes > Cyprinidae > Sinocyclocheilus > Sinocyclocheilus grahami. The sequence continues at coordinate 505,074 of NW_015505180.1, forward strand.
CCACTAATAATTAAATAGCAAATAAAGGCACAAAAGAGAAACAGGTACAGTTATCAGGAAAAGTCAGAACACAGAATAGTGGCTTCTCTGTGTAGCCATATTTGTGAGCGTCTGCGTGTGGGCGTTTGTCCTCTTTTGCTTGGTCGGTGCGTGGGTGATTGTGTGTATGCTCTCACTGTTTGTGGAGGGAAATGTTTGCATTTGTTATGTATTAGCGTGGGAGTTTGTTTGACAAACTGTTTCATGTATGTATTTGCATATGTATGTGCGCATATATGTGAATGTGCTGTGACGTGGCACCGGCATAGTAAGCACTTCCTGTGGTGTTTGCCAAGCATCTGCCTAAGTGTCTGGTGAAGTGTCAAAGGCCTTCTGCCCACGCTAAAGAAAGACCTGGAAGCCTAGCAGCTTGATGGGAGGGCATGGCCTCTTTGTTGGCCCTGATTCAGCTTCCATCATGCTGATGATAACTGACCCAAGACCAGAATATTTTCTGCTTATCCCTACCTGTGCATGTAAAGCCTGATCTAGGTTCAGTAGTAACAATTGTGTTTTAGAATGCACTGACAAGTAGCCACTAGGTGGAGGCAGATGTATTGTAGCAATCGAGCCAGTGATGGGTACTGCTTGGTCATGATTAACTAATCTTTGGCTGTTGATGCCCTGAGTTCCCTTTCAGTCGGTCACTTCAATGTTGTGTTGAAGTTCTGACACTAGGGGTCGGACTTGGGAGACCAGACACCTCTGACATCACTGAGAAAAGGCCAATGAAATTGGCGAGCAAAGTTTGCATAGCTGGCCACGTCCCGGACATCCGGGTATATAAATAGGCCAGCGTGGCATTTGTTCACTCATTCTGTTCTTCGGAGCTGATGCAGCTTCTTTGGGAGATGCAGCACTGCATTCACCTCTCAATCTCCTCATTATTGGATCGATGGCACAAGCAGAGGTTTCTCCCTTGCCCATGCACAGATAAGTGTAGTGAGAGTACCCCAGTTTATTTTTTCCCAGAAGTGCACAAGGAGCTGATGAAATCGTGGATGGCACCTTTCTGTGAACATGATACATCAGTTCCTCCGTTCTCACCATCCTTGACAGCAGTCCAGCAAGGGAATATACAGGGGTTCCCCGGGTGAAAAGCGATTGCGGTGCATTTTCACGGAAGCACACCATATGGGTTACACCCTTTGGACTGATGCATGTGAGACCGCTTCAGCATGGACTTCATACCCAAGTTCCATATGGCGGCTCTCCCAGATATTGGAGGTCATAAGTCTTGGACGTTGGAAGGTTATGAGGAGGTGAGGTGCATTTGGTTGTGGCACACTGGGCTTGTCAACATCTGCGCCCCCATGGACTCTTAATGCAGTTCAGAAGCTGTGGCATTTAGTATAGGGACCTAAGTGACTGACTGAAAGGGAACATATGGTAACCCTTGCTCCCTGTTGGAGGGAATGGAGATGTTGTGTCCCTTATGCCACAACTCTGAATGGCTTCTGAGTGGGTTGAGACACTTCTCGACGACTCAGAAAAAAACAAGAGAGCAAATGCCATGCTGGCCTATTTATACCTGGATGTCCGGGGCATGGCCAGCTAAGCAAATTTTGCTTGCCAATTTCATTGGCCTTTTCTCGATGTCAGAGATGTCTGGGCTCCCACGTGCAACCCCTAGTGTCAGAACTTTGACACAATGTCTCCATTCCCTCCATCAGGGAACGAGGGTTACCGCCCCCATGGACTCTTAATGCAGTTCAGAAGCTGTGGCATTTAGTATAGGGACCTAAGTGACTGACTGAAAGGGAACATATGGTAACCCTTGCTCCCTGTTGGAGGGAATGGAGATGTTGTGTCCCTTATGCCACAACTCTGAATGGCTTCTGAGTGGGTTGAGACACTTCTCGACGACTCAGAAAAAAACAAGAGAGCAAATGCCATGCTGGCCTATTTATACCTGGATGTCCGGGGCATGGCCAGCTAAGCAAATTTTGCTTGCCAATTTCATTGGCCTTTTCTCGATGTCAGAGATGTCTGGGCTCCCACGTGCAACCCCTAGTGTCAGAACTTTGACACAATGTCTCCATTCCCTCCATCAGGGAACGAGGGTTACCATACATAACTGAGACGATTTCTTTCTTTTAGCTGATGTTACAGCACTATATGGGTGGATACCAGACGATCTGGACTATGGCTTACAATTTCAGGCTGACAGTGGTAAAAAAAAAAAAAATCGAACTCTCGTACAGCTAATAACAATCAGAGACGCAGCATCAGGTTTGTTTGACAAAAGCAAGTCAAATGCAATGCTAATGGGATAGAGGAAAGTTGTATTGTAAAAAATAAAATATGGCAAATTAGCGATAACATTTCTTTAAATGCAAAGTTTAAAGTAAAGTGTGCCACTTTACTGATCTCACAAGATTACAAGCTGTTATTTTCCTGTAAGATTAGCTCAGACTAACTGTAAATTTTCTGGCTATCAGCAAAAAAGTTGCTTTTGGCTGACCTCAGTTCTCATTTCTGTTTTTCTTCAGCAATTCATAAGGGGAAAATCAGTGATCCGGCTAAATATGGCAGCTATGCAAAGTCCATTTTATCACATATAGGCCATTCAAGCACACAGGAGAAGAAAGAAAGAGGAACAGAATCTAACACAGAGGTCAGCATTTAGATGGAGTGGATTATATATAAATAAATACATTCTGAATGAAAAATAATATACAAATGCAAAAGTAAAACTCCTGTATACCCAGAAAGTTAGGAGCAAAAATAATGTCACAAAAATATTAATATTGTTCCTTTATGCAAAACATAATTTAACTTTTGCTTTTTTTTCTTTTGAAATGTGACCTGAAACATTCACTCTTAAAACTTTCAGCACTCTACCTCTTCCTTTTAACCACTCCTTTTAAAAACAAGCCCTCAACAGAACTGCCTTTAGGGAAATAATTCCATCATCAGCATGTGTAATATTTAATTACGCAAGCACTTATTAGCACATCATAAAAATATCACACTTAACCAATTGTTGCATAAGCATTCACTAACAGATGTACTGACAAAGCTGAGTTATTGTCATTTGTTTTTTCTTATCTAGATTTGTAATTAAAGATGCATATACAGTCAAACCAAAATTTATTCAGACACCTTCAACATTTCACACATTATCAGTTTATTCACTATAGTTTAGAAAATGGTAATAAAATATGACAAGAACTCAGAGTTAAACTGTGTCAGAACAAATTAATCTTGATAATGTCAAATAACACTTAAGCAAAACATGGTCAGGTCAAAGTGTCTGAATAATGTTTGGTCCCAAATTTTTATCAATTTTACTGGTAGTCTACTATATGAAGAATTTTGGGGTATAATATGTCACAGTTTAATTTATTTTGCTATTCTCACTTACATAAATGAACTATAGTGTCCTGCACCCACTAGTAAAAAAATATCAAAAATTATATTTGGTGTCTGAATAATTTTTGGTTTGACTGTACTATGCAAATAATATATTGTGATAAATGCACAGAAATTTAAAATGTATTATCAAAATACCAGCCCTGTATATAGAAACCACAGAGATGGTATATTATAGGCCTATTCTAATGTAGTCGCATAAAAAAGAAATTGTGACTCCATCCAGTCTTATCTAATAAATAATCTCAGAAAGCCACAAAATAAATTGGCTCATAAAAAATAAAAAACTAGCTGAGCTGCTCATTAGTACATTTCCTTTCCTAACAGGCTTAAGCAGCGTTCAGTATTGCTCAGTAATGCAACTGCCTGCATTTTCTGTTGTTAGCTTGTGGCAATGAGTCAGCAGTTTATGCTATTTAGCCTGACTGAATGCATTTTTACTGGTTACGGAAAGTCATTTGAATGATATACCGGTAGTTAGAAATGCAAGAGCTAGAGGTAATGAGAAGGAAAAGCTCTGGCTTTTTTAAAAGGAGGCAGGGGAAAAAGCATTTTGAAGGATTGGCCATGGACAATAGACTTGATTGATTTGTTTGTATAGTTTCACTCCTTTTGGTTTGTTTACTTTGCATCAGGGGCATGCAGATGACAAAGAGAGGAAGGAGAAAGAGAGAGGGGATGGTTTTAAATATGGGATGAGGGTAGCTTTCCTCCGGCTGAAATGACCCAGTGGAATTGACCTGATTTTCACTCGCCCCAAAAGACCTTGAATTCCAACTAGACAAACACCCTGCCTGGGTCTTTTCATTAGTTGTAAAACAAGTCGATACTGTACCACCAAGGAAGTTTCTACAACAATAATCTCCACTCACCACCAAAACAAAACAAAAAAAAGTCTGTAAAGGGATAAAAATGTTGGCTAAATGGTTAAAGCAATTTGACTTGGAATTTCTTGCTCACATTGTTTCTTTCATTGACAAAATGGCTAAAATAAGAAAACTAGCTGTCTTGGGTTAACCTGTTTTTTTTTTGTTTTGTTTTTTAAGCAACTATCCTTAGAATCGCATTAATATGGTATTTTGCCCTTCTTGCCTATACCGGTTTACATTTCCTGTGAAAGTGTACTGCGTTACGTTGACCGAACCTCTTCCTCTGCTAAGGGATCTGCATAAGGAATGCGTTGTGCTCTCCAGTGCGGTGGAATCAAAGCATTTTCGCCGACCACTGCCAAGTCGAGGTTGTGTCATTATTCTGTGAAAATGTATCCTCTTTATGCTGGTCACTTTAAAAGCCAAGCCACAGTAGCTCTCCAACTCTCTCACACACACAAACACACTCAGACCTCACTCTTGATAGATGAGGTTTTGAGTAGGGCGAAACACAGTGCCCGTGTAGAGTTGCTCTTTGTCAATGGCATCCCGAGTGAGATATGAGTTCACATTAGGCAGTGGAGGTCTTGGGTAGGGGCCTTGCCAGCTTTGCTGGCCCGGGCACATTCCTCTCCCATTCAAGACTTTGGGAACCGGGAACTTGGGACACAAATATCTGCCATTGCCGCACTCACCATGCCAACCTGAGAAGCCCTGGGAAGAGAGGAAGGATCTCTCACAAAGCCACGGTTTGAATAAAGGCTTTTAAACCATAAGTACTAGAGTTTTTCTTGAACAAAAAAGAGGTATTTAGTACTCTGAATATCATAAATGGCTGTTTACAAGGAAGGCTTAGCATGTTTGAAGCCAGAGAGGAAAGATGAAAGAGAATGATTTGTTGGCTACTGGGTGATCAGGTTTGAGAGCCAGAGATGAACTTCAAAGTCAACATGAAACAGCATTCAAAACGCGTTTTTAACAGTGTAAAGTATTTCCAAGTAAAACAGGTTATTCAGTGAGGAAAAAATGTTTTGTTATCCATTGGAAAATGATTAGATTGTGAAAGTTGGTGTTTCAGAATGGATTCAGAACCACTTTCGAAGAGGCTGATAATCAAGTTCTCAATGTATCCTAATGTCCAGCCCTGCTCCAGAGAGCTCCAATTGGCTACTGGGTGATCAGGTTTGAGAGCCAGAGATGAACTTCAAAGTCAACATGAAACAGCATTCAAAACGCGCTTTTAACAGTGTAAAGTATTTCCAAGTAAAACAGGTTATTCAGTGAGGAAAAAATGTTTTGTTATCCATTGGAAAGTGATTAGATTGTGAAAGTTGGTGGTTCAGAATGGATTCAGAACCACTTTCGAAGAGGCTGATAATCAAGTTCTCAATGTATCCTAATGTCCAGCCCTGCTCCAGAGAGCTCCAATCCCAGTTAAACAAACCTGAACAAGGTGTGTTTAATTCGACCTAAAGTGCCTTGCAAAGTGGACTTCACAGGGTATTCTGCCATCTTAAATAAGATTACAGTCAGAAGGGTGCGAACATGTACAGTTTGAAGGGTGCTGCAAATGGCATAGGGAATGTGGGTACAACGATACATCACTCCACAGGAAAAGGAGAGGGAAATTTACCCACCTGTCACTGCCCATCACCACAGTACTTCAAGAAGTTTGACTAAAATTAGTTGCAAGGTGTTCTGAATGAATGCATTTTGTCAGGTGACGTCAACTTCAACAGGTATAATGTGCTCAGAGAGTAGGGAGCAGTGAACACTGCATAGAGACCCTGTCAATCGCAGCTAAGGTCTTGAAGATTACTAGAAACTTCCAGGCAAGTGTTTTGGTGCAGGTTGGAGCTACTTTCTGCAGGACACTGGACCTCCAGGAGCAGGATTGGATACCCCTGCCCAGAGCTTTATTTTCAGATCTAGGATCTAAATAATTAAACTGTATCAATTTAGATTTCATGTTGACTTTAAACAGCTCCAAGATAATCCACACTGCAATATGTTGTCAACTTTGCTTTACCTCTCCCTATGTTTTTTATGATGTCCCATATTTTTCGCCTCTCATGCTCCCTCTATGGCTCTACCATATATCTTCTCTGAAGTCTTGTTAGTCTCTTTTTCTTCACTCACTCTGTCCTTTTTTCTGCTAAGGGTAGTGGTGGCAGCCTCTGCTTCTGTACTGCTCCTTCTGCGTCATCGCTCACTTCCCCTCCCATCCACTGTCGGATGTAAACACACGCAGTCACATGGGAGCAGTACATCATGACCACACACACACACCCCACAGCAGAAATGCAGGCTTCACAGCTGAGCGTGAATCACACACTCGCATTGAACAAAACATACTCGCATTGAATCACGCACACTATGCATTGAATAAACCCCTAATAATGCACACGAGCACCTTTGAACATCATCAAGACTTGCTAATTCAAACCTTAACAACTTGATGTCCGCAGATGCCTCAAATGATATGCACGTTAACCCTGGGACAAACACACTGCGAGCATGCATATAAATAGAGCCATTTTGATCAGGAAATGAAACGCATATGCTGTGGGTTTTTTTTAGCTGTTCTCTAGAAGCGTATATTTAATCTTGGGTTTCCAGTAAAATGTTTGCATCAGCTGGCGTGCCATAGTTGACTCATCAAAAGAGGAAGCTGCTGAACGTCAGGTCGTCTGGGCTTTAAAGTGATTTTATCTAAGTTAAAACTGTATGATGTTGTTGCCTGGAAGTTCCCCAACACAGATTGGATGAGGGATGTAAGGTGATAGACCAAATTACTGTACACTAATTTAACTTCTAGACAAAGTCCAGAATAGCTTGTTTCAGTTCTGGAGCTCTTGTGGTCTGCATTTCTATCAATAAGCCTAGTCCATCGTGGCTGATGACGCACTTCATGATGTCTGTTTGTTTTCGGCAGCGGCAACACACATTAACGTGCACTCACAAACATCCACAGCAGGCCTCTCCCATGCGTCAGCAGCTCCTGGTTCATTTTAAATGCAATGTTAATCTTATTGTTTTCCTCCATGCAGTGGTGAGTAAATGTGCCTTGTTAATTCACCCCAGAGTGGAAATAACTCCTTACACCACACTGATCCACTTAACACTCCCCAGAACAACATGACCTCAAGTCGATTTTTCCCATTCAAAAACACAAGCCAGTCTCATAAATACCATCCTTTTCAGGGAATGTTTACAAGGTACGGAACAGTCAGGAAAGTCCTAAAAACTGCTCAAGTGACTTACAATTCAAAGGATGTCAAGTCAAGTGACTTGACACACAGCCAATAAGTTTCCAGGCCAACATAAGTTGGAACAGATACCAGCGTTTGCCTTACTCTGTTATTTAAGGGACATGCAAGGCTCAGGAGTTTCGGTAGTTATAAATCTTTTTTACAAGTACATTGCGCACTTGTCCCCTTATCTTTACAACATTAACAACCATTTTTGTTGTTTGAGATCACTTAAATCTAGGGTGACCAGACAATGACCTGAAAAAAAAAGGTAAGTATGTTCCCGTTTCAGCTGTTCTGTTCACTGGCTCAATTGAATGACATTGAAGAAAAAAAGCTGTTTCATTGCCATTGCAAGATGATTTGCCAATGCTTTTATGCTAGAACATCCTTTAGTGAATCAGCTTGCAATGTATGGTTGCCATAACAATAACTCCTCACACCTGCTGCTGCTCACTGCCATCCTCTCTGTAAAACCACCTTTTCAAGTTAGAAAATGACCAAACAAATATGCATTTTCAACAACAAGCTGCAACGAGCCTACAGATTGGTTCACACAACGCAAAAAAATGCAAGTAAGGTGTTTTGCCATCACTGTATTTGTTTATTTTATGCTGTAGATCACATTGTTTACATGGCTCTAGCACTTATTACACATAGAATCACATTTGATGTTTTTGGGTTTCAATTTTTGTGATTATTTTGTTTCAAATGATTTTAACCTTATTTTAAAATACTACATTCACATGCAGATGTCAAACACTACACTACATTGTTTTATTTTTATATTATCATTAATATTATTATAAAAAATATTAAATTAAATTATATTATTAAATATACAATCAAATTATTACATTCACATGTAAATGTCAAAAATCTACTGAATACCATTTTTATTTGTATAATATTATTATTTGCAATTTATTCTGTTCCGATTTGGGGGAAAACTAAATAAAACAAGAGAAACATCCACTGAAAAATATATATAAATATAAAAATATTAGTGTATCCATAACATTTCCCCCCCAGCATTGTCATGATATCACTTTTCTCCAGAGTCATTAGTCACATGGCATTTACAGCTCAGGGGATTGGCTCAAAACTACTTGGCAGCAGAATTACTGTCCATAACCAAAGATGGCAGATTTCAAACTGCATACTGCGCCAGCTGAGCAAGTGCCACTGAGATGAACAGGAATGCTAATGGATAGCCTACCTCTCTCCAGTTATTATATGAACCTCCTTGGTTGACACACACACTAGCCTCAATCTAAAAACATGAGATGTTCTCTCTTATTAAAGGGGTCATATGATGCTTTTTTAAAGATCATTATTTTGTGTATTTGGTGTAACAGAATATGTTGACATGCTTTAATGTTCAAAAAACACATTACTTTTCAAATACTGTACATTATTGTAGGTCCTCTATGCCCCGCCTCTCTCAAACGCTTCGTTTTCTACAAAGTCCCTCCTTCCGACAAGCGCAGTCTGCTCTGATTGGCCAGCTGACCCAGTGCATTGTGATTGGCCGAACACCGCAAGCACTCGTCAGAAATGTAACGCCCCTTACCATAATCGCGAGCTTCATCTTTCAAAATAAATGTAAAGACAGTAAATAATGTCATTCGTTTTACCATCAGTTCAAGCCCGAAAGGGGAACAGAGTCGCGTGACAGACACAGTGATGAAGCTGGTATGTGTTTGCAGCACACAAGCCACGGTTAAGACAGCTGACTCTACTGTGATGTGACCCCGTCTCTCTCTCTCTCTCACACGCGCGCGCACACACACACAATGCGCAAAACTCGCATTTGTACAGTCAATAGCAAATACTTAAACTAATAACAAAACAGTAGCTGATTCAGAAGCGCCAGATTGTCATAGCAAAGTCAGAATTACCTCCTCTCCTAGGTTCACGAAACGGTCGTCCATAAAATGCATTGCTCTTCTGTTGTAAGTGATCTTAAAGATTCCTAAATGCATCTACTTTCGTAAGGCCAAATAAAGTGCTTTTGCTTTCGCCTAGAAACACACAGCGTCTCCCTGACATGGCTGCTTCAACACTAACTGCGTTTACTGAAACCACGCCTTCTTTCTTTGCCTGCACATTTGGGTGCATTATGCAAATATTTCCACATAGTGAGGTAGATATGTGGGGGCGTGTTAGAAGAGCCGTTTTAGGGGGGCGTGGCAGAGTCTTAACTTTGATAAAGAATATCTCTTTGGGTTTGAGACTTTAGTCTTTGCAACTTCAGGGATCTTATCTATGCACAATCAGCTTGTAACACTCCAAAGAGAAAGGAAAACTTGAAAAAATATGACCCCTTTAATAATCATCCACGCCTTCCTCTAATTGGAGGCTTTATAAAATCGCCATCCTCCTTAAATCTTAAACTTTTGAGGTTAATAAAGTGATAAGACTTACATATCCCAGGCAAATTCTGCTTAAACTATTTTTCAAGTGGCCTATTATTTCTAGTTAGAAGTTGACTAATCATCATTGGCGGAACCTTCAATGTCAACGTCAATCGTCTTAATACGCCCTTTACCTGCGTTGTTACATAGCGACGTACTTTACAACAGCCTGTTTACGCCACTAACAACAAATCCAATCCAAAGTCGCTTCTCTGACCGACTACGCCACGAGCTCAACCTACATGTTGCGCCTTCTCGTCTTGGCAGCGCGCACGCTCAAGTTGTTGTCAGATGCTCGGGTTGTTTTTCGTTCCTACACAACAAGGTAGTGGCGTCGCACGTTATTGCGGAAAAAATAGCTTAACACCCCCCGACGGACATGAGTATAATTCCAATTCTTTCAAATATGGATCCACACACAGCTGTAGTCTGTTTATACCCAAGAATGTACTCGCGCGTCATGCTCGGAAATCGCTCTACCTAGCCTATCTAGAAAATAAGCGCGAGCTTCTGGACGCTCCGAAATAGGTTCTAGCCTAGTCCTCACGCACCTATAGTTACTTAACCATAAATTAAAATAATTGGAACACTCATGTCAACGCTGTATATGCGCGAAGTAGCCTACAACACAAATGCATGACTTTATATTCCTTTACATGCAATGACGCGGCAAATCCATGTTATTGCCACCAAAACAAGATATTAACAGTGAATTCCTATAGGCGTATACAACATATACATACGTAAACCAATGAAATAACATTCAAATGAATTAAAAATCCCAAAAGTCTTACGTGTTTCTGAGAGGCGAAGTTTTGCTTCATTACGCAGAAGCGTCTGTTCCGCTTTATATTGTGTAATGATGATGACGATGGCACTGAAATAACAGCGCAACTTCTGAAAGTGCGTGAGGCTTTGCTGCTTTAGATCTCAAATGATCCCTCTGGCGTTTCTGGAAGCTTTAAACATCAATATATTTGGTTCATAGTCGATATTAAATGCTGAAGTCGGCTGTATGTACGCAGACATAGGTATCGGCTACTCGGTTGCAGTGACATCCTTCAGCAACTGCGCACTTACAGGGGGCGTGATGTTGTTCTTTAACAGAAGTGCTCAGCTTAGAGGTTTTAAATAAGACATCATCCACACGTAGCATTACATGCAGGACTGGGGAAAATTAATAGTTCCCCACGTTCACCCTCAATTTGGGATTTTAATCTGCGCAACAGAGCCCGGAATGCGGACGTTGGCAAGGGTTTGGAGTCCTGTCTTCTCCTCTTAGCAACAGGAGACCCGTTCCTTTTTTTCCGTGAACATGCACATACTTTTCCAATAGCCTAAGGCATTATTGTACATACTTACTTTAAGAGCTGTTGTTCATAACAATCCACACATTTCGGCAGTTCTCACATGCGCGCAAGGAGTTTGCGGTAACTATGCCATTCATTTTATGAAGAAGCCGCAAATAACTTCATGCGGACGCGTCCTCTTGCGTTTCTGTACAGAGTGTATTATGCGCGGCAGCAGGTGCAGTCCGGTCCGCACTACGAAACCATCACTGGGTGATGTTAGGAATGCTGCAGCTCCAGTAGCTCCAACTCTGAAAATGGGGCGTTTACTGGACGACTGCGTTGCTTTACAGTCTTATTTTGCAGTCATGGACACACACACATACACTTGGCTTTTTGTTCGCTGTTTCATTATATCATATCCATCATGTGACATAGTGCGGCCTCCCTCAATGGAAACTTAAAGGGACCTCCTACCGAACTGCTGCTGGATCTCATTAGCAACCCGTCCCGCCTGGGACACACTAGGTGTTTTAACTCAGTTTGTTTGGGCCAAGCTGTTTGTTAATGTTCGGTAACAAGTGTCAAAACGCACACTGTGCTCTAAAATAGCATCAGTAAAACCTCTAAAGTATTTCAAACATTTATCAAATAGGCCGTTTAACAGCATCAAAAAGGCAACAAGACCTTAATTTTATGAAATTTCTACAAATCTCTCTTCAAATATATTCTATTTCCAACAATATTTCACTTGAATATCATAGAAATATACTTTTATATAATATGTATTATACATTTATGGAAGAAAATACATTGCTATATTAAATGATGAGGAAGAGGGAAAAGTTCTCCTATAGTTTACAGCAGCCTACAGAATGTGTACAGTGTTTTTAAGCCCTTTAGGACTATTTTCTTTTAAAATATATATTTCTTTTAAAATGAATTTGCCAATGCACCATTTCACACCAGCTGAATTACCAGAGCTATTTGATATTATAGTTTCACAACATTACATAATTAATTGTTTTTTGGGGGAAAAAAATATAAAACACACAAGAAATTGTAATACTAAACATCAAGATGGCGGTGGCTCCTGACAGCAGAGTGCTCTCCTACAGTGTTTATAAATGGAGCTCCTATTCTTCTACATATTTACCCGAGTGAGTAACGCACATTAAACACTCACATTGAGACTCTTATGCTCTTCAATATACATACACAGTATATAACTCTGTAATATTAAAATCAAATCCATGGCTTTATCTAACAAACGGGCCGAGCTACAGCAGACGGGCACATATACATAAAGCAGGCGCAAATATATAAACTGCAAACAAAACAGCAAGCGGATTCTCTCATTTTAAGTTACATATTAATGTGCATCTGCATGTGCGGAAGTGGGGAAACGGCTATAAATGTGTGGAAATGTGCAGATGTGACAGTCATGTTAGCATGCTAGGTTAGGCTAGTACGAAGCAGCCCATGTGAGTTTATACAGTTAACACGCCTGAAATACACTTGATGTTTTTATTTGTACATGTCTTTATACAGATCGTGATGCTCTTTTAAGAACCTGACAGGTGTCTTACTGCACTGTGTTTGTTTACTCTTAAAATATAATCGAGATGCAGTATGTAGCCGGTTAGCTACATTGCTAGTAGTGAACTGTTGTTATGGAAGTCAATAAACCGCAAATCGCTGAAAGCAGTATTTATTTAAAAACATCTGGTCGGAATACAAGTTAATTAGACTACACGTACTGTTGTAAAATACATAAATGCATACAGATCCAATGGTGGCTAATGCTAAACTGTTGTAATATGACACTGTGAGAGTCACAGACTATTTTTATCCCCTCTTTTAATCTTCTTCTGTTACTGTTGATCTACGATATTATGTAACAATACTTCAATGGCAAAATGTATTTAACAGATGGGCATTTATACGAAATATGCCGTTATTTGAATGAAGTTGCAGAGTTTCGAAACAAGTGAGCTGCCTATCTAGACAGCCTAAACACGGTCGCTCACTAAGTTTTGAAACACAGCCAGTGAGCTGGTTGGTAATTGAGTCTAACCTATAAAATCCATGCAATTTGTGTCATGTAAAATGTATCATATATTACTAATTTGCATCCCTTCTTTGTATCAGATGTGACAGCTAGAGGAAAATGTGCTGTAGAGACGGACATAAACAGTTCATGCATTAATCAGTGGTGAAACATTATTGTTGTGACACCCGTGTACTATTGCCAGTTTTGTTTTTGCTCGTCACCTCAAGCTTACATGCTTTATGAACTAGCAAGCAGAACTGTGTTAGACTTGGTATAACCAGCATAATCCAATTGCAAGCATGATTGTATAAACAAGTCAGATTTGTGCATGCATTCGTTTTTAAGCGTGCATCACCACAGAAAGGCCATAACATAATAAGCACTGGATACTTGTGCTTTCATGGTGACAGCATAATGTTATGGAAGATCAGAACAACTTTCCATCATGCATGCATGAAAAAGTGGGGGAAAACGTTTTAAAGAATGTTTATGGTGCCTTACACTTTTGTTTAACTCTTTCTTATTTTGTTTGCTTGCAGGAATATTTTAGTGGACAAACCTAGCGATCAGTCTTCCAGGTGGTCATCTGAGAGCAACTACCCTCCTCAGGTAAATTGTTCATGCCTTTCAGTGTTGACCTGAGCTGGATAATAGTTCCTATATCAGGGTTATTATTGTTAACAAAAACAAAAAAATAAAACCATAATAAATGCTACTTGGGGGGAGGGAATGTAAAAAGTAAAATTATTGTATTTCAGCTAGTTGCCAGGGCATCAATTCTCATTTTTTTTTGGTGATGTACAAAAATAGCTCAAGCTAAAACTGCAATACAAATGTATAAGAAATATATAAACGAATAAAAATGACAAAAACACAGCAAAATTATTAAAACATCAACTAAAATTAACATGAGAACAGAAGACATGTAAAAAAACTCATTCAAAATATGAATAAAATCCATAACCATATCATTGACACTAAAATAACAGTCTTTTATTCAAATTTTCAGATTATTTGTTCTTCGAATGCCTTGCAGACAGATTCAGTGCTCACTAATTACATACGTTTTTATTATAATAATAATAATAAAAACACATTTCATTATAAAGTGCATTTCTCACACTCAAAGCGCTACAATGCAATATAAAAGTAAAACATATAAAAAAAATTTAATGGGGAAAAAGAATCACAAGTTCTCTATGCCTTAACAAGCATTGGTATTTGGCTTCAGAGATGTGTGTTTCAATTTTGAAAGTTGTTGATATTAGCATGCCTGGTCTGTGTTACTGTGTCTTGCTTTCATCTTCTTTTGGAAAGAGGGAAGCCTCTTTTCTTTGCCGGCCTTGTGGCACAGACCATTGCAGCACAGACAGACTTGTGGTTAGGCAATAAAGAAATCAAAAGTGCATGTTGGCGGTACAGTAGCACGTGCCCTCAACTCGTAACCTTCAGCTCAAACTCAAAGCCTTGTGTTTTCTCACTCGTGTCCTTCCACTCTCATCCTTTCACTTAAAAAAATACAGTTACCCTCTGCAGAGATTAGAACTATACGAAATCATAGTTCCTGATGTTATCAAGTTTTTTCCCCCTAGAAATTACCTCTCTAAGTGTTGTAAATCATCACAGAACGGTCAATCAATATTTCATCTTTTTTTTTTTTAACCAAGCTCTTAGTGCAGGCGGTCATCAGTGTTGGTGGACGGAATATCGTAGTCAGTCCGTGTGAAATATTTTCCTCTCCCTTCCTGTCTTCAATGACAGTAGCCCATTCATTTTTAGGGCCTCTAAGCAAGCTGCGTTTGTATCGAGCAATAATTTACAAGCTGTGATTGCGGGCTGTTCTGTCATAGATGTCTACAGTTGATTGAGTTGTTTTCATGAGAGCAGCATGAGTAATATCAACTCCTCCTGTCCACCTGCATCTGAAGTGGGTGTTGTCACTCGCAGTCTCTGGTCATTTTGATCAAGTGTGTCCTTATAGGCACCAAAGACACAAGAACAGAACTTCTTTGTGTTCTGTAATGTTCACAGAGGCACTTAAAATACCTTAATGTATTGATGAGAAAATGAGGAATTTTACATCCATAATGGATAGTAATAGATACTGTCAAGGAGGAAAAAAATATCAGAAAAGTGGCCCATACAACTTGTTGCCCTGTTTTCCAAGTTTTGTGAAGACATACGCCACTGTTTAAATATTTGGGGTTATGCTTATCAAAGCTATGTTTATTTCATCAAAAATACAGAAAAAACAGTAATATTTTGAAATATTAGTGCAATTTGAAATAACGGTTTTCTAGTTAAATGTATTTTATTGCTATTTACTCCTGTGATGGTAAAGCTGAATTTTACTCAGCCTTTACTCCAGTCTTCAGTGTTACGTAATCCTCCAGAAATCATTTCTTGTTATTATCAATGTTTAAAACAGTTTTGCTGTTTAATTTTTATGGAAATCACAGTACATTTTGAGTAGAATAGAAAGTTCAAAAGAACATAATTTATTTGAAATATAAATATTCTGTAACATTATACATCTCTGTACGTCTCTACTGTCACACTTTTGATCAATTGAGTACATCCTTGCTGAATAAAAGTATTAATTTATTTTAAAAAAAATCTTACTGACCAACCCCATACTTTTGAGTAGTAATGTGTGCTAGTTTTGAGGGGTAACTGACCAAAATTTAAGTTGTTATTAACTGAAAGTCTTCTCCCTGTTACAGCGTTCAAATCACATTCATGCTTACAAAACATCCTTGATGTCAAATCTGGTGCGACTGTTTGATAATGCACAGGTGTGAATGATATTAGAAACAGGTCTAGATTTGCTCTTGTGGTAAAGGTCATTTTTTTTTATTAAAGGGTTATTTCACCCAAAAACGAAAATTCTGTCGTTAATTACTCACCCTCGTGTTGTTCCAAACCCGTAAGACCTTCGTTCATCTTCGGAACACAAATGACGCGAGCGTGTGGCGGCGCTGACCCAGATCCGGCGTGATGACGTCATTACGCCGGATCTGGGTCAGCGCCGCCACACACTCGCATCATGATACTGTCGTGAACGCGTGTCCACAAGTGACGCAGTAGAGACGAAAATGTGGAATAAAGTCATTATTTTTGTTTTCTTTGCACAAAAAAGTATTCTCGTAGCTTCGTAAATTTACAGTTGAACCACTGATGTCACACAGACTACTTTGTCAATCATCTTGGTACTTTTCTGGACCTTAAACGTGGTAGTTACCTTGCTGTCTATGGGAGGGTCAGAGAGCCCTAATATTTCATCAAAAATATCTTAAATTGTGTTCCGAAGATGAACGAAGGTCTTACGGGTTTCGAACGGTCTGTTTCACTCGATGCAGAAAAATGCTTCTTAAAATACACTGCTCTCACTGTTAGAGAGATTTTGATCAACTTGCAGCATTATGGCACAATTGTAGTATTATACAGCAGTATGCACTTCAAAAATAAATGACTCAAAGCTTTAGTTCCTCGTATTCTCACTATTTGAATAGTGATTATTTACTGCTTTGCAAAACTTGTTTTTCCACATACTCCCACCTGAACTAATATTTGCCTGTTGTACTGACTGAAGGGTGCAGGTAAAAAATTAGGAATTATGGATTTCATTAAAATGACCAAGATTTTAACATTCCAATTCATTTTAAATAACACAATGAGTCAAATGAAAAAAAAAAAAATTACCAATGTGCTGCTTTTTGACACAAACTTGTGGGTGGTTTCACACAAACACAGGTGAGAGCTATAGTTTCCATAACAGTGTTGGTAATATGTCAGTAATGTGCAACTTAAAAGTTCACCTGGGTCCTCATTTATAAAATAATGCATAGAAAGCATCCTAAATTAGATTTTACGATCATTTCTCAAAGTGCGTATGTGTGATTCATAGAACGAACGTATGCACAGAAAATGTGTTATCAGTGTTTTACAGATGACCGTTTTTGATCATCATACATTTTGATATTGATCGTCTTGGCTAGAACATTTCGGATTAGAATTGCTTTGGAATAACAATGTTTTTTTTCTACTCAGTACTTGATCTTAAAACTGGAGAGACCAGCTATCGTTCTGAGCATCATCTATGGCAAATATGAGAAAACCCACGTGTGTAACCTGAAGAAGTTCAAGGTGTTTGGAGGCATGAGCGAAGAAAACATGACAGAACTCTTGTCTAGGTGAGAATTGTGGGAAAATGTTAGTTTGTGTTTACAGTCTACTTACAGGCTAGTCTTTATGTCAGATAAGCTTTACGGCTCTTAGCTTTTAGGCCATCTTGAGAGCAGGTGACTAAACTTGGTAATAGGGCATCAGAACACAAACATTTTATAAAATAGCTTATATTGTCTCTTGCGATGTGAGTTATGTTTGGGAAAATGGCTTCTTGTGACGTGATGAGGTCATTGACTGTCGTTCTCATCTAATCTTAGTGGCCTTAAGAATGACTTCAACAAGGAAACATTCACGCTAAAGCACAAGATCGATGAGCAGATGTTTCCCTGCAGGTTCATTAAAATAGGTGAGTGTTTACGGAAAGAGCGAGCTAAAGACCTGGTGAACTCACATGGTGACACATTTAGGGGAAAGATCAGTCATCACATGATTTCAGAGGAAGACAATGAGTTGAGTGAGTGATTTGAATGACTCTGCAAGTCTTTGACGGAACAAACAAGTGCTTGTGTGAACGCTGAACTCTTTTGACGAGACATTTTTCTCTTGTAATGTCACATGCTGTCTGTTTCAGACATTGAACTCTCTGAGAGTCGTGTGAGAATAGAACATTTGAAATAAACTCTTTTTTTTTAAAGCTGTACATCTGCAGTTTGTCAGCATATGTGTGAATGTCCTCTCTTGATGCTGTTTATGTGTGTTTGGTTACATACAGTGCCTCTGATGTCATGGGGCCCCAGCTTTAACTTCAGCATCTGGTATATTGAGTTACACGGCATAGAAGATCCAGACGTAGTCCAGCCCTGCCTTAACTGGTACAGTAAGGTGAGTTGTGTCCAAACATCCACATCCATCTTTGAGGATGAATCTCACAAAAAATGTTAAGTTCATAATTCACCCCAAAATGAAAAGAACCATTTTAGGACCATTCATAATTTTCTTTCTTTCTTTTTTTCTCCATCTGTATGCAATGATACATAGTGACATGAAACTATGGATCTAAAAATGGGTTGCAAATTTTATATATATATAAAAAACTATATATGTATGTATATACAGTGGGTACGGAAAGTATTCAGACCCCCTTAAATTTTTCACTCTTTGTTATATTGCAGCCATTTGCTAAAATCATTTAAGTTAATTTTTTT
>NW_015505180.1:523772-603945 GCF_001515645.1 Sinocyclocheilus grahami
TTTGTGTGCTGCATAATAGAAAATGCTTATTTCAAAATATGCCATTATTAACCACCCACAGCTAAAGGGTAATCATGCATACGTCACGCAGCATGTGAAATAAAGTAATACATAGTAATATATATTTCCTGTTTTTTTCCCGTATGCTTTATTTCAGTAAACTGCGTCATTGTCTTTGTACATCATTCATGACATTCATGTTTTTATAACACTCGCACTCCATTTGCACATGCAGTTTCATGCAATATTAAGCATGGATTGATGGCACGTTACAGCTAAAGTGGTTTGTTTTTTCCCCCGACAGTACCGTGAACAGGAGGCCATCCGCCTGTGCCTGAAACACTTCCGGCAGCACAACTACACAGAAGCCTTCGAGTCCCTGCAGAAGAAAACACGGATCGCTCTCGAGCACCCCATGCTCACACACCTCCATGAGCGGCTGGTCCTCAGAGGAGACTTTGACGCCTGTGAGGAGCTCATAGACAAAGCCGTGAGAGGTACCTCACCCTGTGTTTCAGCATATGGATCTGTGCCACATTCATTAAGCAGGGAATGTGGGCATGTTGGTTCACTGTAGGCAACAGAATGGTTCTGGATTATAATCGTGTTACTGTGCAAGCAAGTACATCCTTGTTGACATTTTATGTCAAATAAAGATGAGATCCACTCAAACGGTCTGTTTCACTCGATGCAGAAAAATTTCACACAAACACAGGTGAGAGCTATAGTTTCCATAACAGTGTTGGTCATATGTCAGTAATGTGCAACTTAAAAGTTCACCTGGGTCCTCATTTATAAAATAATGCATAAAAAGCATCCTAAATTTGATTTTACGGTCATTTCTCAAAGTGCGTACGTGTGATTCATAGAACGAACGTATGCACAGAAAATGTGCGTACGCCTCTCTTTTAGATGTGAAATCTGTAAATTGCAATGATCTTGAAATTTTGCGCAGCTAAGCAGTTTCAGATCTCCGCCTTGTAAACGATGTCTAATTAATGTCATTGACTTATAAAAGAGCACCTGACAATGTTCAAATCTTTTACAAGCGGCAAGAATGGCTTATATTTTCAAAACTCGGGCAAACAAAAGTGCGTACGTCTGCTCAGACTCTGATGTGGCGCTAAGCTCTTTTCCACGTCAAAGACCGCTTTTATAAATATGAACGTTGGCGTGAATTTTTGCGTACGCACACTCTACGATCAAATCTGTGCGCACGCACGTTTTATAAATGAGGCCCCTGGTTATGTTTCAACCTGCAGAATGTGTATCCTCAAAACATGCAAGCTTTAAGCAAGACATCTGCACAAATGTTGTTTAAATTTAAAGTAACATTTGAATATTTTGGTTGATTTGAGAAAGGTTAATGCTACCAATAGCAGTGTAGTACTCATTGACAGCTATTTGAATCACTGGAGGTTGAGAGTCTCTGTGCTCTTGGTTTCTAGTCGTTTATAATGCTTCTGTTGATCATTTCACCAGAATTGACAGTTGATTACAACGAATAGGAGGAAGTGCAACACTCAGTATGGTCTCTGTAGAGAAGGAATTCCCGCCTTCCAGTAAAAAGAACCAATCTGTAATCCTTAAAGATTACATTTTTTCCTTTGCAACATCTTTTGTCATCATTTGTGCAGAAACCTGGAAAACAGTTTGGTGTTTTTGTGCAATTTCAGTTTATGATACAGTTGATGTTAGGTTTAATTGGCCTAAAATATGTTGTTTTATTGTGACCTTGCCGAGCGATGTTAAGAGATAACAGTCTTCCCCAATTCAAGTAGATAGGAGTTGGTTGTGTATGACCAAAATAGCTGCTCAGAGACATTGCAGATATGGCCACAGAGTGAACTGACTTCTTGTTAAGTCGATTTTCTGCAAATCGCCACGAACACACAGTAACACGTTACCATGTTTAAATCTGCTCTACAGACAAAACAAATAGTCGATCCAATCTTGTGCTGTCAGGCTGGTCAAGAGCAAATGCTGTGTTTACAGATTTTTAGAAGGAATCTTCTTCTACATATTAGGATGGGATAGGATTTTACACACTTGACCTTTAAAGTTGTTCGCAATTGCATTTCATGTTATTACATGTTCTCTTTAGTGGTCACAGTGTAAATTTACGGTAATTAGAACCTAATGTACACTTGGATTGTTTCCCGCTCGGAGAGCATGCATTATCAAATTAAAGTGCACCCTTGACTCTTTATCTGTTCTCTTCCAGATGGTTTGTTTAATCAGTACATCAGCCAGCAGGATTATAAGCCACGCTGGAGTCAGATCATCCCCAAATGTAACAAAGGTACGACAGCAGCCCACAGAACACAGAAGTGGCAGCCTCTTGCTCTGAATCTGAACGCTGGACTCCAGGGAATCCATGTCTGCTGTATTAAATTACTTCAGGACTGTATTGATATTCAGTGTGCTTGCTCCTGATACACACAACTTTCAATTCACTTCTGTTCTTTCTCGTTTGTTTTCTGAATAGGTGACAGTGATGATAACAGGCCGGGCATGAGAGGAGGTCATCAGATGGTCATTGATGTTCTGACAGGTACTTTTTATGTTAGATGGCTGATTTGCAAAGTTTCTGATTGGGCAGTTATCACAGCACTGTTTAGCTTGTCCTGTCTTACTTGTAGTGGAATGCATGCTAAGACTGCATTTAGCTCCGCTGTTGTGAGTTAAGGGCTGTTTTAAATGTGCGTGTGAATCTGTGAGCTTGTTGTTAGAGGAACAATAGATCCCGCAGCCCTCGTGTGGCCCTGTGCGTTTAAACTGACCTAAAGTAACCTGTTTTAGAGCTCAGCTCACGCTCAATAGCTGAAACAACTGTCTCTGCTTATCACCATGGTGACATCAGCCTTTCAACCTTAGCACACAGCTACCTTTCAAGAATATAATGATTTATAACAGCTTTAAAAACAACATAATAGTTTTCATCTTTTGATTCCATATTGAGTTTCTTTCAAAGGTGAAAGTCACCCACTCACCGTTGCTTTCTCTTTCTGTTTTTTTTGTATTCGCCTCTTTGTTTGGCAGAAACCGTGTATCTTTTTGGTGGCTGGGATGGAACGCAGGACTTGGCTGATTTCTGGGCATACAGTGTGAAGGAGAACCAATGGGCCTGTATCTCCAGGGATACGGAGAAAGAGGTAAAAGAGGGATTTTTTTCAATTATTACTCAGCTGAATGGGACTGAAATCTGCTAGATGTTTCCATCATGTCATCAAGTTTCACATACTTCACTGCGCTTTCTATGCAGAGTGCACTGAGTGATGTGTGCTCTTTCATCTGTAGGTTACTTAGATGAGAATGTTTGACTCATAGAAATGAGGAAGAGAATGAAATGATTGCAATGGAAAATATGTAGAGTGACACCACAGTGCTGACGGAAGTTATAATTGAGATCTCTTTAGCTGCTTAAATCTGCATAAATCTCAGTAGGGGTTCAATCCCTGACTGGCTGGCAGCACCAGCCACTGGCAGGTCACCTGAATGGATGAGCGTCAGTCAGGATCACGGCCATTTGTCTCCTTTATTCAGGATAACCCTCCCTTAATGTCGATGATATAAAAGAGTAGATTCAAAAGAATACATTAATAATAAAACAATTAAAATAAAAATAAAAATTAAAACCTAATGACTTCCAAATAGGAAAATCTGTCTTCAATCAGTAGTTGCATAACTGGCTGGTGTGACCCGACAGTGGATGGTTTTATTTTTTAATATTCTCAAGTGTAACTGATAACAATGTATAATTTACTTATCTAGTTTACATGGCCAAAGATTTGATGACATGAATCTCTCAAATTTTGGATATTCCAGTGACTAGGTCTTCCTCTGAACGCCTATTATCGTGTCCTGTTACCTTGTAAAAACAACTTTATTCTCTGAGAGAAAAATAATTTTTTTTATAAAATGTGTGTGCTCTATATATCAGTTGATTTATAGGTAATCTGAGTAAGAGGTAAAAACTATAAAGGTTGTGATATATTTCTTTTAGAACGGTCCCAGTGCTCGATCGTGTCACAAGATGTGCATCGACTCTCAGCGGAGGCAGATCTACACGCTGGGCCGTTATCTGGACTCCTCCGTCAGAAACAGCAAGTCACTGAAGAGTGACTTCTACTGCTATGACATTGACGCCAACACATGGACTCTCCTAAGCGAAGACACGTCTGCTGATGGAGGACCCAAACTCGTTTTCGACCACCAGGTACGCATTTTAAATTACACAACCTATGTTCAGGATATATGCCCACATACCACCAGGAGTCTCCATTTTACAGGTTTACGATGAACAGTTCAGTATCTTTTGGACAAAACCTCTCTTTATCTCTCTCAGATGTGCATGGACTCTGAGAAGCACATGATCTACACTTTTGGTGGTCGGATTCTGACGTGTAATGGCAGTGTGGATGACGGCAGGACGTCAGAACCTCAGTTCAGCGGGCTTTATGCGTATCACTGTCTAGCTGGCAGCTGGAGTTTGCTCAGAGAAGACTCGTGTAACGCTGGGCCAGAGGACATCCAGTCCCGCATCGGACACTGCATGCTCTTCCACACAGTCCGTCTCCTTAGTAACGACCCATAAAGCGCTCTGAGATGCAACTCAGATATTTTACATGTTGACCTGAAATTTTTGATAGATGCATTTGTGGCATTATTAGTGTGAATTAGGGCTGGGGAAATAAAATTTTTAGGTTACTATATATACATTCTACATTATTTTATATTATTTTGTTAAAGTAAAATAGTATTTATATATATATATATATATATATATATACATACATACATACATACATACATACATACACACACACACACACGAATGAGATTTCCCAATAAGAATAAGAAAGTTGATTTCAAAAATGGTTTATGAGAGAGGTGATTGGTAAATTTATTCATTTCTTTGGTGTTTATTGGAATAAAAATATTGGTGTTTAATGGAATTTATGGGTGGTTTTGACAACAAACTTAATGTGATAATTTTTCTTTTCTCTCCCACAGAGAAATCGCTGCTTGTACGTTTTCGGAGGTCAGAGGTCCAAAACTTACTTGAATGATTTCTTCAGTTACGACGTTGATGGTGACCATGTGGAGATCATCTCAGATGGCACCAAGAAGGACTCAGGCATGGGTATGAAGTCATTAGCAAGCTGTAGATTTGTGAAAATACTGGCGATTATTTATTTTTTGTCGTACTGTAACAATGGCTCTTACAAAGCCGTGCTCTGAGAAGACTCCTTAAAAGGAGAGCAGAGGAATCTTGAGCATGAAGGTGACATCATGTTTAGAAATAGGGTTGTATTAGGTGGGGATTATGTCACTGCTGTGGCCTGTTATGTGCAGCTGAGGCGAACATGCAATCTATTGCAGTCCTACTGTTCAACAGCTAAATCAACTTGACGTCATCTGTCTTCTTGATGCTGATATACACAGATCTGCTGGTCTGGATGATAGTAGTGAACGTTTCTCGTGAGGATTGTCCTGATGATGGGTGAATATTGCAGCAAATTCCTGAGCAGGGAGACAAGGTTTTTTAGGTTACAACATGTTGCTCTACAAAGAACACGCACTCTGCCTCTCATCAAGATATTGTCCTCTAATGACTCTGCTTTAAATATACATTTTATTATGTAAAGTCTTTTCTGGTAGACTAGAAATTTGCAGCTTTAGATGACTCTAGTTACGTAAAACAGTTTTTTTTTTCTTTAGAAGATGCGAGTCTCACAGACACTATGATAGGGTGTTCAAGGTGGTTACTAGGGTATTGCTAGATGGTATTTTGTGTAGTTGCTAGGTGGTTACTTACTAACCCAAGTCTTTATGATATTCGGGGCCTTGCATAGGGCACAGATCCCTCTCTTCTTGAAATTAAGAGCTGGTTTTTTTACCCATGATTTAAAGTAACTTCACACCTTTCATCAAGGTGAAGTAGCACAATTTGTGGTGTTTTATGGCTGCTTTTGCAGAAAAACATAGCAGTGTTGTTTTTAACTGAAACTACCTTTTTCAGTGGTTGAAAGCTGAAATAAAATAAATATAAGTATTAATGAAAAACTTCAATGAAAATATTGGAAATGATGGCAACTAATTGAAATAAGTTTGAAGCACTAAAACTATTAAAACTGAAATAAAAAAAATAAAGCATAGTGAAAATATATCAATTTGAAGTTCTTAGAACTTCTATTGGCTTGTGCAGAACTGAGTGAGTTCTTAGAAAATACTTCATGCCCACACACTTGTGGTGATTAGCTCACCTAACACACACTTGTTGAAACTTGCATGCACAATCAAGACTTATAACAAAGCAGACTTTGTAAAACATCTGCTCAGCATGGAGAAGAATTTGGTGTGCAGACAGGTCATAATGTCTGCACACCCACATAATGTCTCCCAAATTTTTCTTCGCTTTCTCTATAATCAGTAATTATAGCATGATATTGTGTCAAGCTCGGAGGAAGATACCAAATCGAACAGCCAGTTAAAAGAGAGGAGAGACACAGAAGGTGAATGAGTGTGAGAGCTCTGTGAAGCCTGTGAGAGACTGTGCAGACACAGGCCTGTGACACACATCCTGTTCCCATAAACAGATTGTGTAAAATCTCAATGGGCGACTTGACGCAATGAGAGAGTATAAAAAGACCTCTGTGTTCTCTCTGTTATCGTGTTAGAGAGAGATGTGTGTGCGACGAGGACAGGGGGTGACAGAAAGAGAACAAGAGCTAGAAGGCAGCAGAGAGAGACAAAAATAAGACTGAACAAAACACAATTTAACAGGAACTAAACAGTGAGCCCACAACCAGACCTTAAAGAATAGTTCACCCCCCAAAAATCTTTTATCATGTAGTTCCAAACCAGGGTGATGTTTTATTGAGCATAAAAAACAAAACAAAATGTGTGTAAAATGGAATTACAGGCCAGTTGGCAGTGTGAAACCAATCAAGAGATTCAAATGACCTAAAGCTGTCCTGGGACATCATCCTGCTTATTTCACAACTACTTGCTAAATAAACTAAATACTAATTTACAAAAATAAATAAATCATGAGAATGACATTTATTAGGGTTGAAACTGGAGGAAAATTGAAGAGACTAGATACCATGGAATGATACAAGAGAAATGAAACTATTATTATTATATTAATAATAGTAAAATAATATATTATTTTGATATGATTTAAAATCAACAATAAATAAAAAATTTATAAAAATAGCAAATTCACTTGCTAATGCAATATTTATAGCAATATAAAATGATTTAATATTTGTATTTGTTATTATATTAATATAGTATTAATCAAATATTTTAAAACCTTATTAAACATTAATGCTTAAAAATATTTAGTATCATATCTCTAGTCATATTAATGTGATAAAGAAATAATGCAAAACTTCATGGCCGATTTAAAAATAAAAAATTATGCAAATTTTGGAAATTCATTCACCATTTCCAGGTGGGGCAAAAAGGTTCATTTTGTACCATTGGTAGAACATTTGTCGAGTTAGGCTGAAACCATAGAAAAAATAGAGGTGATTTGCATGGTTGTTTTTTACAAATGATTACACCAAGCTGCGACATCATGACACTTTAAACAGTGTATGCCTTTTCTTAATGATCTAAGATAAAGTCTTGTGTTTGTGTTGCAGTACCAATGACGGGATTCACTCAGCGTGCCACCATCGACCCAGAGCTCAATGAGATCCACGTTCTATCAGGACTCAGCAAAGACAAAGACAAACGCGAGGAGAATGTACGCAACTCCTTCTGGATCTACGACATTGCACGCAACAACTGGTGCGTGAGTTCTCGGACACGCTCTTCATCTGTACAGCAGTGCACGTTGAATGCTAATAAGTACACTAGACCTGTGTTTATACGCTGTGGCCCTGAGGACAGCCTGAATCAGTAATCCACAAAGTGCCTTCAGGCACTTAATTCCTGAGACTTTAGATTGCCATACACAGCTAGAAAGGAAGAAAATATTCAGTTATGATGAAAAAAACTTTCTTTCCTTCCTGCAATGTATGTTCTCTTTTCAGTGCATTGAACAGCCATAGCATTGAATGATGCATATATGATGCCTGTAAATGTATCATACAAAAAGAAACCTTATATAAATTGTTCTCTGCTTGCACACACATAGCGAGAATATAGCGAGAGCAAAAGTTGTATTTCAAAGGCCCGCTAACCTTCAGAAAGGGAGTTGGTGACCATCAAACAGGAACAGAATGTTCTCTGCTTGTGTGTGGGTCTGGCCGCTCGTGTCTGCATGTGCGTGCGTGTGTGTCTGTAAAATGTGCTTTGCGCTTAAACTGGGGTAGAAAAAAACCCTTTGTTCTGTACGCTAATTGAAGTAGTTGGCTTACAGCTTCTGAAAAATTGTTCTGTCAGTGTTTCCTTTGGATCTGGTGCACTGGTTTGTCATTTTGTTTAGTTGACTTGATTTGGGTGGGTGCATGTGTGTACACTTTTCTAGGACAGTATGCACAGTTTAGCATAATAGACTGTGTGTTTGTGTGCAGGTCGTGTGTTTATAAGAATGACCAGGCGGTGAAAGAAAACGCCACTAAGGCCCTACAAGAAGAAGAACCTTGTCCTCGTTTTGCTCATCAGTTAGTCTATGATGAGTTGCACAAGGTAATGTAGATCATTTCACTTCCACACCCATGGTAAATATGAATTGAACTTTTATGAATAGTTTGGTGGTGTGGTTTAGGATTGGTTAGTTAGCGATCTGAGCTGATAACCCAAAGTTCCAAGTTAGGTTTCAACCTTAACTTACCTCAAGGAAGTCAAGGTGAAATTAAAATTGGACCCTGTTTATCTCTTAATACTTGATTTTTTGTTTTTTTTTCTTTCTTGTTTGGTTAAACATCCTGTTTTAATTCAGAAGTATCTGGTCTATTGTGTATCTTTACCTTTTTAAAGAAGACAATGATTATATATCACAAACTGATTTTAAATTACCAGATGCGACAACTTTCAAATTACAAGGTTGTAACCTGTGAACATTTGTATAGACGTTTAAATACAAATTATATTTACCTCTGGCACTTTGACAGCTTGAGCTGATAAAACACCCATTTCCTTAATTGCTGTACTGATTAATCAAAGCAATTAGCAGGGCATTGATATGACGATATGGTACACAGGTGCATTACCTTTTCGGGGGAAACCCAGGGAAGTCCAGCTCACCCAAAATGAGATTGGATGATTTCTGGTCTCTAAAGCTCTGCCGTCCTTCCAAAGAATATCTGCTTCGACACTGCAAATACCTCATTCGCAAATACAGGTACAAATAGACTTTTATATGAATACGAAAGTGCTTCACCTGTTACAATCTGCTGTTCACAGACTCCTTATTCTAACCTCACAGTTCTTGATTAGGAAATTGTGCTTAAGAATAATGTTTACTGAATTGCATAGTCTGGTCTCTCTCTGTCTGAAGCCAAAGAAAACTGTCAGATGCTCTTAGTTTCCAAATGGCGCTAGGAAAATGTTTAGATATCTGTTCCATGTTAAATAGTTTGTGTCGAATGTTAATATGAAGAACATGATCTTGCTCTGATCCTGCTGTGATCTGAATGTAAACCATTAGGACCAGCTGTATTGTTATGTAATTGCAGTGTCATACAGCACTGCAGTTAGTGATTAAATTACAGCAGTAGTTTTCCATTGGTGCATGTGATTTCTGCTCACTTTGTGCCATCTGGTGGCCATATTTGGTTACTTAATGGAATATTAGTGTTCCTAGAAAAAAAAAAATCTGTCCTAATTTTTTACATTTAAGGTTGCAGAGTTTTTAAGTCACATTTAAACATGTTTACATTCTGATTGCTGCCTTGTGTGTGTTTGCAGGTTTGAGGAGAAGGCTCAGACCGAGCCCTTGAATGCACTTAAATATCTGCAGAATGATCTGTCTCTTACTGTGGACCACACCGACCCTGATGAGACAAAAGAGGTCAGGACCTTCATGAAAAATGGTTACATTTTATGATTAAGCTTGTAGATAACAAACTTTTAAACTTGCAGTTGTCAGTTTGCGCATTTACATGAGTTTTAAAAGTTTGATTTCAGTTGGACTGAAGCAAAGTAGCGTGTAAATGCTCGAATCTGACTAGGCCCAATACATGTTTCATAAGTGAATGTGCTTTTTGTGTGTTTGTTTCCTGTAGTTCCAGCTCTTGCCCTCTGCTCTGTTCAAATCCAGCTCAGACTTCATTCCTCTAGGTGAGCGCTCTTTTTGTTGAACACAATTGTCCTCCAATCACGTTCTTTTATTACTACTGAATATCAGCACAGAGTCTGCTCAAATATATTCATTAGTGCTTTGATACTTAATATTGATTTTCTTCATGACAGGCTTTTCAGATGTGGATCAGACGTACGCCCAGCGCACACAGCTGTTCGACACGCTTGTCAATTTCTTCCCAGACAATATGACCCCGCCCAAGGGTAACCTTGTTGACCTCATCACCCTGTAGCCACGCCCTACACAATAGACCACACCCCTCTTTAGACCTCTCAGACTCCTCCCACCCAAAACAGAAGTTATTTTTCTACATTTTTCACCCGAGGTGTGCCGTGCCCACCTACTGTGTTTCCTCTTACAGAAGTAATGGCACTTAAACGTCACTGAGACTTATTTAAAATGCATAAATATAATTTTGTACTCTGGATTGCCAGGGTTGTGCTTTTTTTATTTTAAAAAGGTGTCAGAATTAGGTTTAAATCTGCATATCTGCCAAATTGCACACTGAATTTTCCTTTTTTCTTTTCTTTTAAACAAACTTCTGCTTAGTTTCAAATCTGTTTCAGTTTTATCATTTAAATTTTCTTTCATACAGGTTGAAATATAGGCGAGTTATCATAAAGGGGTGGTTTTGATTTATGAACTGTGTGATCAACAAGGGTTCCATTCTGCCTTGCTATTTTAAATCAAATTTTTATGGACAAACATATGTGCGCTCATCCAGTGGAGGCCGAAGGCAAAGATCAGATTGCCCTCTAGAGTCAGTTTTCTCACTCTAGTAGATCAATTCTGTTCACTCTCAATCCTGGATTTAAATACTGGCTTCCATCTAAACCTGCTGCTGCTATTGGATGCTGCCGTGACATTAGTGCTCTCTTTTACTCTTTAATAGTGATGAAACACCCGATTCCATATGTTCTCATCCACAAATTTTAAAAGGTTAGATTTGCTATAGTGGCATGTTTGAGGTGTAATGCACACATTTAGGTACACAAGAACTGTTTTCCACTGTGTGTGTGTAGGAATGCAAATATTAGTAGCACATGATCATTCATGGCAACACTTACTTTATAACAGGTCATTATACTTGTATCCATTAGTGAATGGATGAACGAACACTTTGCTGCAATTAGAAGAACCGAAGATGTGGATGATTTTAATTTTTGAAGTGTAGCTTGTGGCTGCTTTTGTCGGAACTCCGTATAGTCCAGTTCATACTGCTTTGTTACACAGATTGTTCAGCTTACTGGTACCAACTCAAAGGAGCCTTATTGGGACCACCGAAGACAGAAGAGACCCCTCACTATTTATTATTAATATTGTTATTTCTTGGTGAACTTGAGCCCTGAATGTCATATCTTATGTTCTGTTTCTCTCTATGATGTCATAGAGACGTCTATATGTGCCCTTCATTCCGTATGAGCTTCCGGATTGTTTACAATTCTGGACAGATGAAAGTGTGTTGGATGATAGTCTTCCATATAGTTCATCCATACATCTGGATAACTTGGTCTCCATTTGTGCAGTGTTAGTTTAACAGCAGTTATATTTGTTATTTGTCTCCCTGTGCACGAGTAGGAAGTGCTTGCCCTGCAAAAAAAAAAAAAAAAATTCAGTAATTAGATCGCTCTTAAATTTGCTGTAGTTTTGGCTTCACCCATGCAGAAAGCAAAGGCTCAAAGAACCATGGGACAGTACATTATGCTTCACCCTGCTGATTGTGTCCTCCCAAGTGTCATATCTCAATTCCCTGAACTCAGTATTAGCTGTAATTTGGCTCTTACGGCGCACTGGAGGGTGGAAGTTTGATTGATTTTTAAGATTCAGTGCTCTTTATTTCTTTCCTGGCGTGAATGCAATTCGGGTGTAAATGATTTGGAATCCAGGGCTTACTTTGCCTTCAGCATTTTTATAGGTAGGTTTCTTAAATCATCTTGGAGATGTTGCCACAGTTGTTTGTTTGCTTGTTTGTAAAGCTGTAAAGTGTTGACAATTTAGGTACCTTTTAATAATCTAGATTTAAGGTTAAAATTGATATTAATATTTTTATTTATATATGTATGTCTATTTATTTATTTATTTTTATTTTTAGGTGCTGTAACTGGATGTCCCCACCCCACCCCCCAGCAAGGATGCATTAAATGGATCAAAATAGTACAAAAAATATATTCATCAAAGAATCCTGAAAAAAGTGTAATGGTTTCCATAGTACAATTAAGTAGCACAACCATTTTAAAAGTTGATAATAGTAAGAAATATTTGCACAGCAAATCAGCATATTAGAACAATTTCTGAAGGATCATATGACACTGAAGACTGGAGTAATGACTGCTGAAATTTCAGCTTTGCATCACAGGAATAAATTCATTAAATTAACTTTTGTGAACATAAATGTCTTTCAAAACCATTTAACCTTTCTCCCCACTAGCGACAGCCCTGTACATATCCGTGGGCGGGGACTTGTTTCTATCCATATGTTGAAATCACTGGAATTTGAGATGAGCATTGAACTCAAGATCTGAATGCAAGATTGCAGTAAATTGTGGAGGGTTTAAGCTGATTAATGATTAAATAAGTCTGGAATGTGTCACCAGAGAGACATCTGTCATTTCACTGTAAGATTTTTATGACATTTTGATTACAATTTTAGGGTCATTAAATTATCAAAAAAAAAAGTCAAACTAGGTTCAAAGAAAAAGAAAGAAAGAAAGATGCACAGTTAAATCATTTACAATAAGATCAATAACATAATAACATTTAGGATGAATTTTCATGCAGACTTTAAGGTACCTCTGTTTGTTTTCTTATCTTTTTAGGAACATGAAAGCCTCCTGGTTACTGCTGCGTTTATCAAATGTAAATGAACTTCAAATGTTTTCCTTTTTGTGGTCCAATGAGAAAAGAAAGTCATAGGGGTTTGGAATGACATGAGGGTGAATAAATGATGACAGAATTTTCCATTAATATCATTTACAGATTTTTAAGCTGTTGAAATTGTGCAGTTGTCTATATTTGTTGTAATCAAATTTTTTTGTCATAAAGACTGTACCAGTATGAAGAAAATCTTACTTGGTGACCCAATGTTGTTTTTTTTGCCAGTTGTAATCTGTTTGGAAGGCTCTGTAGAAGGACTGGGTGCTGTGTCTGGGTCAGAAGGGTCGAGTCGCATTGCTGGGTCAGCTGGACCGGGTTTTACTGCTGAGTCAGAAGGACTGGGTTGTGCAGCTGTGTCAGAAGGACCAGATTGCACGGCTGGGTCAGAAGGGTCGGATTGCACAGCTGGGTCAGATGGATCAGAAGGACCGGATTGCACAGGTGGGTCAGAAGGACCGGATTGCATGGGTGGATCAGAAGGACCGGATTGCACGGGTGGGTCAGAAGGGTCAGAAGGACCGGATTGCACGGGTGAGTCAGACGGATCAGAAGGACCGGATTGCACGGCTGGGTCAGACGGATCAGAAGGACCAGATTGCACGGGTGGGTCAGAAGGACCGGATTGCACGGGTGGGTCAGACAGATCAGAAGGACCGGATTGCACGGCTGGGTCAGACGGATCAGAAGGACTGGACTGCACGGCTGGGTCAGAAGGGTCAGAAGGACCGGATTGCACGGCTGGGTCAGATGGATCAGAAGGACCGGATTGCACGAGTGGGTCAGATGGATCAGAAGGACCGGATTGCACGGCTGGGTCAGAAGGGTCAGAAGGACCGGACTGCACGGCTGGGTCAGATGGATCAGAAGGACCGGATTGCACGAGTGGGTCAGATGGATCAGAAGGACCGGATTGCACGGCTGGGTCAGAAGGACCGGATTGTACGGGTGGGTCAGATGGATCAGAAGGACCGGATTGCACAGGTGGGTCAGAAGGACCGGATTGCATGGGTGGGTCAGAAGGACCGGATTGCACGGGTGGGTCAGAAGGGTCAGAAGGACCGGATTGCACGAGTGGGTCAGATGGATCAGAAGGACCGGATTGCACGGCTGGGTCAGAAGGGTCCGAAGGACCGGACTGCGCAACTGGGTCAGAAGGGTCAGAAGGACCAGATTGTGCGGCTGGGTCAGAAGGACCGGATTGCGCTGCTGGGTCAGAAGGTTCAGGAGGACCGGATTGCGCTGCTGGGTCAGAAGGACCGGATTGCGCGGCTGGATCAAGAGGACTGGATTGCGCGGCTGGGTCAGAAGAAACAGACTGTGTGGCTGGGTCAGACAAGCCAATTTGCGTGGCTGGGTCAGATGGATCATTTTGCGTGGCTGGGTCAGAAGGATTGACTGCTGCGGATGCCATGCTATACATGAGGGCACCTATGGGAAACAAAGAAAACAGCTAATTAAGAAAAAATATATCTGCAAACTCAAGATTTCTAATCGGTTCTGTGAAATTTCTATAATGCTGCATTATAGGTTCACAATAGCAGTGTAAACTGTTTTTAAATGTTGAAGTCAAAAAGAGGCAGTGTTAACTGCTTTTATACATGCTAACAAGTAGCTTAATTTCTGATGAGTTACTGCAACAGTCATTGAAACGGAACAGTGTCTTGTGTGTTCAGTCAAAAACACTTTAAAAGTAACAACCAAATTTAGCTACTTTCAGGGAGTATTTTTGCTGATTGTTTATCCGGTAATAAACACTGTAAACAAGAAGCAAGAGCTAAGCTCATTTATTTTTACAGAGTCAGTCTTTATGTGTATTCTAATATCGTGTAGCACAGCAAATTTTTCTCAGCAGTATTTATTGTATATTTCAAAATGGCTTTGGGTTTATATAGCTAATTTATACAGATTTTCTTGTTGTATTTTTACAACACATATGTTGAGCAAGTTCCTTCTTTCTTGAGGTATCAGATGGCTATCGATTTTTTTTTTTCTTCAAGCACTTATTGTTATTATGTCTAGATGTCATATCGTAGTGGGAGTTTCTCTCTGTTTTTAGTGAGCTGGACAGGACACTCCATACAATAACTTAGGAAGTAGCACACCTACTCTTTTAGGTGGAACCACAGATGCCAAAACAATGGTTGAGGCCTCTTGAGGTTTAAAACAACAGCTTTTTCCTAACTTGTGGCTCTCAAGTTCATAATTATATATTTAGTAATCGACAGACTTCTAGCCACTGACCCAGTATTTATCACAGTTACAGTTGCTTTACTATTATTTTACAAATATATCTTGTCAAAGACAAACCCAATATTAAATATGCAGTATATGCTGTTTATACAATCAGTCCAAGACTTTATGCAATAAATCCTACATTTACACAATTAACTTAAACTGTTCCTGGTGCTTTTTACCAGAACTAGCCACCCAGTATGATCTTGTAAATCTTGCCCCACTGGGATGTCAGAACAATCAATTGAGGTTGTTGTAGAAACACGGCATTGTTGCTGTCAGGATAGGGGTTAGTGATGAGAGGCTGTTTATTTTGGTTGGTGAGTCAGTGCTGTCTATCATTTAGCCCTCTGTGTAATCACCATCTTATCACATAGCCTTGCGTCTCCAAAGATATGTCCACTGCTAATCAGCACGACTGCCTATCACAGCTCTAGACTTAACTGTTAAACTAAGCCTTTTCGCTGCACTGCTTTGGTCCTTGTTTTTAAGAATCCAATTAATTACAGTGAAACACATTGAAAATGAGTTTAAAATACAAATTTATTTGAGTAATGGAAAATTTAAGATTGTTTTTTTTTACTCTTATCGTCCTTCATCATCACCCTGTGGTTTCCATTAGTTCCATTGATTATAGGATTGACCCTCGTTGACCCTGCTGTCAGTTGCGGTCTGTTTATTACCCACTGACAAGGCTGCTGGTCCTAACACTATCAATGTAGAAACGGTTTGGAGAAAATGCAGACATTTCACCTACATAGATACATCATAGTCATGGGTAGCCCCTCACAGATGCATATAATATGCTCTTTTATCTGTCATACAGACTCCCACACTCTCACTGAGATTCTGGAGGTACCGTTTCAGCAATCCCTGATAACAGGAGCTCAACTCACTTAAAGATTGGGATCAGATCAAATATAGATGATCCTGTATTTGTAGCCTAAAATATTGTATTTTTCTCTTTTGGACTCATTCATTGTGTCTCTCAGGATTGTTGTCAGAACGTTGGTTGGAAGTCTTGTTTGGAATAATTAAGATTTTTAAATGTTTTTAAAAGAAACCAATTATATTCACCAAGGCTGAATTTATTTGATCAGAACAAACTGTAATATTGTGAAAGATTAGTAGAGTTTAAAATAACTGTTTTATATTTTAATATATTTAAAAATGTTATTTATTCATATGATGGCAAAGCTGAATTATTAATAATAGTTATTATTATTATTGATGATGAAAAGTTATTGCCACTTAATGTTTTTGTGGAAACTGTGATACACTTTTTGGCTGCTGACAGCATTACATTATTTTACAATTCAATTAAAATAATTGTAATTTTAAATTACAATTTGAAATAACTTAAATATTATTAGAATTTAACAATTTATTGTTACAATTTTAATAAACAGAAAACTGTTATTTTGTAAATTGTAATAATATTTCACAATAATACTGTTTTTGCTGTATTTTTGATCAAATAAATGCAGCCTTGGTGAACATAAGAGACTTTTTTCAAAAACATAATTATTTCATACTTTTGACTGGTAGTGAAAAGTTTGTGAAAATGGGAATGATCAATCCAAAAAGTTTATCCAGCTTTGTCTAAAAAGTAAAAATATTTAATTTGAAGGGGCAATTTTGTGGCCAGGAGTGTTATGTAATAAATGGAAAACAAAGTTATGTTTGTATTGCTATTATATTGATATTATTAGGTTATTCATAAAGTTGTAAATTGTTGCTTAATTGTGTCTTGGGGATTAATAAAGTTGTATTATATTGTATTGTACTAATTTCTTTGAATAGGACATGGACACCCTCAGTCTACCACCCCCCTCTCCAGCTGCGTGCAGGACCTCTTTGGGCCCCTAGTTTACCCCCACTCCCCATGATAGTGTCCTATTCAGGGGTAACTGAACAGGCCCATCAGCCCAACGGGAGGGGGGCAGGGAAGATGGGGATTGGGGGGCTCCTTTATGGAGCTAAGTCACAACTAACCCCTTCTATTGAGGTGAGGAGAGAGACTGTGAATATAAAAATGCACACAATGAATGAAAGACAGACAGAAAGGAAGGAGGAGTCTGAGAGGGTTGACTCAAACGCATTCCTCATGATACACACTATCAAGATGTCATTGTGGCGTACTAATAGAACTGTATCAAGCTTTTTAGGACTGAATACTCAGAGTGTGAAGTATCAAAGCTGAAGTGCCACATTTTTTTCATTTAAGGATAAAGAATTTTTAAATAATTGCAAACACCCAGTAATGGTGAGCTGATTTGAGTTCATTTGCTAGAGAATGTGTGAGGTGTTTTTCTTTTTCTTTTTTCTTTTGGCTAAGAAAGACTAGCTGCTAATGGTGCAAAGTATCCGAGTGATAAAATGAAGGATTTGTGGGTAGAGAGAGGAGGCCGGGTTAGAGGTTGGATTAGAGAAGGGTGTTGAAGATCGCGGTAGTGCCAGTTGCAGACATTATACATAATAAGCAGATCAGAAAAGGAGGGGGAGAATTACAGAGGGGCCATCTTTGCAATCTCAAGATATGGAGGTCAGTCTCTCACTCCCTTTCCCTTACACATCTCCCTATAAATATTAGACACTGACACGTTAAGCAGGGAATTACATTACTTCTTGGTGCCACATTAAGACCACATGAAATCAGAATTGCGGCTTTTAGTCCATTAATAGTTTCTAATAGTTTGAGGCCATTATGTTAGTCAGGTCAAAGTATACTTTTATTTTG
This sequence comes from Sinocyclocheilus grahami, assembly GCF_001515645.1. Taxonomy (NCBI): domain Eukaryota; kingdom Metazoa; phylum Chordata; class Actinopteri; order Cypriniformes; family Cyprinidae; genus Sinocyclocheilus; species Sinocyclocheilus grahami. The sequence goes on from NW_015505180.1 coordinate 541,883, forward strand.
ATAAATAAAATAAATTAATCAAAGGTGGCAGTAAAGACTTTTACACTGTTACAAAATATTTCAGTTTCAAATAAATTCTGTTCTTTGGACTTTTCTATTCATCAAAATATGCTGGAAAAAAGTTGGTTTCCACCAAAAATATTAAGTGGCAAAGCCTATTTTAAACAGTGATAATTGAGCACCAAAACAGCATATTAAATGATTTCTGAAAGATAATGTGGCACTGAAGACTGGAGTAATGACTGCTGAAAATTCAGCTTTGCATCACAGGAATAAATTACATTACAAATATATTAAAATACAAAACAGGTGTTTTAAATTGTGTAATATCATTAAACAAATTTTTTTCAGTTTTGATCAAACAAATGCAGCCTTAAGAGACTTCTTTCAAAAACATTAAGAAACATAACTGATCCCAAACTTTTGCACAGTAGTGTATGCTAAATCTGTGAGGTTTGTTTCCAGAATCCAAAAAATAAGTAAATGTCTTTGATTTTAAAGTAGGCTATTTACGTCATTAAATAACATGTATTTCAATTTTATTCCACTATTTATTTTTTTGTGTTATTACTGTGGTATAAAATTATACCGTGATTTAGGATTTATTTTTTGGATCACCGGCTTCTAGTTTATAGCTGTAATGCAAACTAAATTAGCTATTTAAAAAGGGACAAGTCCTTCACTATACCCCACCCAAACGTCCTGTGCAAATAGGAAAGACGTCCTCAACACAGGACAGAAAATCATGCATATAAAAGCTTTCCATGGGGTCTTTAAAAAGCATGGTAATTCACTACAACCCTTAGGTGTCTCATCTACTCTTGCGTCATATAAATCAATGTTTCATTCCTTGAATAATCTCTTTTATCAGAAAAAGTTGGATCATTTGGCTGAGAGATGTAGCAAGACAGAGAGAGCAACAGGAACGGGGCAGAGGAGAGAGGAAATAAGTGTCACACCTTCCCTGGGAACAGGGATGTTGACAGAACACTTTCCTACCCATTATTCCACACTTTCCCAAGCCTTGTGTAAGATGGCCCTGTCAGGCTGTATCGAGACAGGAGCGCTGCCAAAGGATACTTTGTTGCAATCAATTTATTTTGGCTGATTTAAATGTTGAGGCTTTCTTGACAGTAGAGGATGGAGGAAACCTTATGCAACACAAGGAAGCCCTCAAAATTCAGGTCTATCAACACACAGGGAACCTTTTATAAATACTCGAGTTAAACAATGTGGAAACAGGCCTAATTTTGATCAACCTTGAAGTTCAGAAAAGCTGAGATTACAACATCCTCACTTCAAACAATTAATCAGACCTTTTAGAAAAGGCTGACTGAGACAGAGTAGAGTCAAAAGTGCTTATGATGCTTTTTACAAAGTTGGGTAAACAAAACAGGAGCACTTTTCTAATGACCGTCAGTCTGATGTCTGGACAGGCAGGTGCACCGCACTGATAATTAAAGAATAACAGTCCTCCCTCACATCCCTCTTGAGTCTGAGACGCACACTGCATCTGTAATTGTGTCACTGTTTGTAATTTCAAAAAAGCAGCTGACAGAAATGTTGAGCGGCACAGATGCTGCACTAAGAGCTCTTACCAGGATTTTCTGCCACTGTTATATCTACATATACACATGCGGTCAGGTACTGATTAGTAGCCATCACTGTCAGCAGAATGTAAGTTGTTTTATGATAACTATCTTAAGTCATAGACTTAATGCTGAACAGATTAGTATCTGATGTGCATTCAAATATGAATTTATATGAGAATATGTTCATCAAAATTATGTAGGAATTCCAAAACAACAGTTTTTCCCCCATTCGTTAATTCATCTAAATGACAGAAAGGGTCAGAAATTAACAAGGGCTCAGGGCAAAAATGTTAGAGACAAAGACAACCCAGCTAACAAAAATATGTTCTAAGAACGTTTTGCTAACGTTCTTAGTTATGGAAATGTTAGTTATAATAAACTTAGTTTGTATTTATAGTGTGAACGTTAAGGGAACATTGCATTTTATAATTTTGCAAACATTATGGGAATGGTTGAATATTCTCTGCATGTTCTGGGGAAAAAAGATGAACCTCCAACAAAACGTTTCAGAAATAAAACGTTCCATAAACAATGTCAATAATGCTTTTGTGCTAAAGGTTTGTGAACAAACGTTCTATTTATGTTCTATTAACATTACATTAACATTGGCTAAAGTTCTGAAAACGTTCTTTGTTAGCTGGCAAGTGTTTGACATAAATGGATTTTTATTTTCATATGGTAAAACAGTAAGCCCTTATAAACATTAACAAGTAAATGTTTCTCCTTAATTTATATTTTTGACTCATTACTTAAAGTTACTCAAGAATTGCCACTTATAATCAGTGTTGGGGGTAACGCATTACAAGTAACGCGAGTTACGTAATCAGATTACTTTTTTCAAGTAACTAGTAAAGTAACACATTACTTTTTAATTTACAAGATGATGTAAATTAAGATTTCCTCAAAATGAATAAAAATAATGCAACTCAGAATATGACGCGAACCTGCAATAATTAAATGTTAAACAACACAAATATCGTTTATGTATTTAATCCCATTCTATTAACCTATGTCTTTGCTTCTGACCTTCGATGATCCAGTTCAACCGTACTAATATGCAAAAATGACTCTAGACAACATTTGTGTCTTTTTTTATTGCTGAAGTGTGTTGAAATGTCTTCTTCTGCATTCTACTGTACGGACGTAAATGTACTTTCCCTTCAGCCTGAGGCTTATTCATTTCACTTTTGGTGTGAAAAGGCTTTCATATTTGCCAAAAATAGAACTTTTTTATTTTAAAAACAAACAAGCAAGCCCTGTCCAGATTTTAAAAACTAACGCAGAAGTAACATAACGCATTACTTTCCATAAAAAGTAACGAAGTAACGTAATTAGTTACTTTTTTATGGAGTAACGCAATATTGTAATGCATTACTTTTAAAAGTAACTTCCCCCAACACTGAATATAAATGTGAACTAAATGTTAAAAGTCCTATCTCTATTGCTGCTATAGGAATCTGACTAAGTAACTTAACGGTTTAAATCATCACGACGTCATGGATAATTTTGTAAGAACGTTTATTGAATTTAAAACATTTAAATATTTAAAAAGTTCTAAAACCACGAAGTTTATATTCTAAAGAGGTGTTTGAATGATCAACCGTGAATGGGCTCATTCAGCGTATATATATCACGTTCTATCGATGCGATTAATGCTAATAATAAATATGAGAAATGTTTAACATTTAAGCACATCCTTAAGTGAACGTAAACTCACCTAATACAACGATGACTGTCCATGTGATTGCCATTTTCAGTCCGTCAGTTTGATGCTCGCTGCTCCGCGTTCCAAGCTGACTTCAGAAAAAGTTTGGCAAGAAAAGGCTGATCGGTTCCGCTTATCGTCTTGAGTCTGTATCTGTTTTTGCAGCAGGTTTTTTTTTATTTTTTTTTTTATCTTAACGCCAAGAGGAGTGTTGCTCTACCCCACCCTGAGGGTCCGGGGATTTGGGGGGCAAAGTTTTGGTGGGTTTCCTTGGCTGCGCGGATTGTGATGAATTGAATGCGCGGAGTCGTCTGCAGTGCTGCTGTTGCCACGCTTGTACGGCGGATCTCAGAGCCGCAGGGCAGGGGGGACCCAATAGAGAGGGCTGGGCAGACACAGGACTAGTCCATGAATAATATACTAATATGTCTAGATATGTCTAACATCATGCATGTCACTGTATTGCATGTCAAGTCCGTATTTAAGGATGTGGCCAAAATAATAATAATAATAATATAAATGATAAAATTACGTTAATAAGAATTATGATACAATAATAATAACAATATGATTTGTTAATAATATAATTCAATATTTTTGTTCATGGACTAGACACATGACCCATGAGTAATATTGTGTGCTCTAGTTATGTCTGAAATAATAATAATAATATAAATGATAAAATTACGTTAATAAGAATTATGATACAATAATAATAACAATATGATTTGTTAATAATATAATTCAATATTTTTGTTCATGGACTAGACACATGACCCATGAGTAATATTGTGTGCTCTAGTTATGTCTGAAATAATAATAATAATATAAATGATAAAATTACGTTAATAAGAATTATGATACAATAATAATAACAATATGATTTGTTAATAATATAATTCAATATTTTTGTTCATGGACTAGACACATGACCCATGAGTAATATTGTGTGCTCTAGTTATGTCTGAAATAATAATAATAATATAAATGATAAAATTACGTTAATAAGAATTATGATACAATAATAATAACAATATGATTTGTTAATAATATAATTCAATATTTTTGTTCATGGACTAGACACATGACCCATGAGTAATATTGTCTGCTCTAGTTATGTCTGAAATAATAATAATACATTATATAATTAAATGTATTATAATTATAATATTATGATACATATATTAATTAATAATAATGGTATATTTATAATATAATATTTCTAATATATAATTTGTTATTAATTACATAAGTTGATGCCATAAACATTTTTTGTTGTTCAAAACATTGTTGTCTCTTATGTAACATGCTGTAATAAATGAACTAAAACATTTAATTTAATTTAATTTAGCTGGGACAATAACTAAAGAATCACAATATGCATCATTTTACTGTATAGCCGTGCACTTGCAGACTTTGTAATGTCATTTTGTTTTGTTTTTAATATAATGAATCAGTAGATTAGTTAGAGACATTTGCCACGGATGTCAACAGGTCCCATATTGTAAAACGAATGGGTTAATTAGTCTGAGAAAGCTATCTGTAAGTTCAGCTGGCGTGGAGTTTGCTGTGCGGATAGTGAAGGCCAGATCTCACACTGCCAGCACACACCAGTCACCAAGCCAATAACCATGACAACCAGACTTCAAAAGCTCCTGTTTTACTCCGGGAAATTCATGTTTGCTTTTAAGTGCCATAAAAGACAATACCTCCATTCCATTTTTGTTTCATGAACTGTGACCTTTTGTGACCTCCACTCATGGGCATCTTCTTATGCCCCATTAATTATAGCATTAGCTCAGTCTGGGCCCAGAGAAGGCCCTCTGTTGTAACCAGTCAATAGGAAACGTTAGATCAGAGCAGTGACAAAACTCCTATCATGTCATTTGTGATTGTTATGAATGGTAGAGGGGAAATGTTTTGGGCTGCTGCACAAAGGGAGATAAACCCATGGGTGTTGGTCATACTTCCTGGGCGTCTCTCTCTCTGTCCTGAAATAGCTGCTGTGATAGCCTGTTTGCCCTCTTAAAGATCTAAACACGAAACATTTGGAGACTGAATCCATTGTTATGTTGGAGAAACAAACTGATTTAAATTGTCTTTCAAGAACTTCTGTTCTTTATCTTACACTTTAGTTGAGTCGGGCCGTGTATTTTGTGTGTGTGTTGTCAAGTGTAAATTCTCCCTGATTCTCACAATTGTGCCGTAATGCCAGCAGCTGGGCAAAGAAATGTAGTGTTTATGTTGGTATTGGACTTGAAGTCTACACGTTTTGTTCTTAGTTCAGTAGCCTTATGGCTCTGGCAATAACCTGTATGTGTAAGGTTTCATATACCGTTCTGTATATGTGAACTCCACAAATAAATTTAGTGTGTGCATTTAATTTTATTTTATGCATGTTTGGATTTGATTTTTTTTTTATGTATTTATTTATTTTGACTCTGCAGTTTCTACCACACATTTTTCAATTATTTATTTTATTTTTTAATTTAATTATTTATTTTGACTTGCCAGTTTTTACAGGCCATTGTGCTATTTTCATATATCATTCTGCATACATGAACTCCACAAACAATTGTAGTGTGTCCATTTGATTGTATTTTATGAATGTTTTTATTGATTGATTGATTGATTGATTGATTGACTGATTGATTGACTTGGCAGTTTCTACAGGCCATTTTTCCATTATTTTATTTCATGTTTAATTTAATGTTAATGAATTGATTAATTAATTAATTAACTTCATTCCTTTCTTACTTGGCAGTTTCTGTAGGCAATTGGGGAATTGGAAAATAAATAAATAAACAAACAAATAAATAAATAAAAATGAATCTGCACTAAATCTGTTTTATTTTATCTAGTTTATGACCATTTTACAGTGATTTTACCATTCAGCGTTTATGGTTCAGTTTAATTTCAGATCTTTTGGGCTGGAAAAGTTGACTTCTCAGAAGAAAATAGTATTAAAACTCCATACACACACATATCCAGCTCTATCTTGTAATGTAAAGCATTTGCATAACTAGAGAACTTTGTTGGGCCAGATTTCTGAGGGTGCCCTTCTGACTTTGTTGGGCCAGATTTCTGAGGGTGCCCTTCTGACACTCTTCGTAGTGCGGCGAGTGACGGATCGCATGTTAAACAGCTCAGGGGTCGCAAGGCTGGAGGCCGGTACTCTCACGTCTGGCTTCACGCCTCCCATCCATCGTTAGCTCAGTCGTGCAAGGGTTTGTCACAGGGAGAGCGCGCGCTCACCCTGCCTCATTAAAGAGCCACAATGCTAAGAGCATTCCAAGAATGCAGGCGCTCATTCACTCTCGCTCTTTAGATGCGCTGAGACGCCATGCCAAGCACTGACAAGGCAGGGCCAAGCCTCCCTCATGATGATTACCATTTCTAAAGCTTCTTTATTAAATTTATCTTGACATTTACGGCATGCATTCTTCAGATTTGTGGAAAGTGTGTAGTGTGTACTGTAGATGTCCAGCGCTCACATTCCATGTTCCAGTTATCTGAGGTTGTTTTGTGATTCAAAAAGCAAGCAGCTTGAATTTTTGAATATTTCTAAATGATTCATCTTGCAATGAAGACAATTTAACTAAAATACTTTATTAATTCACAGGGTGTTGGTGACATTTTTTTTGTCCTGTAAAGAAAAAGTTCAATTGGGGTTATTATTTTTTAAGCTGAACCAAACATGACAAAACTTCTAAAATGAAAGAGCCAAAGGCACATATACCTAATAAAATAAAAATAAAAAACACATTAATGAATGAACATATGATAGTATATAGATATAATAATGTGTGTAGGTACAGTAATAGATTTAGGTATTAATTTAATGTAATCTAATATAATAGTATTATTATTATTATTTACATTTTGTTGTGATCCAAGCACAAAACAAATCTAGGTATTTTAATCTAGATGATTAATTTAATTCAATTAAATTCATATTTAGGCTCACAACATCATAGAGACAATTGGACAAAAATGTTTATTTTTCTTTTCTTTTATTTGTTTTTGGTCATTTTTTGAGTATGACAGGTGCAGTACCCATTTACTTTGGTAAAAGAAAACTATCAGGACAGCTTTCTGCTAAATAATTTTGTGATATTTGATTTGATTTTATTTCACTTCACAAAATCACAAAATATTACTTCACAAAATGAACCTACCAAAAATGATTTACATGGTTTTCTCTTCAAGACTTCACCACCATGTCGTACTCCCACATGGGACAGTCTTTAACAGTTTTCCTGGAGGGATGATACCTGGTTTGTCAGTGAGATATGGTAATGATAAATGGAGAAACTGAACATGCTCTTAGAGGCACAGGTGGTCAGTGTGTGTGTGTGTGTGTGTGTGTACATTAAAACTCAAAGCATAAAATGACAGAGGAGTACAGGCAACATGACACATACGAATGCAGCAGATTCAAAACAGGATTGACATGTCAGACATTCTGCATGGTGTCTCTGAACCATCAGAATAACATTTGCATAATCTTGCCTATGTTGCCTGAACTCTCTCTTTTACTGTGAGATAAATGTATGTGTGTGTCCTTGAAAGTGATTTAGGAGTAGTCAGGACACAGGACTCTCTGCACCTCTTTATCAGCAGCCTGGTGCCAACCGGAGTCTATCCCCGGGAGGAAAAACAGGAGTTGTGTTTATTCACAGAGAGGGAGTGGCACAGGAAGCTGTCAGCGGGAGCTTCCCCAGAAACAGTTGCCAGGCAGTCCATGCTTTTCTATAGGAGGAAATGGGGAGTGTGTGCGTGGGCCTAAAGGAGGCCACTTCCAGTCTGGTGTTTTGAAGTAATGCACATAGTCAAAGAGAAAGACACATCCATCAGAAGAATGACTAGTCTACACTGCTCAGAAAAACTGATCTGTCATTTACAGAATGTTCCTGCTACAATAAGTTGAACTCAGTTAACATCTTTTGTAGCACAATGTCAATCACAAAAAAATTTGTTTATTTCCATTGATTTGATTTAATCAATAAAAATCATACAATGGCTTACTGTAATTACAATAAAAAAATATTAAGCTGCTCAGCTGTATTCAAAATACAACAATACAGTAATAAATTATGTAATCAAATAATAAAAATTGAATATAATAAATGTTTTCCTGAGCACCAAATCAGCATATTAGAATGATTCCTGAAGGATCATGTGACACAGGGCTGGAGTAATGGCTGCTGAAAATTCAGCTTTGCCATCACAGGAATATATAGCATTTTAAAATATTTTATTATATATAAAAATATATTGCTATTTAAAATTGTAATAAAATATTACTGTTTAATCAAATAAATGCAGCCTTAGTGAACCGGACATTTTTAGTGAGATGCATCTATAGATGATAACGAACAATTGTGAAAAACAATTGTTTATGATATAATAGTTAATTCAATTTATGATTAATGTATTTAAAAAATATGGAAAAGGTAGACAGATGTGGCTTCCTGGTCCCCCTTGGGATGACATTATAGAGAGGAAGGGAGTGTGATGGAGGGATGACTTGGTAAGCAGCTATTTATATACAGTACTATCATTAGCTTTTCCATTGCCATTCTGATTTATACACAAGTGCCTTCTGAACTATTGCTAGGAAGTTCACTTTAAAGCATTGCTGGTAGGTATAAAATGGGCTTCAAATCACACACACACAAGCAGTCTGTCGGCATCTTTTATGTTCTGGATTTAAGCCACATAGACCCTGGCATGGAAATACTTTCCTCTCCTTTCCCTTCATCTCACGGGGTGCGTGTTTTACACATTCCACCTCTGGGAAATCTCTTTCTGTCCCCCAGTCAGTCTTTCTCTCAGAGTATCAGGATGCTCTGATTAGTTATCCCTATAATCTGTATAGAATGCCAGCCTTTAGTGATACCTTGTTGTTTTTTCATCTAGGGGACCCTTTGACTCTTTCTATCTTTATTTGAAGGGCAGCACATCCCCCACAGACGTCTGTCTCCCACCATGCCCTGACTCTGGATCTATGTGTGGAATTCTCTCCTCATTTATCTGTGTGGGTCTGGTTCTCTCCCATTTCCTTTGATTTTTTTCATATTCCAGATCCTGGTGTTGTTGCTTACTAAATCATGTCAGTATAACCCTCAGACTGGCACACAGCTGAGCAGATCTCTTTAAGGAATAGCTCACACAAAAATGACAATTTCCTGCACTTTTATTTGTCAATGAGCTGGAATATGTTTTGTTTAGTGACATATTGTCAGTGAGCTGTCATCTGCAGAAGCTGTGTTGTTTAAAACTGTCTGCACGTGTTGTTTCAACCGAATCATCTGAAGCTGTCAAACGTTTAGTCGAAGACGAGCTCTGAGATTTAAACTTCATTTATTTTACAACAAAAACTATGATTTTGTCATGGTCTCGGTCAGCAGATTAACATGATTCTACCAGTTTAGATAAACGAACCAGACCAGCTCTTAACTGATGGGGTAAGACAGATGAAATGTTGTGCTGAACTCAGAAGCACAAGGTCAAAGTGTAAACACACATAAAATACAGAACAAAAATTCTCCGAGACTCTTAGTTTGGTAAAGTTGATGTGTATTCGTTTTGATTTAGTTAAATGAATGTGTATCATGTGTGTTCACAGTTAAACAATTATTTTAATGTGCTTGTGTGTCATTGTTTACAAACTCAAGTAGCTTTTATAATAAAGCTTGATTGGAGGACAGGGCAGATTTGGACAAATTATTTTAAAGCCTGTATCAAAATGCCTGTTGACATATTTTAGCTATAAGCTAATGACTGATATCATGTCTGTAATAGTGTCTACTGGCGACTTTTTTATTAATATTTATAATAAGCAGATGTTGGAGATCAGATTCACCATCTCCCCCTGAGAAGCATCTGGACAGTGAGTTTGAGCAGGTGAAACAATAGTATTTCTCTAATGATTCAATCTAATGTGTGCTTGAAAGATGGTGCTTCTTAAAAACCATACATGATATTTATTTATTTTGCAGAAAATAAACAGACACGTGCTTTTATTTGCAAAGATAAGTTAAAAGCAGATTCTTATAACCAATAGATAAATATTTATTTAATGTATATGGTCTGTATCATGTGATTCCAGACTCCATAAAAACACTTTTGCTTAAAATACAGCAGCATCTGAAATATTTTTCTCTCATTTCACTTTTCCCCCACAGGAAGCTCTTAGTAAGGATGATGAAGGGGATGTGAAGCTCCGAGTCTCTATCTGAAGTTCTGGATGATCATGAGGTTATAGCTGGAGGAGTGAGACTTTGGCTTCTACAGACCTACAGAGACAGATAATCCTGACTAATCCTGCTCCTGGTGAGCCACTTTCCTGAGTTTAGCTCCAACCTGATTAAAAACACCTGAAACAGCTAATCAAGATCTTTAGGATTACTAGAAACTTACAGGTAGGTTTATTGGGTTCTATGTTTCTAATTCATATAAAACTTGATTTCAATAAACAAATGATGTTGTTTACAAGATGTGTTTGTGTTATCAGTTTCATGCATTTAAACACAAGACTGACATTTGACAGATATTAGTTAATAAATCGATTGGATTTCCCCCCCCCCACAACAGTTTATTTGGTACAATATTTCACTCATACTCATCAAACAGATTTGATATCAGCATATTCCCCTGCAAAATCTCACAACAAACACAGAGAACTGGACATCTTTCTAGTCCTGCTATGAGGCTGGAATTCCATTCTTCTTAATATTTGTGTGAAAAAAATGGTGTGGTTTAAATGCGGGTCTTTGAAGAACAAAAATACAACAGTGGCATGTTCAAATCTCACAAATGCAGTAATCTCTTTTCTGTTTTAACAATGTAAATTTACAAGACCTAAAAACAAACCAACCTTCATCCCAAATTCTGTGGCACAGAGGTTAATCGTTTGCCTTAAAATGTGAAAGTCTCAGCTCAAATTCTTTGGGTTATAGTTTTCGTCATATGACACAAAGTTCTCAAGAATATCACGGTCAAAACACAGTTGAAATCCACACAGTCAGTGTCTCAGAAGATTAAAAATGTTACTTGTGTTAGCTTTAATTAATGCTGTAGCTAAACATAACATCTAAAAGACCCGTGAAACAAACTTTTCCACTGTGTTACAAACTCAGTGACTCAGGAGGTAAAGCGTTTCGATTTTTAATCTTGGAGGCCTGAGTTCGAATCTCACTACTGTGTTAAATTGCAGCTTTGTGGCTTAGTGGTTGAGTGTTTGCGTCCCATAAACAGAAGTCTGGGTTCAAATCCCACACTTGTGTGCTAATCATTATTTAAAACAAAGCTCTCAATAAAACCATGTCCAAAAGACACAACAACAACTCCAGTAGCTCAGTGGATAGAGCTTGGGTCTTTCATCTTGGAGAACGAAGTTCAAATCCCACTATTGCTTATATTAAATTGCTGCCATTAAATCCAACAAAGTTCCCCAAACAACAGTGCTCATTGTGAAAGCCAAGATGGCTCCAGTGGTTAAACACATTGGTTGGGGACAAGATTATGGTAAAGGTGCGGGTTCAAATCCCACCTCAGCATGTTAAAACTTTAACTGGTTTATGTCACAGGCGAATAGTGAAATATAAGTTCTTTCACATGTTCAGACAAGAGATCTGTGGCTCACAGGTTAGAGTGCTGCCTCATGGTTCAGAGGTTGCTGGTTCAATCCCAGCCAGATCTCTGTGATATGAGTGAGTGTTGTGTGAATGAAGGAGTGGGGATGATTCGGGTCCCCCCCGAGCCCCGGCACGATGTCCAGCAGGGGTTATACTTCTTGACAGACTGAAAAATATTTTAGCTGTATAAAAATTTTGAACCGCCGTCCCTTCCCCACCCGTTTAGGGTACCATCATTTGCTTTCTAGAGGAGTCACCCTCCAAAAAGAAAATGATGGTAACCTACATGTTTAGTACACAACAAAACACAAACATAAGTTATGAGTCTTACCTGTCCATCAGCGGATGACCATCATTACAGTGAAAGTCCTACCCGGATGTGTGGAAGAACAGTGTAAAGTGAGCCTGGCTGATCTACACAGAACAAACTGGCTGGTCAGAGAGATTGATCACTCATGCATTTATAGCAAAGATTGACAGGTTATTTGAAAAACAGGACAGATATTATGACTAAACATCGAAATGTTTTGACTTTTTTTTAATAATTAATAGAACAGACACATGCATGAGTTCAGATCAGTTTGTCAGCACACAGCAACACCTTGTGGACAATACGTGTATCTGCAATTATCTGTAAAACTGCAACAGGGCTGTTTAATCCTGCTCCTGCTGAGCCACTTTCCTGAGTTTAGCTCCAAACTGACTGAAAACACCTGAAGCAGCTAATCAAGACCTTTAGGACCACTAGAAACTTCCAGGCACGTTTGTTGGACCCTAAAAGTTTCTTATTCAAATAAATAATAATAAAACAATTAACAAATGATTTTATTTACATTTTGTGTTTGTTTATCAGTTTGAGTTTGACATTTGATGGATCAATAAAGTTCTTAAAGATAATTATGATTGTTTGTACATTTGATTCTGACTGATTTGGTAATACATTGGATTTATTTATTGCCACAACTGCTTATTTAATACAATACACCATTCATCCATGTGAAAGACAGCTCTAAATAAAACTCCATCCCAAACACCTGACAGCTGCACAGACTCGGTGGCTCAGGAGATAAAGCATTGCACTTAAATCACGGAGACCTGACTTCACACAAACTCTGGACCTCAGTGGGTCGTCAGTTAATGTGTTAGTTGCTTTCCATCATATAAAACAAAGTTCTCAGTAAAACCTGTTGTCACAAACTCTGTGGCGCTGAGGATAATCGCTTGCTTTCAAATGTGAGCGTCTTGGTTCAAACCCTGCAAATTACAGTTCTTCATAACATCATACAAATCCCTCAATAAAACTCACTTCAACTCAACAGGTGCAGTAAATAATGCATTGCTCTTTCATCTAGGAGACCTGAGTTCAAATCTCACTATTGCTTACTTTAAATTGTCGTCGTTACATCCAACAAAGTGCCACAAAAGCCAGGCACAAAATGTAAAAGCCACAGTGGGTTAGTGGTTAAGCTCATGTTTTCAGATGATAAGGCTGTGATTGAGGCATGGGTTCAAATCCCACCTCAGTGTGTTCAGACAACTGACAGCTTTGACTGATTTATTGTAAAATCACATGCAGGTGAATAGTGAAATATAGGTTCCCTCACATGTTCAGACAAGAGATCTGTGGCTCACAGGTTAGAGCGCTGCCTCATGGTTCAGAGGTTGCTGGTTCAATCCCAGCCAGATCTCTGTGATATGAGTGAGTGTTGTGTGAATGAAGGAGTGGGGATGATTTGGGTCCCCCCCGAAACCCAGCATGATGTCCAGCAGGGGTTATACTTCTTGACAGACTGAAAAACATTTTTTTAGTCAAAAATTTTTCACCCTCCGTCCCTTCCCCACTCATTTAGGTTACCATCATTTGCTTTCCAGAGGAGTCACCCTCCAAAAAGAAAATGATGGTAACCTACATGTTTAGTACACACCAAAACATAATAAGCCTTACCTGTCCATGTGCAGATGTCTATGAGCAGCTTTCTATTTACAGAAAAAAAAAATATTAGCATTATGTCTTGCATGTGAACTACATGCAAATAATTTTGGACTAAACACACACATCTCTATTCTGTATGGGAAAGACATAATTAAACTAAGAAATTACACAATATTGTATCCATAATGTTTCAGTTTCACAAACACTCATAATTTACATTTTGTAACTGTCTAGTTTGGATTTGCACCCTTTTCTCTATCAAAGCCTATCCCCCAAGAACATGTGTTTAGTCACTAGCACCACTGAGGCTTTCACACTAATGGCTGGTATTTCGTAAATTATGCCCATTCCACCAGTTTCTGCCAAATTGTTAATAGAATATGAATAGAAAGACACTATATATTTCATAGACAGAGATTTAAAAACACTGGTGGTGACTGCTTATCTTTCATCTTACCAGTTTGTCTAAAAGGCCAGGAAGTTGAGGGCAATGGCACAGTTAAAGAGTCAAAGAATCCCAGATCTACAAAACAACAGAACAAGATTAAATAACAAACAATGAGACAATGCTCCAAATTACTGTCAAGCAGGTGGTGTGGGAAATCAGTGTGAGAAACTGCTGTGGGAATAGTTGATTAGATGTGTTTAGTCCAAAATTATTTGCATGTAGTTCACATGCAAGACGTGATGCTAATTATTTTAATTAATTAATTTATTTTTTGGTCTGTAAATAGAAAGTTACTCATATAGACAATACATACATTGAATACACTTCTTTATACTAACAGTATTTTTTTCTGTAGTGCTTAAAGTATGAAAAGGTGTTTAGGTGGTGTTACTAATAAAAAAAGAGTGAAATTCTTGAAAACAATTTGAAAGGGGTTGTAATTTGGCATAATATTTTTTATTTGCTTTTTAAAAATATTTTTTAGTAGCAGTGAAGCAATTTGTTTTATATTTTTATTAATATTAAAAAAACGTCCAACAAATCAAAGTCAATGAGGTGTAACTAGCATGCAAGAAGTCATTTTATATTTAATATTTTTTCTTTTGATATATATATATATTTGTGTTTTTACCTTTTTATGAAAAGGACATTACCAGCACTACCAAAACATTATGATAAGGTACTCTTTTTAAGAATAGTTTATAACTAAATTCCTTAATATTACAAAATGAAATCAACTATCATTTTTGGAGCAGCCTGACTGCGACCTGTAAAACAGACACGCCCTTCTTCCTCTTTTACACGTTGCTATTGGTTCACAAGTATGTCCCGCCCTTTAGGTAAAATGACCAATCCGTCACAAGAGGCGTTTCAGTTCTCCACTCTTATTGGTCAGATTCATCAGTCAATCCCAATGTTCGACAGCGCATAAACACACCCACTTTGCATCGTTTTGAGTGACTAAATTTGTTTCTTAGAATCAAAGTGGATTAAAAGTGGATAAACTGTTTTTCAGTTGTGTGTTTACTTTGGAAAGTTAATACAACATGTTTTCTCGCCGCCTGTGGTCTTTTACATTGCATCTTTGCTTTAAGTTGAGGTGATGCCACTTTTACATATTAACGAGCATGAAACCACATTTTATTATCCGACTAACTCCATAATATCTTACGGACCTGTGTTGTGTGAACAGAACTGCAGGTGACAACTAGTTATTTATGTGGTGTGTTTCTGTGACTCACGTGGATATGGGCCGTAAGTCATCTGCAGGTTCTTCTGTTCGGCAGCTTCAAATTGTCAATCTGGATGAAAGTGAAGCGCGCTTCTGCCGCCTAGTGGAGCGGATGGGAAACTGTTCTTTAGTTTCAACCAAAAGGGACGACTCGGGTCTAGCCTGCTTTAAAGGGGTCATATGATGCTTTTTAAAAGATCATTATTTTGTGTATTTGGTGTAACAGAATATGTTGACATGCTTTAATGTTCAAAAAACACATTATTTTTCAAATACTGTACATTATTGTAGGTCCTCTATGCCCCGCCTCTCTCAAACGCTTAGAGAAAGGAAAACTTGAAATCGCATCATATGACCCTTTAACATTTACATACTCAAGAATCAATTTATAAAGTTAAATGTGTTAAGGTCAGGTAGACAATAAATAAATAAAAAAGCGCCCCCTTGTGGACAATTATTGAATATGAGCATTAATTAATCAAAGGACAAACTGTCTGGAGGTGGCAGGTTGTAGGTGAGACGGCTGAGATTTGAATTTCATATATTTGAAAACAAATCTATCATTTATATATCATAAATCATTTTCTCAGAATCCCGACCAACGTGAATTCATCAGATTCGGTAAATGAACCATATTTGCTCTCATCTGATGCGGTAAGAAACATAAAATGCTTTGAACCAAAAAGGCACGTGCTCACAATTCAAACACACTTAAAATACAGGACGATCTTCTTCTTTTGTATGGATTTTCTGTTTAAGTAGATGTTTATTTGTCTGTAGTTATTTAAAATGTGTGCCGTGTTTGTTCACAGTTAATGATTTAATGATGTTATTTATGTCTGTGGTTGCAGATTCAAGCAACATTTGTAGTAAAGCTTGAATAGTTTAGGAACGATTGGTTTAAATGGTTAAAGTGTGTGTCAAAATGCCTGGTGACATCTATAAACTAATGACTGAATTAACGACTAAACTTATAAATTGTGTCTACTGGCTTTTTACTGATTACTATAAAGGCACATGCATGAGATCAGATCAGTGTATCAGCTCCCTTTTGTGTACAGTAAGTGTATCTGCATTAATATATGAAAGGTGCAATACCTGTATATCTTTTGGTAGAAGCTCTATGCCGCGATATTGGGAATGCACCGAAACATATTTACTATTTCCATAAATGCAAAATATTTCACACGCACACTTATATTTAATAGCTGAGTCACCGGGACACTTTGTGTTTGCGTGTTAGTGGTAGATAATTTCATGAAACTTATTCTAGGCGTTACATTGTTACCACAGCAGGTGGCGACAAATGACTGTGTTTATGAACGAGTCATTTGAGTCGATTTGTTCGAAACACTGATTCGTTCAGTAACGAAACAAGTGAGACATTCAGACCGGCCAACGCAAACATTACCAGAACTGCCTGTATCATTAGTTTGTTGATGGATTGGGAAATAAGTATTAAATAAGCATTCCTTTGCCTTTGTTGGAGGCTGATCTTTGGGAATTTTGAATGATTTTAGAGTGCATTTTGACATTAAACACTGAAATATGAACTTCTACAAAATCAAAGAATATACCTTTTATTGGTCAATGCAAAATTATTGCAGTAATGCTTTTTTTTGGCTGCAAACAGGTCATAAACCATTTGTTTTTACTCTTTAAATACAGCATTTACTATATGGAATCATGCACTTAGAACTGAATCAAATCAACAATGCAACATAAAATGTTTACAGAAAGGCACTTAATAATGGACTGATTGAAAATTGCTTGATTACCTCTTGATTTGTTGGTTAATTTGTTTTGTCTTGGCTACTTATAACAATGACAACTTTCTGGTTCTTCTTAATCCTGGTCCTGCACTTTTTGTTTTCTCTCTAATCTGACACACTCAGTTGAGTTCATGCAATTTATGCAGCGTTGAATCAGGTGAGAGAGACAAACTAATATGCAGTACTGGACCAGAATCAATGCAGATCTAGACAAATGAACAGTACACACTGAGCAACAACAGGTCCAATTTCAGCATCCATGTTACAGAAGGATTACATTAATATGTATAGCGTACAACTAATGTACATGAACCTTGTACGTACTTAGATGAACAGCTTATTGTTTCTGTGAATGCAAAAATTATGTGTAACATGGACACTATTATTGCAAAGTATTATCCATCACCAATATCTGTTGCAGTTTAAAAGATGCATAAATTAAGCAAAATTCAAGTGAAAAAATCTTGACGTGTTAAATGACTCCATTCCAGTATCAGCTGGCATCTGCTTTTTGTTTGCATTTAAGGCATAGAACACACAAAACATAAGATTTCCAACAAATGATTTGATTGGCAGGTACATCTTGCATGCAGAGGTTTCTCAGGAAAAATGAGTTTGGTACATTTTGATATAAAGTGAAAGGTAAACGCATTATTATAGATTATTTTCAGTTAGCGTGCATGCGTAATATATCTGCATCTGGCAGGTGGTAGCATGGTTATAATTTTGACTTTTTAACTATTTGGTTTCAGGTGATGTCCTTCTAGAAGGTGAAGCGCCTGTCATTGGAATGGCCCACCTTGTCCAGGCTGGGGTTGCAGGCGAACTGAATCATGGGAGGAGGTCCGCACATGAGGATGAGTGTGCCATCTGCGGGTGGAGGAAGGTGGTTCTTCACCATGTCCTCATTGATGAAGCCTTGGCTGTACTTCCAACCTAACGCATGAAGTTGATTATTTCAGCTTGTCAGCTTCTGCCTGATTATTAATGTCTGGTTGATCTTGATTAAGTCACTTAATCTGAGGTTGTTGATTTGGCTAAACAGCATCTGTAAAAACATGATATTCTTACCATCTGGAGCCCTGTCAACAGTGAACCACAGCTTAAAACGTGTCGGGTGATTGGCCATGATCTCTTCTAACTCAGGACATAGGAGAATGTCTTTTTCTGTCTGTTGGAGAAGACAAAAAGAGTAGTGAGTGGGAATAATTATTAGTTTTGAATACTTTCTATAACAACAAACACATTGGTATTTCTGTGCGTAATAGAACTTTTATCATAAAATTATATTTTTGTTCATAATTAGTATTTTGCTAACCTGGTTTGCAAAAAGTAAGTAACACACGGTCTCATCCTTTGGATCTTTCATGATTGCTTGGATTATCTGGAGCA
This sequence comes from Sinocyclocheilus grahami, assembly GCF_001515645.1. Taxonomy (NCBI): domain Eukaryota; kingdom Metazoa; phylum Chordata; class Actinopteri; order Cypriniformes; family Cyprinidae; genus Sinocyclocheilus; species Sinocyclocheilus grahami. The sequence continues at coordinate 560,598 of NW_015505180.1, forward strand.
TAGGTGTAATGCCTAAAAAAAAGTAAAGATGAGCTCACAAGAAAATCCTTACAAAAAAAAATAAAAAAATCATGTGCTTACCTGTTCCTCCAGCAATCATGCCAACATGTTTTGCAGTTTTAATCACAGGGTCTGATTTCTTATCAGGCTTGATTGCAAATGATCCTGTAGAAAAGGTGATCCTGTAAGTCACGAGGTGTCTATCATCTTGAAATTAATGTTATAATGTGCATGACAGTCGCATTATATTTTTATGCTTCCAGTGCAATCATTTTTTCCTTTCCCTTGCAGCAGTGGTTTCATAGCTTCTCCCTGACTCACGGTGGATTTCAAAATTACAAACCTCTGCCTTTGTAAACCAACAGTCCACTTGGCCCTCTGAAATCAATTGTGTCACCAATACGAAGGCTCTCCAAGTATTGGGACATCTTCCCACCCTCAGGAAACTTAGGATGGACATTTTTGTAGTATATCTGAAATAAATGAGACAACAAAGTGTTTAAACATGAAAAACGTAAAAAGTTTTGTTTTGCAGTTGTACTTCTTGTATGTTATACCTTCACAACCAGATCAACAAAGCCCTTGTCATCATCACTAGACACAGGGGTGTAAGGCCTCACCACAAGGTTGCCATCAATTCTGGCAGACAGGTAAATGTGTTGTCCTGCATATGCAACGCATAAACATTAAAGTTAGCGCACAAACAGTCAAATGCACAGTGATAAGAGTATATAGTGCACTCACCAATAGGAAGTCCAAGAACATGATCCGGTGATTTTAAAGCAAAGCGAAACTTTCTTGTGTCATGACTAATAATCTTAAAAGAGTTAGAAATTAGAATTAAATTAGCTGCATGAAACCGATTTATAATACATGTATTTAACAGTTAAACCATGACATTTTAAATGATCCTCACCTCTTTGTCCACAAGACGTAATGGATACTTCACATCAGGGTCTTCAAGGGTAATGGCAGGTCTTCTTTTTATGCCAAAGAGCCTCCGGATCAGATCAAACACGAATTGTAAGCTGCCAGAGATGAGCTACGGAGAGTAAAATAAAACGGTAATGTACCAAACAGGTTCGTGTGCTGCACAAAGGCTAAAAACAAACGGTGATGGGTGTAAGACTGTCAACAAACCGTAAACATCCTTTCAATAGCATTTGAAACATCTGTATACATAAGATTACAGTATGCTATGTTGTCAATATACAGTTGCATGCTGCAAAAAAAAACTATACGTGGAAAAACGACGTTCTGCAAGCACTTATTTAATATATAGATACTCACGTTAAAGATGAAGGACATTTTCTCCTGTTGTGTTTACTGAGACACTATCAAGCAACGAAGACTACAGACTAACTACGAATAACTTTACCAAGTTAAGTCACTTCCTGGAGAGGGAGGGGCTAAGTGCTGTTGACGTCGTTACGTAAAGATTCGAATCCTTTGTGAATCGTTTGATTTGAATCATCAGGAAACAAGGCTTCGTTGCGTCAAAACTGTTCGAAACCTTTTGAAATGTCAATGATTCGAGATATCTCAGAGATCTCAGCTTGAACCAGTGCCTTTGGTTTTCACCTGATCTCAGATCAGTTTAATAATGTAGACATTTTAATTTCACATTTAATATATATATATTAAAAAAAGAGTAGTAGTAGTCAAAAGTAGTATCACAGGTGAATAACACAAACCAGCAGGAACAGCTTTCAGCAAAGACACGTATAGTTTCAGAGATGTATACCTAAATATTATTCCAGAAAAGGATTAAATTTCACTTGAGTAAATGTACGAACGTACTTACTTTTTAATATAGCCTGTTTAAGTAATAAATTAAATTCTACGAACATATCCACATAATCCTTGATAATATTCCAAATAAAGAAATCATTATAATGCAGCCAAAGGTAAATTATGAGAAGCATGAATTATATAGTTCATAAATAGTTGGTGCTATTCATCTCTTTGACCACTAGACGGCCACAAGTATACAAATAAAGATACCCTAATGAAATATTACTCCAGAAAAATAAATAGACTGCTTTTTAAAATGGTTTAAATTCAAACTAGATCATTACCTAACCCAAGTTGTATGTGGCGATGACTCTTGCAATGTGATAGGCGCTACGAATCACTAGCTCGAAACAATTGATTCGCAAAGGGTTCGAAGCTTCATGAAGCAGTATTTCAAAAGCACCATCGCTCAAAGGTAACAATAAATTTTATTTGAACATTTTAAATTTTTATTTGCTATTTGTTGTTCTAATACTGACTGTAAATAATACCGGAGAAAAATAAACCCAAAGAAAATAGTAAAACAACGATCTAGTAAATCGAGGTAACTAATTATTAAATCGTGCCCACGATTTTTTTCTTTCTTTTTTTTTTCTCTTGCATGTCATGTGCGGGGCTCCGTATTAAAACAAAACTTTAGAAGAACCATTGAACTTTCGAAACATTTCTCAACAGTTGTGATGTGATGTAGGCTAACTCTCACTGAATCAGTGCTTCTGGGGGTCCAGGACCACTTAAATACACAGTGGGCAACTAACCAAAACAAATATCAGGTGTAGGCTGTATTGATTACAAAGTTTATTCTCGTCTTTAAAACTACTCAGATCAAAATAAAACGTATGCTTGATTAAACTCTCTTAATTTAATTCTTGTTGCTACCTTCCAAAAAAAAATTAGAGACTGGATTCTGTAGTTTAAACTAGGGCTGCCAAATCGATTAATCGCAACCAAAATAAAGGTTTATGTTTACATAATATAACCTATGTGTGCGTACTGTATTTATATATATATATATATATATATACACACACATGTATATTTAAGAAATATATTTAATATATTTCTATTTATATATAATAGGCCTATAATCATACATAAATATGATTATATATACATGTAAACATTTCATAAATATATACATGCATGTAGGCCTATGTGTAGGCTATTTATATATACATGTATATACAAACATTTATTTTGGATGCGATTAATCGCGATTTATCGAATTGACAGCCCTAGTTTAAATCCAAATGTTTCTGATCCCCCCAAATTCACCGTGATATTTAAATGAGACTTTTCTATGTGAATAAGTCATTGTCATGTAAATAATGAATGTATAATGTACAATGTGTAATATAGAACTAGAATACAGCAATTCCTTTGTTTAATTAATACATTAATGCTATCATTAGCGTTAATAAATTGATGTATACCAAGTTCTCCAGTAGGTGGTGCCATTTAGCAAGTTTAATTATTCCTGGAAACAATATCAAGCGTAGCGTTAGTTCTGGCAGGTCACGTTAGTCAAGCTCGCATCAACTGACTCTCAGCTGATCCCCATCTACCTATAGGAATACAACACCTATCTAGGCATTCATATATAAGGTCCCTCAGTATTATCAGCAGTTTTCGCATTGCTCAATAGCTAATTACCCTTCTCCATCCCCAGCTCCTCCTCTGTCAGTCAGGATTCAGCCTTCTGATTCTCCTTTGAATCAGACTAATTCTAAAATGTGTACATAAAATGATTGAACTTTAACAATGTCTGCAATACATTTATGTTGGTTCTGTTCTGTTTACCCTGGGGGGTTATTGCTGCTCTCCCTACTCTCATCCATGCTAGGCTGCATGGATGCGCAGGGAGTTCTTGCCCAGAACAGAACCATACCGCCAATCCAAACTGTATGCTAATTGTCAATCATCTTTGACGATAGTGGTCCTGACAGAACTAAATAACATGAACATTTTCTATTTGTTTCCATTTGGGCATTTAACCTGTAAACTCAAGAGACACCAGTTTCTCCTACAAAAACGACTTACCAACTTGATCTCTATCTAACCAACCCTCTTTACATGTTGAGGAAGGCATACAATTTCATCCACACTCATCCAAAAACTCTACTGAACACACTTAAGTTAATCAATCAATACTCAACAGTTTGTCACAGAAATTTAATGACGACCCAACACAGTGGTCAATTATGGTCATTTCTATTGACTGTACACAAAATGCATGTCATTGAACAACTGTACTGCAGCACAAGTGTAACATTCTTGTTTTTTCGATTGTTAAACTACGTCCCTTATATTTACACCAAGTTCTATATATATTTCTTTATATATCTTTTGTACAATGTACAATGTTTTAATCAAGTGAAATGATAATAGCAAATAAATTCTGTTCGACTCTGATTCAGCCAAAGCATGCAGGTTTTTGTCTAATAAACATGTCAAAAGGTGTGCATTAGTGGAGAGCTAAAGCATGTTTAACAGCCTTGAAGCAGAAAAAAGCTGAAGCCAAGAAACACAGAGCAAGTCTTTTTTATGTGAGGTGTACAGCTTTTACAAACACTTCATGACATTGACCTCTGCTTTACATCTGGCTACATGGAGAAGCATCCATGCTAAGCACAAGTAATAGGTCAGATGAGAAAACTAACCTTGCATGGACATATTTGTGCCAAGTATTGCTTTTACAAATCCAGTTTTGCGAACACAAATGGTGGGGTTTAATGAAGACATTGCAAATTATCAGGTCCGATCTTCAAAATTACATAAACATGATTTATCCGTGTCCGTTTTTGTGCTAGTTTATCAAAGCAATGGCATTTTGCAAATGCAAGGACATAGATACAGTTACATTATGACTTATCTGTGTTACACAAAATAGCAGACAGGGATTTCACAATAAATGTACTTCGTAAGAAAATAAAGTAACTATGCTAAGTTTCTTTAAAATAAATGTATCTTCACAGTTTAAAATTATTTGCATCATGACATTGTTATTCCATAGTCAGCTACATATCAATAATCTATATGTATTTTAATTGGCAAATTTAGCAATAATCCAACTTTTCATGTTACACGAGGATGTTCATAACCAAGTTATTCCATTACTGTACATGAAATATAAATCATACAAAACATCTCTAAACAAACCAGGACTCTTGGACTGCACTACCAGCATGTGTAAGACGTGTACCTTTATAATTGTATATTATCCAATATTCATATCTCATGTATGCCAATAAATGGCACACATGAGATATATGGAGTATTTGGTTGAAATTCTGATGTCATTTCTGGATAATCTTTGGATGAAATGCTTTATATATTTCTAAATCTGTTACTTTGGGTTCAGCCTGGCTAACAAAATCTTCTGCTGGTAACACCATAAATCCAGTACAGTTTCGAACTTGCCAACATCCTGAAGGATTACAGACGAACACAGGAAAACCAGAACATGCTCACTTAAAACAGCTTGTTTGGAGTTGGCTTCACATTTTTCACATTGAACAAAAGCAGTGTAGCAGGTGAGGACTGGGAATATGTACATTGGGTCATGAAGATGGCGACCAGTGCAATGGCATCTTTCATAACGCATGATTTCGACAGACTCGAAGACAGTAGAGTCCCGCACAAAGGGTTGCTAGTAAATCTGCATCCACCAAAAGGAAAATTAGCTTTTTTGTATTTTACAGAAGCTCCAGACAGGCTGCGGAGGATCCATGCAGATTATTTGACACAGATCGTTGGTTATTATGTGACCTCAAGGCAAGGATGAACTGCTCAGTTTTAAGTGTACTAAGCACCGTGGTAGATTAGAGGGTCTTTGAAATGTGTGGGTTGAAACAAATAGCTCAGACCTAATGCGCTGGTGAACACGAACTTTCGGTGAGACGTATAAACTAAAAGCAACAAGTTTAGTCTAACATTGGTTGGATAATTTGTGTTGGATCAGTCTACAAATGGCTGAAGGTATTCCTTAGAACCGCAAAGCGTTAAACACAAGTGCTAGGATTTAAACAGCTGGCATTCTTATTGTTCAGTGACACAAATACCAAAAGTCGTAGTTGGATGTGAGTATTAAGTATACAAAACACCTCCTTTGTAAAACTCTACACCTAGTGGATGTTATTGTCCAACTTGAACACAAATGGCTTAGGGGAACTTGATGGCAGCATCACCTAACTTAACATGCATCGTTTGTTTAGCGTTTAGTGTTACTTGGAGGGAATGTTACACAAATTTAAGGTTCAGAAGGCAGGCTAACAATATAACGTCAATTGGAGAGTAATGTAAAACTGTCCTCGGCAGGTAGCATAACAATCGTTCTCCAAGACAGTTCCACCTAAAAATGAACCCCATCCATTTGCATGCATTGCTGAGGCAGTAATGACATCAGGAGCCATGGTTTCCCTGGGCACTTACGTTGGTCGGGCGTCATAATGCTGTCATAACATTGTTAGAATGTTTCCACAACATAAACGTAGCCCTTGGAATGGTATGAGTTCAGCAGGCTGACGTTTCTGCAACGTTGTGGAGGTGTGAGCCTGTGCAGTGACACTCAATCTCTCGGTCTTCCCTACAATATATTCCATCGGGGCAGTGCTGGTTCATGATGGCGGTGATGTTTGAAATGTCTCCAACCGGTTGGCACACAATTAATGGAGCTCTCGATGAAAGTGCTGTATGGAGCAGTTGGTGTGAGTTTGGCCAAAGTGTCAGACGATGGAGCCCTTGGAAGTGGAGAGATGGATGGAGCGGATCCGCAGGGCCAGGGTTCTCTCGAGGTCATGGAGGACGTCGTAGGACGGGCTTGGACCGGGGCTCTCTGCAGGATCCTCATACAGTAGTTGCTTAAAGTTCTCCAGCTCGATCAGGAGCACCATGTTCTTCAGGAAGTAGCCCTCGATGAAGGCTGCCAACTCCAGAGCCCCCAGGAACTGAGGAAGTGTGAAACATAATGTGAGACTTAACATTCCTAATAGAGATTTCAGCACTATTCTTACTTTGTTAATGGATTGAATTTCTTTTTCTTAATTAAGTTGTATTTAATCCTGAATTATGAAGCCCTGCAAAGGTATACAGTATCCAGAGGTACACAATAAAAAAACATGAAGTACTATAACAATGTACCTCATACAGAAACGTAGGGAAATGGTTCAAAATGATGGCGCACACACTTTTTTGTAGTATATTTCTCAAGACAAGCAGAGCAAATTAAGCTGGTGACATTTACACAGACGGATGAGTAATTATTAAAGCAGGTTGCATTCTTGTTGGCATGCTGTATTAGTCTAATTAATGTTATTAACCTTATGAATATGCAAATAAGAATGTTAATCCACGGTTTAACAAATATGCAGTGTGCAATGTTCAAACCTGACAACACAGATAAAATAACTAATCAAGGGCAATGTATAAACAAGGCAAAACATGGAGCAAGATAACCTAGGATTATGTTTGGCAATTGGCTAAACTGCAAAAATAATAAATGAATGAAGTAATTTTCCCTATTCCCTGTGCTCATATTTTTTATATACATTATGTATATACATTATACATATAAATATGTGTATAATAATATGTATTATTTTTTAAATACAATTAAAATGTCATTATTATTAATAAAAAAAGAAAAAATAAATAAGTGTGTACTGCACAAAATAAATAATAATAATAATAATACTGGATTAAATACAAGGTTTTATTGCTTTTATTAAAAACAATAAATGAATCGATAAATAAATGTATGCATATTCATTATTATATGATCACAATATTCATAATAAATTGTACATATAAAATATATAACACTAATATTTATTATTTTATTTAATACAATTCAAATTATATAATATTATGACATAAAAAATGAAGAATACATAAATGTATACTGCACAAAATAAATATATGATTAGTAATATTATAGGAAAGTATTATTATTATTATTGGAAATTATTATTATGGTTTTATTACTTTTATTAAAAAGAATAATCTAATAGATACATTAATATGAATACAAATATTTATAAGAATAATAATATTTATTTTTATTTATTATCCTTTTATTATTTTACTAGTACAACCCCAAGTTGGGACTTTTTATGAAATGCCATAAAATCAAGAATATTTGTTCATTCTCTTTAACCTTTATTTAATTGACTAAAGAACAAAGAAAAAAATTCCAAGGTTTTCACTGGCCAACTTGATTTTATTTTTTAATTATAAACAAATTTTGATTTTGATGGCTACAACACACTCCAAAAAAGTTGGGACAGAGGCATGTGTCAAATAACCTTTCCTTTTAATTACACCTTTTAATCATCTGGGAATTAAGGACGCTAATTTTTAAAGTTTTGCAAGCAAAATTTTTGCCCAGTCTTGCTTGATACAAGACTTGATACAAGATACAAGCTGCTCAACAGTCCATAGGGATGGGCCATACATTTTTAACAGGAGACAGATCTGCTGGCCAGTCAGTCACATCAACATGTGTTTACAGAACGCTGTTGTAGCACATGCAGAATAAGACCTAGCTTTGCCTTGATCTAATAACCATGGACTTCCCATGAAAGATGTCATCTTGATGGCAGTATGTGTCTCTGTACAATCCCAATATATGCCTCTATGTCAATGGTACCTTCGCACATATGCAAGTCACACATTCCGTTTGCTCTACTGCACCCCCATACTATGACAGATGTTTGCTTTTGCATCTGTCAGTAATTGAAGTCTGGATGGTTCCTTTCGTCTTTGGGACTGAGAACTCGACGTCCATTTTTCCCAGAAAAAAGTTGAAATGTGGACTCATCTGACCACAGCACACATTTCTATTCCCCATAGTCTTTTTGACTATCTGAGATGAGTTCTGGCAGAGAGAACTCACTGGCGTCTCTACCTAGAATTAATGTAAAGCTTTCCCCTAGAGTAACAGAGATTCAAGTTGCATTTCTTGATTCTGCTGCAGACTGTGTTAAGTGACGACAGTTTTCCATAGTACTCATGAGCCCATGCGGCTATATTTCACACAGCAGCTTGACAGTTTCTTATGCAATGCCATCTGAGGGCTCAAAAGTCACACACATTCAACTGAGGTGTCCTGCCTTGCCCTACATGTGGCCTACTGACATTTATCTGGATTCCCTGAATCTTTTCACAAAATTATGTATGGCAGTTGGTGAAAGACCTAAATTCTTTGCAATTTTGCATTGGGGAAATGTGATTTTTTTTTACACTTCTCTCATGAAATTTGGCACAAAGGGGTGAGCCACGATCCAGCTTTGCTGGCAAAGACAGGATGCTCTGTATAAACCCAATCATGATACCTTGACCTATTACCAATTCATCTGCTTGCTGTGGACTGTTTCAAAACGCTTGGATATTCTATAACCTTTTCACTTTTATTATGACTCTATCCCAAATTTTGTGGAGTGTGTTGTAGCCATCAAAATTAAAAATGGTTTATATTTACAAAATACATTTAAGTTGGTCATTGAAAACATTGGAAATCTTTTAATTGTACCTTATGTACCGTGTCAATTAAATGAAAGGAAAGACAGTTAACAAACCACAGATTCTTGATTTTATTCCATTTTACAAAACATCCCAACTTTTCTGGAATTGTGGTTGTATTATTTCATAAAATTACTACTATTAAATAACTAAAGAAAGAAATAAAGTATACTGCACAAAATAAATAAATGATTGAATGGGGAAATTTCATTTTAATACAATTTAGTAATAATTTGTAAGTGTGAAAATTCTGATAGAACGACATAGTCATAAATGAATGTTTCAGAGTACCTTGGCATGTTTGTATATGTCCACGCAGGTGTCAGTGGTGATGTTCTTGGAGCAGATGATTTCACAGTGTCTTTGGAGAGCTTCAAGTTGGAAGAACTTGGCTGCAGACAGGAGCTTTGAAGCAGAGGGACCGACAATGAGCCAAACTCATCAGGCTTTCAGGTTTATCACAATCAAGAGCAATCACTTAATTAAATTTAAAATACATAAGAATTTATCACAATTTCTGCTGCAGTTCTACGTGCAAGAGAGCCTCCATCTGGTAACGATGGAGATAAATGAGAGATAATACATTATATATGTTTCTTAAAGTGTTTTCCATGAGTAATCTTCCCCATATCATCAGACCGTAACTCATTCATTCATCACATTCAACGTCCTCTCAAGTCATCAGTCATTAAGTCATCATTAGTGTCTGGGTGGTAAAAATGGTTTAGGGTAGGAGGAATTATGATCATAAAGGATGAAAAGAGAAGGGAATATTTAATACCTCCATAACTTCAGTGTTCCTGATGTGCAGTGACTCAGTGCCGCCACAGTAGAGATACTGCATTACCAGCTGAAACACAACAAAATGTTCTCAAACTTCCACGAAACATTTTAAGGCAGACGAGCTTAGCATCAGTCACAAACATACAGACACATTTTGTCATTAAGCTGAATTGTTCTGACAGAGGTAGGAATTAGACTAGCATAGTTTGACTGTAATACCGACATGAGATAGAGTGGGATTTATGAGTCAGTAGATTCCAACCTGAAAAATGTTGTACTTGACATGACTGATCTCGATGCACGTGTTTTCAGCTGCTGGTCTGTTAGAGAGCAGAGACTTAAACCTGGAAAGAGAAACATGAACATCCTTTAAAAGCTGTATTATTACTAAATCAAGTATTTATAGAGAGTTCAGTAAAGATATAAGATGTAAGATATGTAGTTATTCTGAAAACCATGCAGTGGTGCAGGAATGAGTTCTAGAGTGGGACGGGTGTGCGGTAGATGAGCAGGCTGTGATGTCACTGAATGATAATGAACTCATGAATATGAATGAGTTCATTCTGACATTACCCTCCTAGACCATCCAGTCCCTGCGCGAATTATTATTCTTGTAGACATTGCAGATTTGAAAAAGTCTTATGTCTGCTCAGATATATCTACATTAGCTTTTATTATCAAAATGTTATCTTGAGATGGAGTAAATCATATACAAAATAGCAAAATGTATATTATTATATTAAATTATATTATTATATTAAATTGTTTACATTTCAGTTTAATATATATGCCTATTTCTTTACATACATTTTATCTTCGCTCTTCTGAATTCCTTGTGATTTGTGAGAAATATGTTTGTGAGTTCATATGCACAATATAAAAAATTAAATAATAAAAAAATTTAGGTTTTTCTTTTTTCTTTTTTTTTTTTAGAAGGGAGTATTTAAACATATATATATATATATTTTTAGATTTTGCCAAAACGTTTAATACTGCGGCACTATCAAACTTTTTGGGCAGGACTACCTTTTATCTTTTTTTTTTTTCACCAAACTATTTAAAATAGTTTTTGTTAATTAAAACAAAGCTCAAATAATATAAATAAGTATTTGTTTAAAAAAAAAGCGTAGAAAAGCTGCCTTTATATATATATATTCTGTTGAATTCCCTTTGATTTGTGAGAAATTTATTATTTTTGCTCAGTTCATGAGCACATATGATGTTGTTTGAAATAACATAAGGAGCTGAAACTACAGTGATTTGTATTCGTTAGTAAATTTAAAAAAGTGTTTTTAATGTGAGCCAACTAATTTAGTGTGTGTGCTAAAAGTGAAGAACCAAAGTCCCAAGTTCTGGTGCCCCTGCTATGTAATAAATTCCACAATATGAAGACATACCTTGGGGAGGCAGTGAAGAGCAGCACTTTATGGGCATAAAAGGGCTTTCCTTCCACCAGAAACGTCACGTCAGACATCTCTTTATTATTGAGAAAGTGTGGATCTGTAGGAAGCAACAAATCAAATGTTGAAGTCCCCACATCGGAGATGCAATATTACACAACAGTGATTACACAAGGTTCTTCATTATTCAGTACTGCCATGTGTTGTGTTTGACAGGCTGTCATCAATACATTACAAGAAAAAGCATGAAATATGTCTGTTTTATAATTGCAGTAGCTTAACCAAAGCTTAGATGGCACTAGTGTTCCTCCAAAACTTTAAGAGTCTAATTAAATTGAATATTCTTTAATTGTATTTTTGTGTCTCCTGAGAGAAAAAGTGTCCTTGTGTGCCCTAGAACTGTAGTTTGCATGGATTTAACAAGCACACTTCACCAATTAATTCAGATAAATGTGAATCCTTGTGCAGCACAAGCTGAGTTGGCCTTTTTTATTGCTCTAAATTGAACAGATAGTTCCAGTCATCTCTATTTTTCATTAGCAAAGCAAGAATAAACAAAATTACTGGCCATGTTGTGTCTAAAACGTAAGTTATGCTATTTAACTTATTGTTTATAAAACTGTCGTGCACAAGCAGTTTTGCTGATGTACTGAATTGCGGCACAGGCAAAGCATTCTTGCTTGTTTGATATTATTCAATTATTGATATTGTTAGTAGAGGCAGGGCAGAGCTGGAGTCGCTTTTGAAGATGAACTGAACAAGGAGCTGCAACTGACATACTCACCCAAACGAGACGTTTGCTTCTTTTTGATCTCTGTGAGTTTGGGGATTGGGAAAGGCCCGTAGCATTGGGTAAAGATGACTGACAGCTGCTGGCTGATCACTTCGTTCTGTAGAGCACACAAACACATTCACTGTAGTTAGACCTTGAATTCTGTTATCTAAAAGTAAAACACATCCAAGCCAATGGTAATCCTAACACGGCACTTATGATGAGCTCTGTAATTAGAGGATTTATGATGTTAAGTACAGAGAAAGCTGGAACTGGTGTTACTGACATTGATTGCCTGTTTGCTTGGAGTCAGGGACTGACACGCAGTGATAACAATAATGCAGAGACTTACGAGGGACATTCAATTCTGAAGTGCTGCAAAATAACTGAAATGGTAATATGACTATGAAACTATGCTGTAACATCAGAGAGACAGAAGCACACATTGCTAAGACTAAAGCCTCAATCAGTAAATAAGGTACAAATTAAATCTATTAAATTACATTTGTGTATAATTTACTTTCTTCTATCCAAGCTAATATTTTAATAATATTTGAAAACATTAGCTGGGATAGAAGAAAATATTTCAAAATTTGCTTAATGTAAATTATACACACATATAATTTTGCCAAACTACATTTTGCCAAAAAGTTTAATACTGTGCCACTATCAAACATGTTTGTGCGGGACTACCTGTTTTATTCAACCAATGGTAGACAAAACTATTAAAAATAGTTTTCGTTATTTGGAATAAAGCTGAAATAAAATAAAATAATAAAATAAAATAAAAATATTAGTTGAAAAACTTGAACCAAAATTTGAAATGTTGGACCCACAATTTTTGAATGGCAGTGTAAATAGTGTTAGTAGATAAATATGATGCATAATGATTTCATGACAGAAAACAAAGCAAAATAAACAATAGATACTCTTTTCTTGTTAACTAACTATTAAGGGCCTCAAACATCTTTCAAAGAGTGTCTTTCAAAGATTTGATGCACTAACCTGGTAAACTTTGGCAAGTGATTAGTTCAGCCTCAAAAATTTGTCATATATTAATCACAATGGACTGATAAAGAAAGGGATTTGTGCACTTATGCAGTAAGTTGCATAAGCCGGTAAGATTGGTCAACTAGTGCTTGTCATTTTTATGTGCAATAGATGCTGTCTGAGGCTGAGACTAATCGCTGCATGACAGAAGTGAGCCAGTCGGTTGATGTCTGTGGTAATCGTGCAGTGTTTTTACTAACCCAGGCTGCGGATGTCTATGGTAATGTCCACATGGCCGTGCTCGGCACTGTGGTACATGGCCTCGCGGAGGGCCCTTAGTTTGGCCTTGCCTGTCCGGAGGGTGGCTTCGTTCTGTGGCGCTCTCCTCTCTACGGTCTCAGAGCCCTCGGCTAGGATCTCCTCCAGAGACAGCACATCCCCCTTGTCCTTTTCCACCTGGGACAGAAGCTTCCGGAACACATTTCTGCAGGAGCAAGTATTTATACTCATTAAAGGAATAGTTCACTCACAAATTTTTTTAATGTTGTTTACAAACCTGCTGTTACTTTTTCCATGAAACACAAAATGAAACTTTTTAAGATTTATTTTTATTTTTTTTACACTGGCTATTGCATGACATCAGATGACGTTTATGATTACTATTCATCAAATAAATCCTGAAAAATATTACGCATATTAATATTTTTAATATTAAAAATAATATTACAACTTTTTTTATGCATTAATAATAATAACACATGTTTCTTGATCCATTGATAATAAAAACAAATGTTTCTTGATCACCAAATTATTAGCTTATTACCATGATTTCTGAAGGATCATGTGCAATTTTGAATAAAAATTCAGCTTTGGAATAAATTACATTTTTAAAATCTAATAAATATAAAACTGTTATTTTAAATTGTAATATTATTTCACAGTATTACTGTTGTTTGACTAAATAAATGCAGCCTTGGTGACCATAAGAGACTTTGAATTTTTTTTTTACCAACCCCAAACTTTTGAACGGTAGTAATAGGATGAGATTCAGAATAATATGAGTAAATAACAATTTACATTTTTGTGTGAATTACCTCTTTAAGAAGAGTTTGACTCTGACGGTTATTGTTTTTAGAAGGCAAAAACACTTTCATAATCGGACTGTTTCAAACAAAGCTATTAGCCACGAGAATTACTTAATTGCATCATTTTTATAATCAGCGGATTGATGAGAACAAAGAGTTCTATGAAACATCTATGAAATGCCTTGAGCGCTTCTTCGTTTATGACTTCCGTTTATCAATGCATTCCAATGTGTTTTTCTTCTCTGCTTTGCTGCATTTTCTCAGAATTGTATGTCTCTGTAAACTCATATACCTTCATAAAAGTACCAGCGCTCTGCAACTGATCTAATATGCATAAATGACCAATCACTGCGGCATGCACCACTACAAACATCTCTAGGCCAAAGACATCCAGTTCTGGCTCAGACCTCGCTACGCGTCCCTCTCTGACGCCCTTTATAACAGATTGCCTTAATACTGCAGAGGTGAGTGAGTTGGCCGTCGAACACACTGGATTCTCATTCAGATGTTTGCAGTGTGAATTTCAATGAGCTTCCATTATGCAGCGCTGGCCATAGGTGAGAGTAAATGAATGAGCACGCAGTCATCCATACGTTCACCAGTGATGGAGAGTGATGGGGCTGGAATTATGGTAGTATAATGGTAGTATACACACGATTTTGCAGCCAAATACACCAGCTCAGTTTTTATGCGTGCCAATAACAACACATCATGGGTTCAGATCTGATAGATTGAGTTTCTGCAGTCAGAATGATGTATAAGGACAGTAATAATGATATGTGGTGACAAATGTGTCAATGAACTAATGAAAGTTTGGTTCCCTGTTGTGCTGGTGAAGAACGTGTTGTTACTTTATACGTTTCATATGCTGTTGAGTCATTGGGTGTGCGTTACCTGTGTCCATGTGATGCTGCCAGGCTGTATGAGTTCATTTCACCCAGCGGACCGGAGGAAATGCCATTACGGTAAGTGGTGCCAATCAAAGGGTCTGCTCCTCTTTCCAAAAGCAGACTTACCAGCTCAAAGTTACCTGTTAAAATGCAAGACAATTTATATGAAATTTATTTGGTTTATGGTTTTATTCAAAGCAATTGCAATAATTAGACGCCTACTACCATAGTGGCATATGTAAAAAAGTTATAAAAAGTCAGTTATTTTAGTCAATCATATGTTGATAAAGTGTAAAAAAAAATAATTGTGAAAAAATGTGTTAGTCAATCATAATCATGTCAATAAATAAGTGAAGTGGGAAAGAATTATCAGAAATTAAGTTTTGATAGTGTAATAAATGTAATAAATTAATAAAAAGTGTGGAAAAAAGTGCTATATTAGCAAATCATGTCAATAAATCAAAAATAAATCAAATTAAATGATTTAATACAATTAAATGATTTAATATTTAATAAAAAGTGTGAACATATTTATTTGTCAATCCTGTGTTTATAGTGAACATTTTTTAAAAAGTGTGACAATCTCCTGTCAATAAATCAAAAATAAACAAAACAAAATTAATAAAAATAAATAAATAAATAAATTCTGTTATTTTAGTAAATTATGTGTTGATAGTGTAAAAATTGTAAAAAGAAAACAACAAAAACAACAACTTATTTTAGCAAACCAGTCATGTCAATCAATCAAAAATTAATAAAACAAAATTAATAAGAATAACTAAATAAATTAGGTGTGAAAAATCTGTTATTATAGTCTATCATAATCATGTCAAGAAATTAATAAAAATAATTGTGATAAAAAGTGAGAAAAATTGTTATAGTCAAACATAACCATAAAATAACAAATAATTAAATAAATTGTGAAAGTGTGAAAAATTCTCAGTTACTGTATTTTAGTCAGTCATGTAACCCCTTTTTTTCCAGGTTTACAACACATAGGGCTTGAAAAGATTTTTATAATTTATTTCTTTTTTTTGTTTGTTTAGTTTATTAAGGGGATTGAAATGTGGATTTTGTTTGTTGTTTTAGCCTGATTGGCTCCTTAAGCTACAATTCCCTCAATCAAAATCAGATACAGCATAAATTTCAAAGCAAAAGTCCTTTATTTCTTTTCTGTCATGGTTTGACCTAAAATGGGTCATAAAAATGAATGTACACATTTTACTAGCATGTGAATCCAGAGAGTCAAACCCATGATGTTGATGTTGCGAGTTCGTGTTTTACCAGTTGAGCTACAGGAAAAAGTCATTATCAGTAAGACCGCCTAGCAACCCGTCCCCAGATTGATTTGCTAATGTATATTAGCAGGCTGTCCTTTGCACATCCACATAGAGTAATGAGGGGAAAGTGTTTCTACATTAGAAGGAAATCCTGAATGCTAACAGTGGAGGTAATTGAGCCAGCATACAGCAAATGGGGCATAATCAATGAGGTCTGATGAGTTTTGGATCCAATGAGGCTCAAACAATCCCATCCACAGCCATTTCTGTTGGGTCACAGGGGAACACAGGCATACGGTTAAACCTGTTTCTAGACATTTCAGCTCAATCGGTTTGGCTTGTGCTCCTTCATTCTCCTCCGCTGCAGGAGATGATACAATTTTTGTGCACCCCATCTGTTTTTATCACCAAGAATGTGTCCATTACCAGCTGACTGAAACCTGCATTACCCAAGTCTTCAAGAGTTTGTACACTAAGTGGGGCAGACAGGTAATTTTCAGCATTATGCTGGAAAACACTCTGCAAATGTAAATGAATATCACTCAGGTCAATTCATATTCATAGGACTGCCACAGCCGTGATTATGAAATCTCATTTGGCACTGGCCTCCATACATCATTCCACCATGTGGACTTGTCACATTTACACTGTGGATGTAAAAAAAAAAAAAGAAGAAGAAGCTGCCGCTAAGGCTCATTAGCAAGTTTGCAAAGGGCTCTTGAGAGCGATGTAGCCCCATCAGTCTTTGAATAATACTATTACATTTCTGGAACCAGACTGGGGCTCAAAAGTATAATGTCTTCCGTTTGTCAGCTCACAGTCTGCAAGGACCATTTTGCCAAAATTAGAGGCACAAAAGTAACAGAATGTAACCATTTAAAAATGGGTCCTGGATGTATCATACAACACCATCTAATGCAGATTCATCTAATGCACAAAAAGCTTGTTCACTCTTCGTCATCAAAGATTTCACTCACATGGAATCTCCATAATGTAAATATGTCACTAGGGCTGTTCTCTCAAAAGTGCCTTATCTACCCCTAAACAGTACAAATTTCGACCTTGAAGTACGTCTCAATGTTTTTGAGTTTTTTGAGTTTGGTCTAACATTGTTTTGGACCCCATTGACTTTCACTGTATGGACTAAAATAGCTGTATTTGCTATTTAAGGTACTTATGCACCCTTTAGGGGTGAATAAGGTACAAAGATGTACCAGCTAAAGGTACCGTCACTGCACTGAAAGTGTCATAAAAATCTGTTACTTTAGCAAATCATAGTCATGTCAAAAATAAATAAATAACGTGAAAAATATTATTTTAGTAAATTTTGTAGTGTAATGTATGTAAAAAAAAAATGCGTGAAAGTTTCTGTTATTTTAGCAAATCATACTCATGTCAATAAATCAATAAAAATGTAATATATATATAAAATTGAATACAATTAATGAAGTGTGAAAAAATGTAAACCAAAAAAACACTGCATTTGATATCAAACTTAAATAGCAAAAACCAACTGGCATTTATTTTAACAGCAAACTTAGCAATGTTAAAAAACAGTTTTTAAAAGATAAAACAAGACATATTGTCAAAAATTAAGATAAAGTATTTGGACTGTGTGAACTTGAGGGGAACTAACTTTATACAGTACATCCAATAAAATAACCTTGACTCAAAAATTTTCTTATTTTTTAGCTCCATGTTTGCAGATGCCACTAGGTTTGACATTTTGCTATTTAATCAATCAAATTCATACATTTCTGTGGCCTCAGTGTCCAAAATACATTTTGGGGTCACTGAGCGGTGTTGATGATGTGTTTTGTGGTACCTGCCGCAGACGCCAACTGTAGAGGCGTCTCTGTGTAGTTCTCTGTGCCATCTTGAATCGCTCCCTCCACGTTTGTTTGGGCATCCAGTAGAAGCTGCTCAATAAATTGAGAAGTACAATCATTATTAAACACATTTCAGAGGATTTAACTTTAATATCACCAAGACATCTGTAAATATAAATGCTGTAATTGCATTAAATTAGCCTGCTCTTTTCATCACCTAGGCCACCTCCAACTAGCAAACATCTTTATGGTAATCTGGTCATAATTTCTTTCACTCTTGATGCTTTAAGTGGACGATTTTGGTCTGTTTGTCTGGTTTAAAAAGGAAAATGGGATTATTCCTACAGAAAGCAACAAAGAGAAGGATTTTGATAATATCTCCAACTGTGGTGGATGTGTGCTTGTGGGAGATTAAGCATCCCAAGAAATATCACCTTGCCTTTCCATTTTCCTGGAAGAGCTAAATAAGTGGGCCTTAGTAGGTCATCAGATTCAACACTTCTAGTATTTATTGTCTAAGACTTTATTCCACTTTTGGGGTAAAAAATAGAGTGCACAGTCAATAAACTGGCCTCTATCTTCAAAGCATTCCTCATTCTTCCTATTCATGATACCAATCTACGCCCATTCAAGTTCCTCTGAACCAGGGCAGCACCATCCAGCCCACATCTAACATCAAACTGTTTCTTTGTGCCATTATTATTATGATGGTGGCATCATAATAATAACTGAGGAAAGTGCAAAGGTGGAAGGCATTGACTGCGCCACTACCTGCACGACAGGGACGTGTCCGTGTAACACGGCGAATGTGAGTGGAGTCCCCTGCCTGGTGTCAGGATAAATTGAGGGGTGCTTGTGTAGTGAGCTGGGCACCTGGGAATCATATAGGTGAAGTTCAGGGAGACAAAAATTCAGCCATTATATACCAGCACACTGAGCTCCAATTGCGGAATTGCAGGAGTGCGAGAAAAGGGGGAAGGAATGAGTGAATGAGTGAGCGGAAAGTTGGAAAGTTCTTCCGCCGTCTGATTGTTTTGTTAATTCAAGCAAAGAGAAGAAGAAAGAGCTAGTGCTCGTTTTGTTCTCCAAACCCCTTCTTTCCATCCAGCCCACATTAATCTGGAGTTTACTTGCGTTACCTCTCCTTTGGACAACTCCTACACGCCCTCCTCGCTTTACTTAAAATCCTGACCACGGTTTAGGATCTAGTTCATGGTTTTCATAGCGATAATGCAAAGACTGCAGGAAGAATAACTGGCAGCGAGTTCAAACGCTAGAGGTGTAAGTGAGAAGTGACTCGTGTACAAAGCACCAAAAAGAAGGCTTGTCTGGCATTAACGCTTACAGCTGTACTGCATGCAAAACTGAGCTCTCCTGTAATCAGGGGATAAATTATGCAGGCATCTGTTCATATCTAGGCAAACATGACCTCTTGGAACCAATTGTTCAGATGGGGTTAAAGTCAAACAATTGTTTGCACAAGGAAACTTTATGCAAATAACAGCACATCTGCCCACTTGCTGATACTCTTCTTGAGCTTAATGCAATTTGTAAAAGAAGGTAATGTATTACCTTCTCTACAAATGTACAAATGCAAATTCTTTACAAATGCATATCACTGTGTATGCATTTGGTGCTTTGTGCTCAAGTCAGCGATTTGTCTTCTAAGGGTCAAATGAAAAAGACGACAAAAGGTAACAGAGCACAAGATCACATCATAACATATACAAAAAAGTGAATTTCATGAAAAACGGTCAAGAAAGTCAAGAATCCCCCAAATTTATTACATTTTGCATAAGTAGAATGAAGGCTATTTTAAAACCAGGAAATAATCAATTTAAAGTATTCATTGTGGTAGTATTTGTTACAGTGCCTTTAACAAACGCTGATTTTAATATTTTTTTTTAAGAACAATTACTGTAATACAGTTAAGAATAAACTAATTTACAGTAATTACAATCAACATTGAGAATACTGAGAATTCTCATCCATATTATGGTAATAATAAGAAAACACGTTTAATTGCCATGAAAATAATGTCACAATGCAGAAAATGTAATGATACAAAAACAGGCTTCATTTTCTTTATGCAACATATAACTCTGTATGGCGAAATAAGACCTGGACACATTCTTGATCGGTTTCAGGAGATTCATCCCTAAGGCAAATACATGAAACATGTTGCTTTAAAATAAATGAAGGACTTTTATATTAGCATGACTGAGTAACTGTTGTTTTATGCAAGGTAGCCAATTGAATCCAATTTTATTTTCATGTTTCATGCTTTCAACCTCAGTGCTTCACAATCAGTGTATCTACTTTAGGCAATCATTGCATTTTCCCACCTTTTTATATAAATAGCATTAAAAATAGGACAAAAACAGCACATCTCATTTGCTTGTAATCTCATTAAATATTCATGAGATCCATGAGAGCCTAAGTAGACATCTACATGCACATACAACCACTTTTTAATTCACAAGCTCATGCAAACAGCATCGGGAAGAGGACAGAGAGTTTAGTTTGTTATTTTTATAGAGACAGGTTCGCTTAATAGAGAGCAAAAACACGCTACAAGACACTTTAGAATTGTCCACCAATAAATACTGACCTCACTGTTGATATCTGCTCCAGCGTCCAGCAGCATTTGCACCATGGCCTCGTCCCCACGGACGCACGCGTACATAAGAGGGGTCATACCCTAAACAACAAACAAAAAACGCTGAACACCTACAGTACACGTGTCATAGCATGAGCCCATTGCGGTAGAGCCTACAGCACAAGCTACTGCGGCACTAGTTAAGCAAAGTCTGAAAATAACCTTTTCATGAGACCCTAAAATGCCCATTTAAATGAACTGAGCGGAACACTAATCTTTATGGATGATCCTCAATTAATACACTTTAAACAGAAAACAATGCATTCTATAGACCATCAAATCTACAGCTGCTTTAGTGAAACACAAACATAAGCATCAGTGCATGAAGGCACAAAGTCAGCAATTAGCTATGTTTTTAAACACAGTCTTTGAGCATTTAAAGTCTTTGGACAACATAAACCATTAATACCTTTTCAGAGTCATGTTGTGTTAATAAATGATATTTATATACTGTTTAATAAAGTAACAAGTCTCTTGATCCTCTACGTTACAGTGACTTTACCACAACGAAAGGGGTTTACTCACCCTGCTTCATGCTGTGCCTAAAAACTCACTATAAACACTTAATTGTATTACTAACTCAAGAGCATGCAATGAAGAAGGAGATTCATTTGTCAGTTGAGACGTATTTTCCCTCAAGGCTCTTCTTGAAATAACGAGTACCATATTTGCCAGCGTGATTTTGGAGCAACTCTTCCAGAGTAAGATGGAGTTACTCTCAATGATTCCCAGCTGGACTCCAACAATTATCTTTGTCATCACATTCCCCGCATTTGTCTAGTTTTGCCTCTGTGACGCTTCAATTTTTCATGTTAGTTTAATCCATTTTGTCAGCATCGGCATGTCGCCGTCATTCTTTGCATAAACTGGCTGCTGTGTTCAAGACAGACTGTGACAGTAACATAAACCCAGCGCTGGATACAGATGACATTTGATTCATAATACTGAGTGTCATGACTGCTATCACAATTGATGCTTCCTACACAGATCAGCAACATTTTTCCTTATTTAAAGGTCATGCAACTTATTTATTTTCTTAGCATCTAAATGACTATGTGGGTCATCTTTTTGCACATATATAATAAGAAACCTACTAGGGCATTTTTCTTCTACAATGACATGCTGCAGAAATGTCATTGATGCTCAAATATTTAATGGTTTGAGTCTGACGAAGAAGGAAACAATGGAAGGCAGATGTGAGAAAAGTCACAGTTTACATTGGTATTTACATCAGGGAGTAATTACAGTGCAAGTGCTGACTAATACTAATGGATGTGTGATTATTTCATGACAAATATTTTGTGGAGCTGCTCATAATCACACTCTGTTATTAGGTTGTTGGTGTTGTAATTAATTCTATTCAATTTAAAATGATTAACATGGCCACCATATCATCAAGTGTTACTGTATGAACAAAAGGTGCTGTGCCAACAGAATTGAAAAGAAACTGTAGGATCTTTTATCAAACTGCCAGTTTGAAGAACAGCAAATTTTTAGCAATCAGAGATAAAAAAGAGAAAAATCTATAATCTAGTAAAGTCAGGCCTGAATTTCACACAAATGTGGGATTATATGTGTGTGTAAATATATCAGTGCCCACCTGTTCACTCATACTGTTAATGCCATCTGGCCCGAGCATGTTGACTGCTTGCTTGACCAGGTCAGTTCGTCCGCAGTTGAGCATCCGGAACCCCAGGTCCTGCAGGAATTTTGCTTCTGTGGATGCAGCGTCCAGTTTCCGTGTGGCAGAGAAGCAGTCGTCTGCTCTGTTCAATAAAAGGATAGTCCAGACCCCAGTTACACACCTCCAAACAAGAAATACTACTCAGTGACTATGGCTTTCATTTGTTTTCATTTTTTTTTATTGATTTATTTGTTGTTAATTTAATTTAATTTAATTATAAACATTTACAACAGTATACAATATATATAACACATATTACATGTATTTATAAATATTAAATATAAATATGAAAATTGTTTATATTACATAAACTTACATGTGAATAACATATACATGTATTATAAAAGTATATTAATAATTACCTGAAATCTTTGTTGTATATAATACTGTATATAATATATAATACATATTGTATATATAATAAAAGAGTAAAAATACAATATATATTATTTATATATAAAAAACATAAAAATATTATAAATAAATAACATTTTATATTATAAAATGATTTATATATTATAATAATATATTATTTTTGATCTTTAATTTAATTCATAAACAATATAATTTCTTTAACGGAAACTACTACCAGGCTCTAAATAAATAAATAAATAGCTAAATAAATAATATGGCTAGATTTCCCTTCAATTTATTGTTGCCATGGAAAAAGAAACCCTGACATGAAACGTTGTTTGTTTGCCAAGATATCCTGTATCTGTGAAGTTAATAGCGTGCTCCTGAAAATAACTACTGTATGACCATGTTAAAAGCCATTTACATAGCACTTCAGAGCCTGTCACTTGAAACTAAAGCCACACAGGAAGTTAAGGATACTTAATTCATAAGGGATGCAGTATGAGTACATGTTGTGTGTTTGTACTGTCCTTCAGTGAATGATTAATTGTTCATTAAGGCATTCTACATGCATAGTGTGCATGCCGACTGTGTATTTGTGCATGAATGGAAGTGACGTTGCATCCCAAACATACTTTAGCTGCCGCGGCTCACAGTCCACCCCAGGTAACAGCAGTCGGGCTGCCTGTCGTACATCGTCGCTGTCCACAGAGAAGCTTCGGCGGTGTTCTGTGTGCGCCACGGCCACCCGGATCCACTCCATCAGCGGAGGCAACACCAGGAACGGCCTGCAAAGACGCAAGAGAGATATATTTGACATTAGAGACGCAGTTTACCCAAAACATTTAATAATTTTTCATAATTTCTAGCATTTAAGCACTAAGCCTTCAGATCAAAGTTTTTAAGATCATAAGAAACAAATTCAGTCCATTGCGTCCAAACCTTTGTTTGTTAACGTATGTTTTCTTCTAATCACCTTTGCGATTTCCATTTTGAATGGACACATCTGTTTGCGTGCAGCTTCAGGATACTTTAGAGAAGTAATCATAAGCTCTCTGGTGGGATTACAGTTGCTACTAATTACCAGTGCTGAGCTGCATCTAATTAGAGTGGCGGAATATAAAAGACCTGTTGCCATCCTGACAAGTTTTCAGTCAGAAAAAGAAAGCTGGAGACTCGAGCTGCTCATTACCAAGAAAAAACTCTCATTACAACAGATGAATTTGAAGGCAAAAATATCATTAAACAGCTGCAAATGTGCTTCTATTACACTTTTTCCATTGTGCCAACTGCCAGTTTTACATATGTAAGATTCAAAACTATTCTTTACAGGGAAAAGGTTGAGGAATATGTGGAAGTTGACTCAACTGCAGTGAGTCATGATGATTATGACCATGAAACTCTTTGTATGTTGAATATTTTGCTTCCAGCATTTCCGAGCAGCATATCCAACATTATTGCACTGCAGTTTAACCGAGTTTAGAGTATTGCCAGGTTGTTGTGGATCAATATGCTAATAATGCCAACAGCTAAATAATATGACAATATGAGAAACATACACAGTTGTGTCCGCCTACACTTGTCTTTGTGTCAAACTTGTTGCAAACACCCCTCTGTGTTAAAAAGCATGCAGTGTGTTGGACAAACCATGTTATCATAATTTCCAAATTAGTTGTCTGTGCACACACACTTGGACGTAAATAAAAAGCAGGAGGCATTTGACCCTAGAAAAATGCCTTTCCAAAACCTATTCAAGGGAACAAAACCATCAAGCTTCATCTTGAACCCTCTATCATCTTCTAATTGTGCTTCCAGTGACCTGCGTCTAACAGCTAGCTTTGCACAATCCACACTCTTCCTCCCCGGACACCTACCCACCGCAAGAAAGCCTGCCAGGAATCCGAGCTCCGCCAAAACAAACCGCAAACCCTTCTCTGTTTCTCTTCTGTCTGAATAATGTGCTTCTCCGCTCCCCTCCCTTCGAAGAAATGTTTAGAGGAAAAGGACGTGGTTCTCATTCCAGTCTGGTGTTTTAAATTTAAGCCACATCTAACTGAAGAATGGAGACTGTTTTTTTTATCTACAGATTTCGACAACTTTGTATTGACCAGAGGAAGGGAGTTGCCCTATAAAAAGGGTCTCCACTTGCAAGAGATCTCCTGAAAAATGTCAAGGTTTTCATAAACATTTTGCTAAGATAAATTCCACTGATTTATGGAAATAATTTGCCTTTCAGGGTACTCTGAACTAAGGAGAAATACAATAAAAACATCTCAGCAGACACTCCACATGAATGAATATCATATGAAAATCATACCCTTTTGAAGTTTAATTGTCACATTCAGCCATTTTACAATTATTGTCTTTCCGCCCCCAAATTTAAGACCTCTTGAAATCATAATTAAGTCGTTTCTTGTACCATTTAAGACTTTTTATGGCCTTAAATTTGATATAACTAAATTTAAGACTTTTTAAGGACCCGCGGAAACCCTGATAGATTTCTATTTATATTACATTTATGATATCGAATACAATTTATTACATATTATAATTTATTCTAATTATTTTATCATTTAATATGTATAAAATGTACTAGTGTCAAATAAGATATTTTTATCACAATACATATCCATGCCCATACACAAACAATAAATTAAAACAATAAATGAATAAATTAAAAGGTGGCAAATATTGCCAAACTGTAAATTTGAGAACAGTTCTTCCTAGAATTAATTAACTGTCTTTTAGATCTAGAAAAATTGCTTCTAAGAAATAAGTTACCTAGATCTTTCAGTGTATTTTATGTTGGAAATGATGCATTATGCAGTGTGAATATGAGCGTTCACGTGCCCCTGGTGTATTTTCCCTCTGCAGTAGGAAAGTTAAAAGGTTGATGAAATGTCACTCAGCACATCCACAAAAGTCCACTCGACTCAAGTCTGAAATCTAAAGCCACAACCCTGAACCTCTCCAGACGCTCCTTCACTCTGATCTCTTGTTTTCTTTCTCCATCTCTATTCATTACCACCCCACCCCCACTCATTTTTATTCTATCCTCACCTACCATCTATTTGATTTTTTTTCTGTCATTTTCTCATCTTTCACTCTCTCTCTTTCTTCCTCTACTCTCTCATTCTTCTGTGAGAGGCCATAAAGAAATGAATATAATAGAACAGACTGTCTGTCCCTGGGGAAGGTGGCAGCTCGCTGATGCACCTATTCTGTCGAGCATTGCATGGGCGTCCCACAGGGTCCTTGGATAGGGGGCTTTTTATCACATCTGAGTGATGTGGGACTGTCTGGGACGAGATGTCCTGATGGATTTATCGATGTGGAGCGGATACTGAACATAACTCCGTAACAATCCATTAACACTCTCCTCCAACCGGAGTTAATAGTTCTACTGTATCTTCATTGTGCTACAACACTGCATAAGGGAATTAAAGATTACGTCAAAATCACGTCCTCCTTGGCATCCCTGTGCCCTTATAGTGTAAATGCGGTCTTAAGTAACCCCATGGTGATTGAAAAACTCTTGGACATAAATTGATATACAGAAAAAGGACGTATTGCACAAAGCAAGAGTGCACTAAATGTCATTTGACGAAAATGTCGCCACCATCATGTACCGGGTTACTGGAAGCTGTATAGCATTGCCAAGGTGTTTTAAGTGGTTGTTTCTTGTTGCTATGTGTTTGTTTTATTCTAGGTGTGCCTAGATAAGGCACAGGTCCCTGCTTAAGCATTTTTATTTCATGGATTTTTCAGCTGTTTTATCATCTGCCAGTTGAAAAGACTTAAAGTAATGTATTTTTCAGGATGCACTGAAGCAGATATTTCTTAGAGCTAGTAATAATTAGTGACCAATATACTGTTTTCACTGGCCAATACTGATATTTAGATAAGAGGGGTGGCTAATGACTTAAATACACACACACACACACACACACACACACACACATACATATATATATATATATATATATATAATATTTTTTTTAATCATATTTATTATTTATATTATATATAATTTAAGTTTATAACATATATAATTTTAAATATCAAATAAAAAAATAAAACAAAAATGTATGTGTAATGCATATTTGATATTTTTAATTTTTTGTGAATTTTGAGAAAATATGTTAAAAAAAATAACAAAATACAAATGAGTGAATTAAATTATTTAAAAATATAAATTATTTATTAAAAATATATTTATTATATTTTTATTTGTATTATATATGATTTTCAATTATTTTTGAATTTTGAGTAAATAGGTTTTTTACAAAAAAAACAACAACAACTGAAAATTAAAAATATGCATTACATATTTACAAAGCTGAATGGTCAAGCAGCGCATGGTTATGATCAAAATAACAGCCAAATAATCAGTTTGGATATTGCTAGTAATACTAGTGATGGCTGCATTAGCAAACACCACAAATTAAATATTAGATTTATGTATCTGCATGAACCCTATATGCCTTCTTGCACTGCATTACCGTGACATACAGTAGCAACTTTCATGCTTCTAATACACAGCATGCTCTTACCTCTCAGTGTGCAGGGTGATCTTCGAGGGTTCAACATTAGGATTTTCCCACTCCATCTGAGGACAGTGCATGAAGTAGCAGAGCGTGTAGAGGGCTTCCGGTTCCCAGTGCATGGTGCCAGTGCGGTTCTGGTGTACAGGCGTTCCATTGCTGGGGTTCATGATGTGCAGTGGCTGAAGGTGATGCATGGCACGAGACACCAGGTCACCTACAGGGGGCAGTAAAGACATGCGGTTGAATGTATGAGAATGTATCTTATGGAAATGAAACTTTTCAACAAGAACAAAAGAACCTGAAAATATGCAGTTCTTCTCTGAATTCAGCACATCTAAACTATATAACAGACACTCGTGAAGTTTAAAGTGACTAAAAGTGCTTGAAAAGGCACTAATCCAGTGGAAGAGACTTCGGGTCTCACACACACTTTTCAAAGGAAATCACTAATTAAAAACAAAAAAATGCACCTGTTAGACAGAAACATGGAATGTGTTAAGATATTAGTCGGTGAGACCTATTATATGTTGACATATATACACTAATTATTAACTTTAGAGATAAAATTATTAGCTTGGATGAATCCCAGAGCCTTCTTGGCAAAACAAAGGAAAATTTAATTGGTTCTTTGAGATATTTCAAGCAGTTAGAAACAACAACATCCAAACACACTGCAATTACTGAGAATGTGCGCAAAAGGAAGTCTGTACACTTTGTTTTAAACCTTAACTTGTGTCTGTGTGTGCTGTTTTCTTAATTTTATTGGATGAATCACTAAGGCAGCAGCTGATGAATATCACTCGCCATCAGACAAACACAAACAATCCATTTTGCTCTCTCTTAAGCACACACACACACACACACACACACCCCCCCCTCCTTACACACACAGCTACACTGATGGTGCTACTCTATAATGGCCTTGTGAATAATCCAAACGAAAGCCTTATCAAGAGAAAATCTACTCTCTTTCCAAGTACACTCCTCATTCAAATTTTATAGGGGACAGCTGGTTTAAAGAAGGCAATCAGGCATAGGTTTTTAATAGCCACTAAGAGCTTTTTTAATTTTTTTTTAAAGAATTTAAATGTTTGAAAGCAGAGTTCGGGGTTAACATGTCTTACATAATCAGACTTTCTTCAAGCAATGAGTAAAGTATTGTACCTATTTATGTTAAATTTGCATATGTGTGTGTATGGGTTGTCAAAAGATTTAAATTTTAAATCTGATTAATCACACCCTCTTGTGTGATTAATCACGATTAGTCACACTTATCATATCATATACAATTTATCTTAACACGTTCAAAAAAATATTCTGAATTCATAGTGTATAGTATGTGTATATGTAATTCATAGTGTATTCTCTGCCATCTCTGATGTAATCAGCCCGGTTTTCTTTACATTAGCGCGGTTTTGGACTGATTTGAATGCATTCTCTTACTGGATCATTGGACTGAAAACTTAGAAAAATAAATTGTGCTTCAGTAATTTTGCATTAATTGCATTAAATTATTTTAATACACTAAGGATTTTTGAATTAATGGCATGTGCTAATGTTGACAGCCCTTATATATACAGTATATATATATATATATATACACACATGTAAATATTTCTTAAATATATACATATATGTTTGTGTATTTATATATACATATAAATATACACAGTACACACACATTATATAAACACACACACACACACACACACACACATATATAGAAGTATATTTGAGGTGTAGTATATATATACTGTAGATGATGGGTATTGTAATTTTTCATGCTAACCAGGCATTTATTTTCAGGCATTTCATTTTCAACTTACCCTTACTTTTTTGCATAAATAAACAAAATAGAGCCATTTTTTCATTTACATCTAACCAAATACATAAAATGAGAGCTATTTTTTAATTTACATCTAAATAAATAAATAACCCTTCCAGTGTACAAATATCCTGCCACATAAAACTCTTCCACTAAGGAAGACAGGGTCACAATCTTAAAATGTAATGCTTCACTTTCCCTTAAAAAAAGGAACAATAGAATGTAATTAGTTATTTTCTATGAGTAACACTATTGTACTCTTAAAGTGCTCTATTTGAGAGTAAGATGCAAATTAATATAAAATCTCTCTCAAGCCTTGTATGAAAAAGTGCTTAAAACCCATCATCAGAAGACTGGCATGTTCGACTGCTCATGAACAGAAGCAGACATTTCTTCACCTGTCCAGATGGTCTGAAACACGTCTTTTAAGCTCTGCCAAGCGCCATTCATCTGAAGCTAGCCTTCGCTTGATTGTACCAGAGTGTGTGTGTGAGGCTTGAGAGAAGTGGCAGCGACTATCCGAGCTGCTGTTGTTATTCAGCACCGATCCATGCAAAAAAAGGAACAACTCTCTCAACAAGAATGCGAAAAGATTTGATTCCAGTGTGACCACTGTCCACCCTGGGAGTTACTGTTAACATTGTACATTTTGCCTGAACCAGTTACTATTTTAGCTTTTGCTGCTTTAAGGTGAAATGTCACTGACTTGGAGTTGCACAAGTTGACTACTACGCGTCATTGTGTTGACCTAATAAAAGGTAACTATCAAAATGTTTATGGAAAATAACGTTAGTTGTTAGTTTTGTTAAATTAAATAATAAAAAATATTGGACCCCATTGGCCCTTGCTCCTCAATTGGTTTGGCTCAGCTGAAATGTGACCTGTGAATCACCTCTGGAGCTCACGGGTATGGGAGGAGCACAGCTGCATAGCACTCATACTCACCACTGCTGAGCTTTACAGCTGGTGACCTTTTTGCAGAAGACAACATACGGCATCAGCAGAAAATATGACTGCTCTGTCACAATACTAAGTTGACCAGTGGCTCTGGAGCTGGTGTCATTTCTATCATTATTAAATCTAATCATCAGAGCTGCACTGAACAACATGATAGAGAAGAAAAAGACATCACAAGGATTCAGTTCTCTAAGTATCTTGTCTCTTGTATACCATCCATTGTTTATATGTTAGAATTAGTGTAACTGTGGTTAGCAAATACTAAAATGAAAACTAAATGAAAACTAAATGAATGAAAAAAAAATGTAATTGGAAAAACTGAAAAGTAAACTAAAACACATTTTAATAACTCCAAAATTAATTAAAATAAAATTGGCAACAAATTAATTTTAGGATTTGATAAAGAATATATATTTTTACATTTTATAACATGTCTTCAATGTAACGTTTATTATTATTTATTAGCTCTAAAAAGGGGAATATTTATGACGAATCATAAATGGTTATGATTCATAATAAATATTTAGATTATATCTTCGAATTAACTGTAGCAGAATCAATATTACAATTATTTGATCTGTCCGTCCACCGAGCAGACAATATAATCATTTATCAATTCAAGGAATATTTATTTTCTGGCCACGGAACAATAAACTGTCCTTCTTTGTGCAGTGCTAGCAGTAATTCTTAGCCAAATGTAGCAAAGGTTCAAACATTCATTGACTTGGAACTGTGAACAGTAAACAGAGACAATTCGTTGTGAATATAAGAGATTTAATAAAATGAAACTATATCTAACATATAACTAACTAAAACATATATACACAGAATAATTTGATAAAGAATATATATTTTTACATTTTATAACATGTCTTCAATAAACATGCAAATGTGAAAATCATCTCTCTCTCTCTCATATTCAGTCTATATACATTAGAATATGTGTAATTATGGTTAACAAAAAAAAGTTTATTTATTATTTATTTTTTTATAACTTGCCTCCATTAAACATACAAATCTTCTCTCTCATATACAGACTATATATGTTAAAATGAGTGGAATTATGGTTAACAAAAACTAAAATGAAAACTAAATGAAAACATTTTTTATATTCTGAAATAAAAAAAAGAAGTGAAATACATAAATAAAATAAACTTTAAACATGAACTTTTACATTTATTAATTAATTAATAATTTGTAATAATTGCTAAATTCTCTTTACTACGATACAACAGAGGCTCCCATTTTTTCAACCTAAGCCTTTCGGGTGTGATTCAACTTTGAAATTGCTCCAATAATAGATCCACAAATTCCCCTTTACTCCCATCTTCTCTTGCTACAGAGAAACAGGCAGCCTAAATGATAGATCCTCTACATGGCCTTCTCTAGTCTTAATTGCTCTTTGGCGGCTGGTGTAGTTTGGAGGGTGTCAGAAGAGGGAAGAAAGCGGAGGCATTCTCATGTCTTTATACTTTGTGGTAATTATTCTCCGGTCGTTCCCAAAAGGCCTCTCAGGCACACCTGCATTAATCACGAAGAATGACTCGGAGGAACTCCCTCTCTTTCCTCCCTTCAGCAGATGCTGGAGTAGGAGGTGTAATTATGAGGAACGGATCACGCCCCCGTCGAATATGATGCTGCAGAGATGCCCCGCGAGCCCATCCACTTTGCCAAGTGCAATATTGAGGCATAAAACTCTACTTTTTAATTTCTTGCTGTATAGTTTTGCATAATATTGAAAGAGGGAATCTTTGAAGGTAAACGAGAGCAAACTGAAGATGTTCTACCACCTTTTCTGCAATCTGTGCAATATGTGCAACTTTCAGTTTTGGCTGAAGTCACCAGCCGTAAACATCCTGTTTTAACATGGAAGTGGGCCACATTTTGGTTGCGAAATAGGTTGCAAATGTCATTTCATGTTAACTTAAACACATTATCTTTCACTATGGACAAGAAAGCATCAGAAACCATTATTGAAAGTGACCTTCAATGATTTGAATCTTAAGTAGGATGCAATTTAATAATGATGGACCACAACCTGAAGCTTCAAAGAGACGACATGCAAATGTGAAAATCATCTCTCTCTCTCTCATATTCAGTCTATATACATCAGAATATGTGTAATTATGGTTAACAAAAAAAAGTTTATTTATTATTTATTTTTTATAACTTGCCTCCATTAAACATATAAATGTTACAAATCTTCTCTTCTGGAATTATGGTTAACAAAAACTAAAATGAAAACTAAATGAAAACATTTTTTATATTCTGAAATAAAAAAAGAAGTGAAATACATAAATAAAATAAACTTTAAACATGAACTTTTACATTTATTAATTAATTAATAATTTGTAATAATTGCATTTTTACAAATATTTTAAGCACAATATTATTGAACACTACACTGGCAGCAAAAGAACAAACTAAAATAAAATCAAAAATTATAAAACGCTAAAAAAATTAAAACTAACAATGATAGAGTGAAAACTAATACTAAATGAAAACAAAAATCTTTGGCAAGCTAGCAATACCTTGGCAACTGTCCACAACACTGTCATTTTGCACAGGCAAACACCACTCAAAATGTCTTCGTAAAATGTAAAAATCTAGTTTACACTATTATAATCGACACACCACAGGCTCCAAAACATCTGCTGATAAATGGCAAAGTTGGCCCACATTTCCAGGTTAGTTAGACACCTCATACTCGTAGAAGGTACATTCTCTTTACCACGATACAACAGAGGCTCCCATTTTTTCAACCTAAGCCTTTCGGGTGTGATTCAACTTTGAAATTGCTCCAATAATAGATCCACAAATTCCCCTTTACTCCCATCTTCTCTCGCTACAGAGAAACAGGCAGCCTAAATGATAGATCCTCTACATGGCCTTCTCTAGTCTTAATTGCTCTTTGGCGGCTGGTGTAGTTTGGAGGGTGTCAGAAGAGGGAAGAAAGCGGAGGCATTCTCATGTCTACATATGCTCTCTGGAGGCCGTCATACTGAATCCTCCAGAGAATGATGATTGCCTCATCCACCTTATGTGGCTGTGTGGACCGGAATTATAAAGGCAAACTATCACTGTGGGCCATGATTCATCTAGCTGAGGACCTGACGCCATTAACAATGGCAACTCACAATATCCATCACCCAGAGAGAGGCCAGAAGCACAGAGTGTCTTATCTATGGGTACACTTACAACATGACATCCATTACAAATAACCACCTCTGGGAAGCCATAACTACACCCTCTTAGTGCAGATACTATATACTAATGCCAGTAATAAAACAGTTCTAGCCTTGTAATTTGATTTGACAAACTGTTTGTGTCATTCTGTTTATCTGTGCAGTCACACTGTAACCGCGAGTTTACAGTTATTGCTTTTGTACAACAATTCAATAAAAACTATTTTTATATTGAATAAATTACAGTTTAAACAATATTGCCAGTTACTTTGTGTAGTTTTGCTCCACTAATGAAAGTATTTCAGAACAAAGTTACAATAGAACCATTGCGTGTTGATAAGGAATTGTTTAGGTGAATGATTCAGCGACTCATCCATGAAGTCACTTGTTTCGTTCCTGAAGGAGTCAGCATTTGATTCATTCATGACACTGACTTGTTCTGTTCCTGAATTAATCAGCATTTTTCAACTGATTGTTTAAGTAAGCGGTTCAATGACTAATTTATAAAGACAGGCACTTGTTTTGTGCCTGAATAAAATTGCACTTTTGAATGAATCGTTTAAGTGAATGATTAAATGACTCATATATAAAGATGGTCATTTGTGACCCTGGACCACAAAACCAGTCACAAGGGTAAATTTTTTTAAATTGAGATTTATACATCTTCTGAAAGCTGAATAAATAGCTTTCCATCGATGTATGGTTTGTTAGGATAAGACAATATTTGGCCGAGATACAACTATTTGAAAATCTGGAATCTGAGGGTGCAAAAAACTCGAAATATTGAGAAAATCGCCTTTAAAGTTGTCCAAATGAAGTTCTTAGCAATGCATATTACTAATCAAAAATTAAGTTTTGATATATTTATGGTAGGAAATTTACAAAATATCTTCATGGAACATGATCTTTACTTGATATCCTAATGATTTTTGGCATAAAAGGAAAATCGATAACTTTGACCCATACAAATTTTTTTTTGGCTATTGCTATAAATAAATATATATTGGGTATAAAAATATACCCAAGCGACTTAAGACTCGTTTTGTGGTCCAGGGTTACATTTGTTTCCATTCCTGAATTAATCGGCACTCTTGAAGGAATCAGTTGAGTGGATAAGTCACTGACTCACTAATAAATAGTCACCTGTCGCCACCTGCTGGCAAATCAATGTAACTTGCAGAAAGAGTCACAGAAAAATCCCTTACATTTATATAGCACTTTTCTGGGCACTCAAATCGCTTTACATAGAAGGAGGGAATCTCCTCAACCACCATCAGTGTGCAGCATCCACCTGGATGAAGTAACGGCAGCCATATTGCGCCAGAACGCCAACCACACACCAGCTCATTGGTGGAGAGGAGACAGAGTGGGGAAGATATGGGGATGGTTAGAAGGCCATGATGGTCAGAGGCCAATGGGCGAATTTGGCCAGGTTACACCCCTACTCTTTTTCAAGGGACATCCTGGGATTTTTAATGACCACAGAGAGTCAGGACCTCGGTTTAACATCTCATCCGAAAGACGGTACTTTTTGTCAGTATAGTGTCCTCGTCACTATACTGGGGCGTTATGACCCACACAGACCACAGGGTGAGCAACCCCTGCTGGCCTCACTAACACCTCTTCTAGCAGCAACCTAGTTTTCCCAGGAGGTCTCCCATCCAGGTACTGACCAGGCTCAACCCTGCTTAGCTTCCTTGGGCAACCAGTCTTGGGCTGCAGGGTGATATGGCTGCTGACATACACAGACTGACAGACTGTCTGGAAGGCGCAAACACAGACAAACTGAGTGATACAAACAGTAAAAATCCCAGATGCACTGTATATTAAATTTGAGGACCGGAACGAACTGTTGTATAATCCTTAATTAATCACATATATTACCACAGGCATGCAAATCACAGTAACCACAAAGTATAACACTGAACTTGGGATTCAAGTTAATTTATTTATCCTAAAGCAACCCTAAACCCTGATTCCAGCTGCCAGGGGTGTTGCTTTTCTCATGTTTTATGCATATATGATGGAACCTCTCCTATAGGGAAACCTTTGCAGTGGTTTCCAAGGAGCCAGAGTAGGATTAGTGAGTGGCAGGCTGGCTTACCTTTATGCCCCCAAATATGATTTTATGATGGAATATGTTGAGATATATGTTCAGATATAAGACAACTCGTCTCATAAAACTGATCTCTGGAGGTGACATGCAAGACATGTGCATTCAGTAGTGCTCTTGAGTGCTGGGAAATAAGACTGAAGAATTAAGATGGCCTGGGTCTGAGGATGCTTATTAGCAAAGTTTATACAACAAACCTCTGAGGCGCTCAGGGGAGTCCTTCTATTTATCCTAAAGCAACCCTAACCCCTGATTCCAGCTGCCAGGGGTGTTGCTTTCTAAGCTTTTCTCATGTTTTATGCATATATGATGGAACCTCTCCTATAGGGAAACCTTTGCAGTGGTTTCCAAGGAGCCAGAGTAGGATTAGTGAGTGGCAGGCTGGCTTACCTTTATGCCCCCAAATATGATTTTATGATGGAATATGTTGAGATATATGTTCAGATATAAGACAACTCGTCTCATAAAACTGATCTCTGGAGGTGACATGCAAGACATGTGCATTCAGTAGTGCTCTTGAGTGCTGGGAAATAAGACTGAAGAATTAAGATGACCTGGGTCTGAGGATGCTTATTAGCAAAGTTTATACAACAAACCTCTGAGGCGCTCAGGGGAGTCCTTCTTGTACACACTGTTCTTAAATGCTAAAATGATGTTATAGTCCTTTTACATAATGGTTCTGGAAGTGTGCAAAATTCATGAGGATTTGCTTAAACATTAAAAAATACAAAATATTTTATTTTGTGTTCCACAGTAAAAAGAAAGTCATATGGATTTGGAAATAATTTTATTTTATGATGGAATATGTTGAGATATATGTTCAGATATAAGACAACTCGTCTCATAAAACTGATCTCTGGAGGTGACATGCAAGACATGTGCATTCAGTAGTGCTCTTGAGTGCTGGGAAATAAGACTGAAGAATTAAGATGGCCTGGGTCTGAGGATGCTTATTAGCAAAGTTTATACAACAAACCTCTGAGGCGCTCAGGGGAGTCCTTCTTGTACACACTGTTCTTAAATGCTAAAATGATGTTATAGTCCTTTTACATAATGGTTCTGGAAGTGTGCAAAATTCATGAGGATTTGCTTAAACATTAAAAAATACAAAATATTTTATTTTGTGTTCCACAGTAAAAAGAAAGTCATATGGATTTGGAAATAATTTTTGGGTGAACTATGTCTTTAAAGGAATAGTTCATCCAAAAATGAAAATTTGCTGTAAATTTACTCACCCTCAGGTCATCAGAGAGGTAGATGAGCTTACTTTTTCATCTGAACAGATTTGGAGAAATCAGTGCTTGAGCCGTGCATATTTCTCTCCTGATTTAGACAAGATTGTTTTTTGGATAGAGAAGCTATTATTTTTATTACAAACATGCAGCTTTTTGCTTCACACGACATTATTTGATGGACTGGAATTGTGTGGATTACTTGTAGATTATTGTGATGTTTTCATTAGCTGGTTGGACTTTCATTTTGACAGCGCCCATTGGTGAGCAAGTGATGTAAAGCAAAATTTCTTAAAGGAATAGTTCATCCAAAAATAAAAATTTGCTGTAAATTTACTCACCCTCAGGTCATCAGAGAGGTAGATGAGCTTACTTTTTCATCTGAACAGATTTGGAGAAATCAGTGCTTG
Source organism: Sinocyclocheilus grahami (assembly GCF_001515645.1). Classification (NCBI taxonomy): domain Eukaryota; kingdom Metazoa; phylum Chordata; class Actinopteri; order Cypriniformes; family Cyprinidae; genus Sinocyclocheilus; species Sinocyclocheilus grahami. The sequence goes on from NW_015505180.1 coordinate 597,905, forward strand.
ATCCATGCATATTTCTCTCCTGATTTAGACAAGATTGTTTTTTGGATAGAGAAGCTATTATTTTTATTACAAACATGCAGCTTTTTGCTTCACACGACATTATTTGATGGACTGGAATTGTGTGGATTACTTGTAGATTATTGTGATGTTTTCATTAGCTGGTTGGACTTTCATTTTGACAGCGCCCATTGGTGAGCAAGTGATGTAAAGCAAAATTTCACCACATCTGTTCCAATGAATAGATCCTGATAAAGAAACAAACTCATCTGCATCTTGGATGGACTGAAGGTGAGTATATTTTCATTTTTGGATGAACTATCCCTTTAAGCCTAATACGTAAATGTTGAACCACACACATAATGTAATTGCTTTTCTGAAAAGTATTGCTACTGTGTTGACAACAACTTCCCCTTAGATCTTTGGCAAGTCCTAGCTGGATGCCGTAGGAAATTTCTGCATAAGAGATTGTCTCCACAAACGTGACAAATGGAGATGTCTCAGTATTAACTACCAATGTGAAAGCAGCAGGAAATAGTGTCGGAGCCTGTATAATTACTCCCTCTCAGTATAATTGCCGGGTTTTCCTTTGACCGTGAAATAAAGGCACCTTGCTATGCAATCTCCTGCACAGCTCGTGGGATATTTTTCCATTGAGGCAGCACAAGACTTTTGCCTCCATTAAATTTTGAAGGCTCTCACCTCATTTTCTGTAAGGGAGCACAGCTCAAGTGCACATTTATATTATCAATATTCAAACATATGGTAAATGCATATTTCATACTGTGCTGTCATAAAAAATAATGCATAAAACTCTGCATCTCTCTCTCTCTCTCTTTCATTCATTCAGCTCAGCTCCGACATTGAACTGTTCCAATTATACACTTATTTTCACATAGCTATTAGAAGCGTTAAACATGCAGTTGCCGTACTGATGTTCACTCATACTTAGACTTAATATTACTCTAAAAGCTAATTCCCACTGCACTGACAGCCACCAACCAATGTTGAAAATCACTAGATTACAGTATGTCACTTCTCAGATATTCTACGACCCCAAAAACAAGTAGTGACCAATGCCAACAGATGCTGACAAGAGTAACACACTGATCCGACAAAATCCAACATGAGTTGGTTGGTGTCTGTTAGTGCAGTGTGAATTAGCCTTAACTTGCTAAGCATTTAACAGCTGCTCTGACACTGAAGTGGCACTTGGTGTTTTTCCGGGTGGCTCAGGCCCATCAGGAAACACCACAGAGGATGGGGAAAAAGGGGCTTGATTGGACCATCTTCATTTACAGGCAAAATGGAGATGATTTCACTTCTTTCACTGACACTGGACGTCCTTATCATCAATACTGCTGGTGACATTTAAGTGTTAGCTAGAAAAAAAGGAAATATTTTCTGCTATATACAATGCTATATCTAGAAGAAGAAAAGCTGTTAGCTTATAAACTTTTACATTTCCATGATGACAAATCAGTCACTACGAACTTTTAATTGGCTGTGTTGCATATTAAGCTCACATCACTTAAAACACTGGAATTACACAGGATGAAAAATATTATAGATAAAAAAGTAAAATAAAAGTCAACAGTCTACTAAATGACTATTAGACATAATAGTCTAATTGAGCTGCAGGTTTTATAATTAAAATCATAGCTATTCAGTTTTTTTTTTTTTTTAGAACTTCATGTTAATATTCGATTTAGACTTAATAAACCTACTTAAGTTATCCCGCCAAGAGCCGTGAGGGGTTTTCTCTTTGCCTTGTCAAGATTGTGGTTTGATTAATATCCCTTAATTGCTAATTTCCTATGCATAATCTAAAGGCATCTGGTAAATGAAACTAATATATTTCACATGCTTCATTTTGTTTCAGCCCAAATATTGAAAGCAAAAGTTTATTCTGGACTTTATAAGCTCCAAAAAAGTATGTATTGGACATTTTTCAAGATACCCCAAGGTTTGAAAAAATAAATAAAGCTGGGAATTATGATAAGCCAATAAGAAAGCTCAGTGCAGGCTGAACTCTTCAGGGGATTCTTGGAGTGAGTGGAGAGACAGATGTCTGAATTACAGCCATATTGTAAAGGGAGCTTCTTCTCACAGTTTTCGTGCACTAGAATATAAACAGAAAATAATTCTGATTATTTTTTGAGATAAATAAATAGGGTAAAAACCCATGGATGATTTTTGCCAGGGGACTTGAAGGTGAAGGTGAACTCTAGAGACATTTACTATAAAAAGAATGTGCTTGTTTAATTGTCACTGGTGTATATATAGCTTTAAAAATGACTTTTTAAAACTTTGTATCATAACATAAGCAGCCTTCAGCACAGTGGAGTTTGCAATGGGTGGGCATCATTGTTAACTGCCCACAATGTATCATGCTTCCTAGTTAATTTGCCTAAGGGATGCTTTTAACATCAGCGGTGTATGTGGTTTCACACTGAGAGACGCTGGGACCCTCATAAAAAATTCTGGACACTCACTAACGAGTACTGTTTTGCATTACACCCCACTGACAGTTACAGGTCTGTGATAAGTACACTGTGAGATAAATAGAGTAGACATAAACGATATTTCACATAGCCAAAACTGAGAAGATTCAACAGGGAAAATAAATATGCATGAGAACTTTTCATCAACAGCAAAAAAAAAAGCTATTGCATAATCCAGGCTTTTATATTTCGTTACACAGTGTGAAAATGAGCCATGCAGTCAATATATAAATGCTTATTGTACATTGTATACACAAGGCTGGAAAGGAGGAAAAGTCAATTATATCTGATTATTATGCCTTATCTGTTGGCGCAACAGCTAAGATTATGCATGGTTACATCACCAATGCCGCATTATGACAGCAACCTCAAATCTGTGCTAATAATTCAAACAATAACACAAACGCCCTGCAGCTTCCTAAATAATCCACCTAATATGCTGTGCCTGTCTAAGTATATTTAGTATTCAATGTAAATGACTATTGAGCACTTAAAAAAAAGAGACTGTGTACAAAAAATACTGTAATATAATGTTTTTGAATTCTAATCAACATGAAGACAGTACAATAAATATTACCATGATACACAAATAATACTGTATATACAGTGGGTACGGAAAGTATTCAGACCCCCTTAAATTTTTCACTCTTTGTTATATTGCAGCCATTTGCTAAAATCATTTAAGTTAATTTTTTTTTCCTCATTAATGTACACACAGCACCCCATATTGACAGAAAAACACAGAATTGTTGACATTTTTGCAGATTTATTAAAAAAGAAAAACTGAAATATCACATGGTCCTAAATATTCAGACCCTTTGCTCAGTATTTAGTAGAAGAACCCTTTTGATCTAATACAGCCATGAGTCTTATTGGGAAAGATGCAACAAGTTTTTCACACACCCCCCTTTAAAATAATCACATTTTGTTGCTTTGCAGCCTGAAATTAAGACAGACAGTTTTTCTTTTATCCAGCTGTATTTACTCAGTGCAACTCAGAACATCCAAGTGAAAGATATAACACCAACATGTCAGAAAATAAATAAATAGAAAAACAGAATCACTGAGTTGGAAAAAGCATCACCCCCTTGTGTCAGTATTTTGTTGAACCACCTTTTGATTTAATTACAGCCTTTAGTCTGTTGGGATTTGTCTCTACTAACTTTGCACATCTAGACTTTGCAATATTTGCACACTCTTCTTTGCAGAACTGCTCAAGTTCAGTTCAATTTGATGGTGACCGTATGTGGACTGCAGTCTCCATGTCATACCACAGATTTTCAAAGGGGTTTAAGTCTGAGCTCTGACCAGATCATGCAAGGACATTCACCTTTTTCTCCTTCAACCACTGTGTTCTCAGTTTTGCTGTGTGCTTTGGGTCGTTGTCATGTTGGAAGGTAAACCTTCTTCCCACTGACAACTGACAAGCAGCAGATTTTCCTCAAGAATTTGATGGTATACTTATTTCCTTCTATCCTGACAAGTGCTCCAGTCCCTGCTGCAGAGAAACACCCCTATAACAGGATATTACCACCTCCATGCTTTATTTCACATAGCCAAAACTGAGAAGATTCAACAGGGAAAATAAATATGCATGAGAACTTTTCATCAACAGCAAAAAAAAAAGCTATTGCATAATCCAGGCTTTTATATTTCGTTACACAGTGTGAAAATGAGCCATGCAGTCAATATATAAATGCTTATTGTACATTGTATACACAAGGCTGGAAAGGAGGAAAAGTCAATTATATCTGATTATTATGCCTTATCTGTTGGCGCAACAGCTAAGATTATGCATGGTTACATCACCAATGCCGCATTATGACAGCAACCTCAAATCTGTGCTAATAATTCAAACAATAACACAAACGCCCTGCAGCTTCCTAAATAATCCACCTAATATGCTGTGCCTGTCTAAGTATATTTAGTATTCAATGTAAATGACTATTGAGCACTTAAAAAAAAGAGACTGTGTACAAAAAATACTGTAATATAATGTTTTTGAATTCTAATCAACATGAAGACAGTACAATAAATATTACCATGATACACAAATAATACTGTATATACAGTGGGTACGGAAAGTATTCAGACCCCCTTAAATTTTTCACTCTTTGTTATATTGCAGCCATTTGCTAAAATCATTTAAGTTAATTTTTTTTTCCTCATTAATGTACACACAGCACCCCATATTGACAGAAAAACACAGCATTGTTGACATTTTTGCAGATTTATTAAAAAAGAAAAACTGAAATATCACATGGTCCTAAGTTTTCAGACCCTTTGCTCAGTATTTAGTAGAAGCACCCTTTTGATCTAATACAGCCATGAGTCTTTTTGGGAAAGATGCAACAAGTTTTTCACACCTGGATTTGGGGATCCGCTGCCATTCCTCCTTGCAGATCCTCCCCAGTTCTGTCAGGTTGGATGGTAAACGTTGGTGGACAGCCATTTTTAGGTCTATCCAGAGATGCTCAATTGGGTTTAAGTCAGGGCTCTGGCTGGGCCATTCAAGAACAGTCACAGAGTTGTTGTGAAGCCACTCCTTCGTTATTTTAGCTGTGTGCTTAGGGTCATTGTCTTGTTGGAAGGTAAACCTTCGGCCCAATCTGAGGTCCTGAGCACTCTGGAGAAAGTTTTCGTCCAGGATATCCCTGTACTTGGCCGCATTCATCTTTCCCTCAATTGCAACCAGTCGTCCTGTCCCTGCAGCTGAAAAACACCCCCACAGCATGATGCTGCCACCACCATGCTTCACTGTTGGGACTGTATTGGACAGGTGATGAGCAGTGCCTGGTTTTCTCCACACATACCGCTTAGAATTAAGGCCAAAAAGTTATATCTTGGTCTCATCAGACCAGAGAATCTTATTCAGGTGTTTTTTAGCAAACTCCATGCAGGCTTTCATGTGTCTTGCACTGAGGAGAGGCTTCCGTCGGGCCACTCTGCCATAAAGCCCCGACTGGTGGAGGGCTGCAGTGATGGTTGACTTTCTACAACTTTCTCCCATCTCCCAACTGCATCTCTGGAGCTCAGCCACAGTGATCTTTGGGTTCTTCTTTACCTCTCTCACCAAGGCTCTTCCCCCCCGATAGCTCAGTTTGGCCGGACGGCCAGCTCTAGGAAGGGTTCTGGTCATCCCAAACGTCTTCCATTTAAGGAATGGAGGCCACTGTGCTCTTGGGAACCTTAAGTGCAGCAGAAATTTGTTTGTAACCTTGGCCAGACCTGTGCCTTGCCACAATTCTGTCTCTGAGCTCTTCAGGCAGTTCCTTTGACCTCATAATTCTCATTTGCTCTGACATGCACTGTGAGCAGTAAGGTCTTATATAGACAGGTGTGTGGCTTTCCTAATCAAGTCCAATCAGTATAATCAAACAAAGCTGGACTCAAATGAAGGTGTAGAACCATCTCAAGGATGATCAGAAGAAATAGACAGCACCTGAGTTAAATATATGAGCGTCACAGCAAAGGGTCTGAATACTTAGGACCACGATATTTCAGTTTTTCTTTTTTAATAAATCTGCAAAAACGTCAACA
>NW_015505180.1:604019-624357 GCF_001515645.1 Sinocyclocheilus grahami
GCAGCAGATTTTCCTCAAGAATTTGATGGTATACTTATTTCCTTCTATCCTGACAAGTGCTCCAGTCCCTGCTGCAGAGAAACACCCCTATAACAGGATATTACCACCTCCATGCTTTACTGTAGGAATGCTGTTATTTGGATGGTAAGCTGTATTGGATTTCCACCACATATTGTTTGGGGTTCAGGCCAAATAATTAAATTTTTGTCTCATCTGCCTCAGAATGTTCAAGGTGTGTTTTGGCAAAGCTCAATCATGACTGCATGTGGTCTTTTTTGAGGAGTGTGTTTTTTCTTGCAACCCTCCCATACAAGCCACATTTGTGGAGAATTTGTGATATTGTTGTCACATGCACACAATGACCACTCTTTGTCACAATTTCCTGTAACTGCTTCAGAGTTGCTGTAGGCCTATTGGTAGCCTCTCTGACCAGTTTCCTTCTGGCTCTTTTATCCAGTTTGGAGCGACGTCCTGATCCAGGGAGGGTCTGTGTTACACCAAATACCTTCCACTTCTTAATAATAGACTTCACTGTGCTTCTAGGCATTGATAATGTCACGGTGTGCCAACTGTGAAATAAACATAGACTTTATTTGCTTCAACAGGGAAATCACACACAGGATATTTAGTATTCAATGTAAATGACTATTGAGCACTTAAAAAAAAGAGACTGTGTACAAAAAATACTGTAATATAATGTTTTTGAATTCTAATCAACATGAAGACAGTACAATAAATATTACCATGATACACAAATAATACTGTATATACAGTGGGTACGGAAAGTATTCAGACCCCCTTAATAGACTTCACTGTGCTTCTAGGCATTGATAATGTCACGGTGTGCCAACTGTGAAATAAACATAGACTTTATTTGCTTCAACAGGGAAATCACACACAGGACACAGGGATCGACGTACATACAACAAGTAGACCCGACAAAACCAAACTGAACAGACTGGGGCTTATAAACACAGGGGAATGAGGATAATTAACTAAACACAGCTGGGAACAAATGAAGAACTAATCGGGGAACATAATGGGAACAGGAAAAGGAAGAACCAAATATGGGCATAAGGAACACATGGGGAGCAAAACACTCACAAAACACGAAACAGAGTCTGACAGATAAAGCCTTTGAATTTTTCCAGAATTCTCCTGACTTGTGCCTGTCCACAACTTTATTCTGGAAATCTTTTAATATATATACACATTATATTGAATATTGTGTATATTATTGCAATGTCCTGCTTTTTTTTTTTTTTTTTTAATATGATAATAAATAACAGTAAATATGCAATTCATATAAACAATTATATATACATTTATGTATTGGGGTGAAACAATTATGCTTAATGTTAGTTAATTAAGAATTTGGCTTGAAGCAAAATTATATTCATTTTAAATATGACCCAAAAATGTTCTTGAGAGGTTCTGTGAGCCTCACCCAATCAATATTAATAAATTATATATAATATTGTTTAAATATATGAATACATAATTCATACAAAAAAAATATATATGTACATTTATTTATTAAGGGGAACAACTGTTCTTAATTTTGCTTAATTAAGAATTTAGCTTGACGCAAAGTAAAAAATATATACTGTATATATTCTTTCTTTCTTTTTTTTTTTTTTAAATATAACTCAGAAATGTTCTTGACAGGGTTTGTGAGCCTCACCTAATCAATATTAATAAATTATATATACTATAAATTATATATAATAATTGTGCTTAATTCTGCTTAATTAAGAATTTAGCTTGCAGTAAGAAAAAAAGGGTTCATTTTAAATATGACCCAGAAATGTTCTGGGTTTTTGTGAGATTTACCCAAACAAAATGAATTTAATACACAAAACAAGCAAGCAATAGCCTGGTTGCAATGCTTGCTCTATTGTTTCACATTGCTTAAGTCTGCTCCCCAGCAGAATGCAATGTTGATTAGAGTGACAGAAGGGTCACTGGCTCTCTGTAATTTACTAAAGTCCCTCTGCTCACATCAAATCTCCCCTCCTCAGTGGGGTCACGTGTATTCATTTGGCAGGCATACTTGAGGAGACATAATCAGTGTGGATGATGGTGTTCTCTTTTGCATCTTGACTTATTGGGTGTTGTGTGTTCACATCAAATCTCCCCTCCTCAGTGGGGTCACGTGTATTCATTTGGCAGGCACACTTGAGGAGACATAATCAGTGTGGATGATGGTGTTCTCTTTTGCATCTTGACTTATTGGGTGTTGTGTGTGTTCACTATGGTTAGAAAATAATCATGGCCACAGTCCTGTAGTACAGACAAGCTCTAAAATTCACTGCCACACACAGGTTAACCACCATCACCAAGACAAATATACAAAGAGCTGTTATTCAGTCTAACAATCATGCGGTGGACACTTCAGGGAGACACGCCCCAACTCAGTTAGGGTAGGGCCTTCCAGCTGCTGACCGCTGGCTTCATACACCCACATAAGAGACTAAAAACAGCTAATTCAGTGGATCATCCAGATGTTAAACAGCTCAGGGACCTGACACAGAATGGATGCCAAACCAGGGTCATTGCTAAATTTCACAGGGCCCAGGTGAAATATTTTGACTAAAATAAACATTGACTCAACGTTCATTTTAGTAGATTAAGGCCTGGTTTCACAGACAGGGCTTAGGTTAAGCCAGGATTAGGCCATAGTTCAGTTAGTACATTTAAATATATTTTATAAACGGGCCTTAGAAAAAAATCATTACTGGTGTGCATCTTGAGACAAATCAATAGTACTAACATATTTTAAGAGATGTCAGTGTTAGTACATTTAAATATATTTTATAAACGGGCCTTAGAAAAAATCATTACTGGTGTGCATCTTGAGACAAATCAATAGTACTAACATATTTTAAGAGATGTCAGTGCAAGTTTCTTACAGTTAAAACAGAACAGACATGCATTTAGTCTGGGACTAGGCTTAAGCCTTGCCTGTGAAACTGGGGGTGTATGATGAAATGTATGATGAAAAATGTACACTCTTTCTCTTCTCAGAAAAACAGACCAAAAACACTGATGACTCATCCTGCACTACACAGATTTTTGTCCAATCAAATGCTCTCTAGAATGAGAATGCCCCTCCCCCTAATACAACCTGCTCAGCAACCAACATGTACAAATAATTGCTAATAAACCTTTTTACAAAAGTTTGGGGATTTTAATTAATAATTAGTCACAAGATAGACATTTCCTTTTTCAAATGAATGCAGTTTTTTTTCCTTAATTACAGAATCTTGAAAAAAATCACGGTATCACAGTTTAAATATTAGCAGCAGCACAAATGTTTTCAACACTGATAATAATAAGAACCATTATCAATAATTGAGCACCAACTCAGCATATTATAATGATTTCTGAAGGATCATGTGACACTGAAGACTGGAGTAAAGACTGCTGAAAATTTTGTTTTGCCATCATCACAGGAATAAATTACATTTTAAAATAAGTTAAAATAGAAAATAGTTATTTTAAATTGGAATATTTCACAACATTGCTGTTTTTACTGCATTTTTTATCAAATAAATGCAGCCTTGGTGAGTATAAAAGACTTACTTCAAAAACATTTAAAAAATCTTACCAACCCCAAACTTTTGAACAGTAGTTTATATAAATATGAAATGTTGCAATTAATAGAATAAAAATGATCAAATACTGTATGTCCACCTTCAATCAACTAGCAAGTAGCAAATCATGGCTAAAACACAACTAAAACTTATTCACAAACTTCCTATTTCAATAAAAAACACACCAACACACATTTCTTGGCATGACAACTTACTGAGCTCTGCGATGCTCCCCACGCGGGTCGCCAGGAGGGATTGTTCAATGGTGCGGAGTTCAGCCTGGCTGTAGGCATGGCCCTCTCCGGTTTTCCCTGCTCGCTGCTGGTCATGGTGCAGGTTCAGACTGTCCGGCAGGCTCAATACACCTGTGGGACAAAGATCAGACAATCAGATATAGAAATAAACACGTGAATGAGCCAAAACCAGATAAAAAAAACATTTGCAATGGGACCAAGAGACTTTGAGAGCTAAGTGTTATGACATTATCATTGTTTGAGAGGCAAATCAGACAACCCCCAAAGCAATTAAAACCGATGTTTTTGTGTTGGACCTTTTTCAAATTGCAACAAGCCACGCGGCCACAGGTATAGTTCAGCAGCATGTATTGGCTGGAGCCCTTGTCGTCTAATGTTCATTCAATAACCCTAATCAAATTACTTCACAGCGCCGCAGCCAAGGCTTTTGTTTGAACTGGAGAATAGGCAACGACAGATGGGATATTGAGCTCAGCTACAGGTGAATAAAGACAGACAAGCAGCTATCTGTCTGAGCTAAAGGTTTCACACGTTGGGACTGTATTGTGTTTGGTATTAATTAATGGGTGATATCTGTAGCTATTTGTCTTTCAGACATCCCTAGCCATTTGCTTTGTAGTGTGTCAGTCGACAGTACATTTAAGCAATATTGCTTTGGTGATATTGCTTTTATATAACAGATCAATAAACTAGTTAATATTGAGTAACTTACAGTTTAGACACAGAATTGTCAGTTATGATGTCTATATTTGCTCCGCCACAGCAGAACCTCTTAGAAATGCTCCATAGCAGCATTCCCGAATGAATATTTAAATAATTCACTCATAAAAGAAAGACACTTGTTTAATTCCTGAATGTATGAGTTTTTATGAATGAATAAATTAATGTATAAATTATTCACTGACTCACTTATAACGGTAGCCATCTGATTAGTTCCTGAATGAATAAGTGTTTTTGAATGAATTGGTTAAGAAAATGATACAATGATTCTTTCATAAAGACCACCACTTGTTTTGTTCCTGAATGAATCAGTGTTGTTGAATGAGTTGGTTGAGTAGATGATTCAATTACTTCCTCAAAAAGACAGCCGCTTGTTTTGTTTCCTGATGAATCAGTGTTTTAAAATGAATCTGTTAAGTAGATGATTCAGTGACTCACTTCTTAAGACAGCCGCTTGTTTTGTTTCCTGATGAATCAGTGTTTTAAAATGAATCTGTTAAGTAGATGATTCAGTGACTCACTTCTTAAGACAGCCGCTTGTTTCGTCCCAGAATGAAACAGTGCTTATGAATTAATGTAGATGATTCAATGACTGACTCATAAAGACCACTACTTGTTTTGCTCCAGAATAAATCAGTGTGTTGAACTAATCAATTGTATAAATAATTCAGTGACTCAAATCATAAAGGCAGTTGTAACACAGTTCGTAGTCACGGGAAGGAGGAGGCGGAAACCGGCGAACATTTAAAGACTTTAATAAAATAAACAAACACAAAATGAAAGTAAAGTGGCAGCCCCTCACGGACAACTGCCGCACACAAAACACAAAATAAAATCTAGGCCTGGTCCTCTCTCCCAACACTGTCGTCACTCCTCCTTTTATCCTTCCGGAGCTCCTCCGTGGGACTCGAGACCGGTGAGTAGCGCAGGTGTCACGCATTAACATTTACTCCACCGGCCTCGCTCCGTTCCCACGGCTCTCGGCCCCGCCCCTCTCGTCACCGCAGTTATCTAATTCACAACATTATGGACCAGTGTTAATAAAAATTCTTATATTTTGATACTGTATTTTGTATTATTTATATTTATACAAAAGTGTATTTTAAAAATAGTATATAAAAAATGTAGTTAAATATTTTTATTTGTAAAAATGTAAAATGTAAAATTGTAAAATGTGTGAATTACCTTATTATGGCAATACAAATAATGATAAAGAAGTATAAACAAACATAAAAAATAAGTAAAAATAAAATACTAATTATTAAATTGCCTTGTAATTTATGGACCAAATGGGCTATCCTAGAATTCCTTCGGTGAACCATTTCAATTGTTTAGATTTTATTAACTAAAAAATTATATATACATATTATATATGTACAATTATCATTTTTATAAGTTGCTCCCTTTTCTCTACTGAAGTGATAAAAGGGATAGTTCACCCAAAAATGAAAATTGTCATAATTTCCTCAAGTTTTTCCAAATTCAATCCTTGATTCAAATTTCTCATAAGCTTAATTGATTTGGTCTAAAGAGAGAAGAATTAATTACTATTTTTGTTTGAAGACTACATATAAAATAGCTACCAAATAAATGTTGGTAACTGCAGTTTGACTAAAAGTAATGACTAAAAGTTGGCAAAAATGCAATGACTTTACTTCGACTAAAACTAGACTAAAACTATGAAAGACTCAAATGACTAAAATGTGACAGACTATTAAGCATTTTCGTCTCAAGATAAAGACTAAGACTAAATCAAAAATGTATCAATCAAAATTAACACTGGACTGTACTGTATTTTATCACTCTTGGAATGCCACTGAGCCAATCAAATTTGAGGGCCTTAACTAACTGATGTAAAAATATACATAACATACATAAAAACAGTGTTAGAACTAACATGTTGCATAATCAGATTTCAAAAACGTTAAGTAACTTGTCAATTGTTAAAATGAATCAATTTCTAAGAGTTTTAGTCAGTTGACTAAAACACAAAAAGTAACTTAATATACATGCATTATTTTCAATAAACCTTAATGTTAATGCATATTGTAACATTACATGTGATAATAAGTAACACAATATTTAAACATGGCTTTTTTAACAGTAACATTCTCCAACACTGCACACAAACACAAAACAGCCTACCAGGAAGCTATTTTAAGCAGGGTATACTCTTGACTTTCATCTAAAAGGATTTGTGTTAGTCTCCCAGAGGTGGGTAAATATCCTGTATCCTGTTGTATATTGAATGACACCGTTAGCACAAGACAACACAGGGAAAGAAACACAGAAACTCATGAAGTTTTCATAACACCATGATTAAAATGACCTGGCACGACGAGTTCTGGCTGCTGCGAATCTCTTTGTGGTTAGTGAGTTAATGCATAATGGAGGATGTGCAATATTTGCCAGATGGGAGACAAGCTGAATTCTTTGTCAAGAGACACAATGTTGTTCATGGGTGACATGATGCTTTTAAGGAATTTTGAAGGGAGTTCAAGTGAGGGAACGCTTTGTTTTGGGTGACTGTCTTGTCTGATGAAATTTATTTTAACACGAGTGCCGCAACACAGAATGAACGTTTGCATGTGTGCGGCTCCTAATGAAGCCGCAGGCCATCACACAAGGCAGCATGGTGATGTCAGTTACAGTAGCATTTTGCTGCAGGTTTTCACACAGTTGAGTGAGAGGTGAGAGAGGATGATGTAGTCCAAAAACAGGATCCTCTGGAAGTTACAAGGGATTGTTTGACCTGTTTTTGACTGTAACAAAAACCTGACAGCTGTGGCTGCCAGAACTTTCCCGTAAAAAAATATAGTAACAGTGTTACATGCATTATGGGATGGCACCTAGTAAATTTTATAAAGCTGAATGACATAGGAGCACTAAAATATCAAATTTCTCATAAGCTTAATTGATTTGGTCTAAAGAGAGAAGAATTAATTACTATTTTTGTTTGAAGACTACATATAAAATAGCTACCAAATAAATGTTGGTAACTGCAGTTTGACTAAAAGTAATGACTAAAAGTTGGCAAAAATGCAATGACTTTACTTCGACTAAAACTAGACTAAAACTATGAAAGACTCAAATGACTAAAATGTGACAGACTATTAAGCATTTTCGTCTCAAGATAAAGACTAAGACTAAATCAAAAATGTATCAATCAAAATTAACACTGGACTGTACTGTATTTTATCACTCTTGGAATGCCACTGAGCCAATCAAATTTGAGGGCCTTAACTAACTGATGTAAAAATATACATAACATACATAAAAACAGTGTTAGAACTAACATGTTACATAATCAGATTTCAAAAACGTTAAGTAACTTGTCAATTGTTAAAATGAATCAATTTCTGAGAGTTTTAGTCAGTTGACTAAAACACAAAAAGTAACTTAATATACATGCATTATTTTCAATAAACCTTAATGTTAATGCATATTGTAACATTACATGTGATAATAAGTAACACAATATTTAAACATGGCTTTTTTAACAGTAACATTCTCCAACACTGCACACAAACACAAAACAGCCTTCCAGGAAGCTATTTTAAGCAGGGTATACTCTTGACTTTCATCTAAAAGGATTTGTGTTAGTCTCCCAGAGGTGGGTAAATATCCTGTATCCTGTTGTATATTGAATGACACCGTTAGCACAAGACAACACAGGGAAAGAAACACAGAAACTCATGAAGTTTTCATAACACCATGATTAAAATGACCTGGCACGACGAGTTCTGGCTGCTGCGAATCTCTTTGTGGTTAGTGAGTTAATGCATAATGGAGGATGTGCAATATTTGCCAGATGGGAGACAAGCTGAATTCTTTGTCAAGAGACACAATGTTGTTCATGGGTGACATGATGCTTTTAAGGAATTTTGAAGGGAGTTCAAGTGAGGGAACGCTTTGTTTTGGGTGACTGTCTTGTCTGATGAAATTTATTTTAACACGAGTGCCGCAACACAGAATGAACGTTTGCATGTGTGCGGCTCCTAATGAAGCCGCAGGCCATCACACAAGGCAGCATGGTGATGTCAGTTACAGTAGCATTTTGCTGCAGGTTTTCACACAGTTGAGTGAGAGGTGAGAGAGGATGATGTAGTCCAAAAACAGGATCCTCTGGAAGTTACAAGGGATTGTTTGACCTGTTTTTGACTGTAACAAAAACCTGACAGCTGTGGCTGCCAGAACTTTCCCGTAAAAAAATATAGTAACAGTGTTACATGCATTATGGGATGGCACCTAGTAAATTTTATAAAGCTGAATGACATAGGAGCACTAAAATATAATGTTAATATACTTAACTGAGCTTTTAAAATCTAAAAAAATAAGATGAAAAACACGCATTTTTAAATAAAATCTAAACAATTGAGATGGTTCACCGAAGGAATTCTAGGATAGCCCATTTGGTCCATAAATTACAAGGCAATTTAATAATTAGTATTTTATTTTTACTTATTTTTTATGTTTGTTTCTACTTCTTTATCATTATTTGTATTGCCATAATAAGGTAATGCACACATTTTACAAATAAAATCATATTTAACTTCATTTTTTGTATACATTTTTATATACTATTTTTAAAATACACTTTTGTATAAATATAAATAATACAAAATACAGGATCAAAATATAATAATTTTTTTTATATATTTGATATAAAAATATATAATATAAATTTAAATTATTTAATTTTTAATTTATATGGTAAGGTAAATTAGAGTTATCAGATATTAACTGCAATAACGTAGTTAAAATTCCAATAAAATAAATGAAGTGTTCAAATCAGAGTATATCTAACCATCTGTTTTTCTCAGACACAAACACAAAGAAACACGCACCCAGCTGGAAAAACATGCAGTGCATGCGAGCTTTCATCACCCTGGGATAAACCCCAGAATGCCATGGGAAGAGAAATGGACAGTTTTTGATAGCTAGAAATCTTCTCATGACTCTTTCGCTTGGGCCAAAAATATGCACTCCGGTGGGAAAAAAAACAGGCCTCAATATTTTATGACCCCTCCGCCCAATCAACATTCCCTGCTCTTGAAACTCTTCACTCTCTCTCGCTCTCAGTGCATCAGATTTTTTAATGTCATTACAGATGCTAAAAGATTCCCCTGCAATATTCATACAATCAGATCAAATCACAAAAACGCGAGCCGGAACATTCTCAACGCTCCAACTTTGCAGCCCCACCATGTATCGACCATGTTATCTCTCTCCAGCACATGTATTCCCTACTGAGAGGGAAGTAACGGTTATTTTTATTTGCAGCAATGTTTTTCTTCACTTGATTTGGGGTTAACTTAAAAGGTGAAGGGGGTGGGAGGAGAAAAATTAGACCAAGGTCCCTTGAAGATGGTGGCCTTGGCCAACTGGTGGCAAAACACTTCCCTCCAAATGTGTCTTAGCGTGATATTTATTTAAAAAGAAAATAAATGCTTCTTCAACAACTATGAAAGTTTCTCTACTTGTACAGTGAAAAGGGGAGAGGACACCGAGTTATAAGAACGCCATAAACTCAAGAACAGTTTGCAATAACTTAGTTTCAGATAGACTGGCATAAATAAAACTGTACAAATGCTGCTAGACACTGAATCCCCATGTCCTTGATTTAAACAATGTACCCACAGTCCTCATGTCCGTGGCGCTTGGTTAGCCAAGACTTCTGGCAAAACAAACATTTGCAAAGAATATGGCTGAGCTCAAGCCAAATCTTCAGTTTTTCAAAGAACGTTCTCTGACTATAAGCCGTTCACTGACCTGAATACCGCATTGCTCGTAGTTCAAAGGTAATCCTGTGCTTCTGTAATCCAATTTATTCACAAAAATAAGACAATATCCTGTGTTTAAAAATAGGTAAGTCAAATTATTATTTTTTTGATTATTTAATATTTTAACCCTGCTGAAAAAAGTCCACCTTATGCAATGTGGATTAATACAAATTTCCTTAGATAGAGGACAGTTGTCACATTAAGGGCATTAACGGTTATTATACTGTCTCAGTAAGGTTTCGAGTCAAAAGTTCAGTTTTAAATGTATAATTTTTTCCTACGCAACAGCAATGCAAATAATCTGCATTTTTTTAATGAATATTTAATTTAAAAAAAGTGACAACTAGCCCCACTCTCCCTTACTAGCAGCCATTCAGATAATAGGATGACAACACATCATCGTTCATTAAAATTCAATGCTTTGTACAGGTACATCTGCATATTGACAATAGCTACAGCTGACTGATAAAACTCATGAGCGAATACTTTTAATGGACATTAAA
This sequence comes from Sinocyclocheilus grahami, assembly GCF_001515645.1. Lineage (NCBI taxonomy): Eukaryota > Metazoa > Chordata > Actinopteri > Cypriniformes > Cyprinidae > Sinocyclocheilus > Sinocyclocheilus grahami. The sequence continues at coordinate 614,876 of NW_015505180.1, forward strand.
ATCTCATTAAAAGACTCCGAGACGTATGCCTTTGGGGACCAGTCATTATGCACAGTATTACTGCCATGATGATGGGCCCATAATTCTCGGCTGGTTTTAGTAGCATTTAAGTGATATCCAAAAACGACTTGGACGCCTCAACATTGATCGTAAACCCAGAACTTCGACAGACTATCACATCATCCCCCTCTGCCACTACATCTGTCACTTCTTAAAGAGCCAATTTATTTCTTTATAAGGAAATGGAGAGGAACACAATGTCAGCCAACCAGATGGAAGCAAAATGAACACTATAAGTGCAGGTAAATTATATTAGCTAAATGCCAAATGGATTATTCATAGGCTGATGCTGGTTTCAAGCTGCATCACACTGAAAATATTACAAACAGATGCATTAAGACATTAACAAAGTCTTTGAGTGGCACCATAAACAGCGTCTAAGACCATAGTAAAAATGGTTCTATTTTAGACATTATTTTTCTTCCTTTTTCCCCTCATTTGCATTACAAATTATATTATAATTTGAGAAAAATTACCATAAACGTCCTAGTATTTGGTGTGCCTCTCTTTTGCTTTACAGTAACAGCAGCACTCAAGCTGCATGAACTCCACAATTTTTTGTAAAAACAGATGATCATGTTCTCCAGCATGATTTGAGATGGTCTAAAGAGCATCTTGAGGTTCAGTGGAAGATCATCTTACCATCTGTACAAACAAGTTCATACAATCAATTTCACACATTGCTTATATGATTAGCGACCTAGAAACAAAATCGTTTTCAAAATTATAATAAATTCAGTTTAAGATCAAATTAAGTCTGTACCAGATTTTCAACACAGTCTCATACTTTTGGACCCCACCGTATTCATCTTTAACAAATGGGGTGGAGGGTATACATTAGATTTGCATACGAGCACGCCAGCCAGTTGAGTTTTCCCACAGTTTTCGCCACAACAACAGATTTTGTCCTTTCTTGGCTTGCCTGTAAACGGTGGTTCTGGCAGGAGCGAGCAATGTGGTATATTCTAGCTTGCCTGAAATCCATGGTCAGCTCTGCACTGAATGATTAGATCTACAATCAAGATGTCCCATTCTTTTCCTGTGACACACACTTCTTTCCCCTAATGCACACTCAGACACTTAGTTTTGTTTTCCTGCAGCTGTTGAAGTGATAAGGTATTGGCGAAAAAAAAAAATTGTTCATTCCGACACACACTTTGTTACCGGAGTCACGGAATATCAGGAATACAGATGAATTCCATGACCGACAATCAAACTCTGCAGAACCTATACAATTTAAATTGAACTGAACAATATGATTGTTCTAAAATTCAAAGGGGTTCAGAGTAGCTTTGTTCACTAACTTCATTAAAGTATCCTACTGAGGGAACGGTTCAATCGCGACACGCCAAGGGAACAAGTCCTGTCACAAAAAAGACAACAAAACTCTTTAGCTCGCTTTCAATTTCTCTTTTTTTCCCCCCTTGCTGCACCGCTGTATATCTGCTGGAGGAAAGTCCCATCGATTTCTCTACGGTGCATGGCCGGTCTCTTATCAGAGTGAGACTCGTACGGAATATTAACAGCCAAGTCTCCATAGCAACAGGGCAGAGCTGCCCAGCAGCCTTGTGATTGGTGGAAAGAGAGCAGGGGTTGTGGGGATGTGCTGGATTTGGAGGTGGGCACATACAGAATGCGCAGTGTCAAAAAACTCAACATTTAGGGGTCTGTGACAGTACCTCCCAAAATATTACCTGAGAGTGTGCTTGCCTCATAGCTGCTAATATTTTGCATTCAGTATAAGAAAAAAACAATAAGATAAGTGGATCTTGTATGCAACAGCATATCCTTAAAATATTCAGAGCATGTCTATTTATTGCCATTCAACATGACAGCTTGACATTTCCATCTGAGTCATGCAATAAAAGCTTTACTGTATGGAAAGTACATCTGAAAAGTTACACTGAAAGTTTACTGAAAGTTCCAGAACTTACAATATGCAATAAAAATGTGGGCATGTTTTCAAGCGTATACATGCTAAATATATAGACTATAGCATGAGTCCTATTAAAACTTTTCAGTGCCCCAGTAAAATCGATAAACTCTGAAGGAGATTTGATAAGAAACAGGCTTTCTAACTATTCAGATTTAATCATCTCCATTGTTTAAACCATTTAAAACATGGTTAGTAAACACAAAGATTGTATTAAAATTTATGAGGCCAAATGTTGCAAAATTCAAGATCAAAATATGCCTAAGTTACAGTTATGAACTACTAAAATCATCTGTAGCTAATAGTTGCATTAATTCTGCACAATAGTAGTCATGAAAATGGTAAAAAAAACAGATTTAAATGCTGTGGTGGTGTTTTTGCAAAAAATGTCTTCCAGGGGAAGCTCATTTGGTTACTGGCCACTAGGGCTGCCCCCGACTAAAGATTTTTCTGGTCGACTAGTAGTCGTTCATTTTAAGCATTAGTTGACTAATCGCACATTTATTAATAAACAATTTAAATCATTATAATGAGCCTTTAACTGCCTACATAGCCTAATAAGCGCTCAAGCACACGCATAAAGCTTGCCAAAGAGCACCGGCAGAAGCTAATGATTATGTATGTGTCAGGGAAAAACAGTTAAGGAGGTTGCATTAACATTTTAATAATTTATTGATAAACTACTGCTTTTTTGTTTTCTGTTTAAGAGATTAAGTCGACGTAACTCGTCATCTCCGCAGTAGTGATGCGCCTGTTTGCATGTTTCATACGGATTACATAATCCGAGAATATTTGTTTTCCATTTGATTTGGTTCATTTGAAAGTAGACATTTCACTCTCTATGGATATATTTTTTCTATGTCTAAGCATACACGGAGTTTCAAGTTTCAAGTTTCAAGTTCACAGAGACCGCGACGGCAGAAAGCGCATCCTGTTTGATTTCATTATTTTACAAAAGCGCAATGTTTTGTTGTTATTGTGAGTGCACATAAATAAACGTAGAGTCTTTACAGATTCGAAAGATGTATTACTCTTATCTGTATGACCAGAAATGACGGAGTATTTAAAGAGCAAGTGACCGCACCGGCGCCTCCATCTGTCATGCCATGAGCGGGCTTCTACACTACAGACACTTCAATAGCACACATATTTCTAGGTTAGCCTAACATTAGATTGAGTGGTCATGTAAAGTTGCTAATACTTACATATTTCAGATGATAAGACATATTTGTGGTGGATGAATGATAGGTGAGCGTTTCGATATCCTGCCCGATGAAGGCTACTGTATTACCATAGACTAGCCATTAACGATCTGTCCGTCACGAACTGTGGATTTGTTTTTGTTTCTGCGACTAAAAAAAAATTTTGGTCGACCAAACCTCTTCTGGTCGACTAACGGTAAGTCGACTATTAGGGGGCAGCCCTTCTGGCCACTAATAATTTCTCTGTCTCTGGTCAGTTCTTGCAGAAATTGGGTCATATGGTGCTGCTCTTTTGACCTGCATAAATATTGTGGCTCATCTCACATTAGAGGAAAACCTTCTAACCTTGCCATCACGAAATATGTTGCAAACAATATACTGTATTGATCATATAATAAAGGCAGCAGCTGCAAATCAATGCACTACCCATTGCCATAGCATCAAAAAAACTATACACTGAATAAATACCATTATGGATAATCAGAGTTCAAATATGGAGACAGACAGGGTTATGCCTCAAGTGCTAAATCATTAAAATACTCCTCAAGCTGTCCGAATTCTCCTTCACCATGACAACCGAGGTGAATGCCCCCGTCTTCATAACACACACTGGTTCACAGCTGCAGTGGTTACTGGCAACATTTTGCCATTCTGACATTTTACATCAGCTTGAAGCAATATGATCAACAAGAGACATAGGAAGATTTTAATGAGCGCCGTGATACTGACTGGTACAGTATCCTGAGAGCTCAATTAGTAAAAAATTTTTTAATTCAAACCTGAAAATTCATTTCTTAAAGGGGTCATATGATGCTGCTAAAAAGAACAGTATTTTGTGTATTTGGTGTAATGAAATGTGTTTATGCGGTTTAAGGTTAAAAAAACACATTATTTTCCACATACTGTACATTATTGTTTCTCCTCTATGCCCCGCCTTTCTGAAACGCGTTGATTTTTACAAAGCTCATAGGTCTGAAAAAGCGAGGTGTGCTCTGATTGGCCAGCTATCCAGTGCGTTGTGATTGGCCGAATACCTCAAGCGTGAGACGGAAATGTTACGCCCCATACCATACTGTGTTGCCCTGTCAGGCCGGAGCGATGATTCAAAAACATGAAAACCCATTATAAACGAGGCATTCGTTGCATCCAGTGGGGACATAATTATGGATTATAATGACTTATACTGTCTTTTTACGCGTTGTGTTGCATCGTGCCGCGTAAACATAAAACCATGTCTGCATTTGTGATCGGAGAAATGACAAACAACAAGCCCTACTCTACACTGCCCAAAAAACTCGCTTTAAATATATCAAATATAAAAACTCTTTAAATATAAAAGACGTACTTACAGTCTTTGAGTCAGAACAGCCTGCATTGTAGTCTACTCTACCAGGATCAGGTAACGTCCTCCATAAAATGTGCTGCACACATCTGAATATTTGGGTGTTCTGGAACAGTGTTGTAAATACAACTTAACCACTGATTTCTAGTCGTGTCCATTTTTGGAAGGCCAAACAAAGTAGTTTCGCTTTCACAACGAAACAGCGTCACACACCGCGGCCTACAGCAGAGGCCGGGGGCTAACGTGAGGAACTAGAGGAGGGTTAGAGTGAGCAGAGGCGCGGGCTTGAGAATGGCGCGGCCGGCAATTTCGACGAAGGAGCGTCCGGAAGGACATGTGACGACTCCGGGCTGGACGCCTCTTCCTCCACGGTGAAAGCCGATCCGGCGATCCACAGCGCAAAGTTGTAGTATTTCCTCAGTGACCAGCACGGATCAGCTCCAGGCATGACGAAGTAGATATCGTCCTCTTTTGGAAGACTAAACAAAGTAGTTTCGCTTTTACAACAAAGCACACAGCATCTTTACGACATTGCGGCGGAAACAACAAAACTACAGCGAGAATAAAAGTTACGCCTTCTTTCTTTGCGTGAACATTTGGGCGGCGTTATGCAAATCTTCCCACAGAGCGATGTAGGTATGTGGGGGCGTGTTAGAACGAGGCGTTTTAGGTAGGTGTGGTTGACTCTTAACTTTTATAAAGAATATCTCTTTGGATTTGAGACTTTAGTCTTTGCAACTTTACAGATCTTCTTTATGCACCAAGAGCTTGTAACACTACAAAGAGAAAGGAAAAATTTAAATCGCATCATATGACCCCTTTAAACCCCTGGTGCCAACAATGTAAAGGTCAATGTATTTTGAGGTAATAAACAATTAAGGCTTAAAACTTTCTTAAAGCACAAAGTGAAATAGCAGAAAGATATTTTATTAAATAAAGATGTTAAATATATGCAGAGTGGGCTACAGTCAATTATTATTTTTCAATCAGAAAATATATTTCATGTAAACATTAAATGTCAAAATAAATTACAAAAAGTACTTCAAGGGGCAAAAAGTTATTTTGGAGTCTTAAGATTAATTTATTATATAAAATATACTTACATTTAAATTGAAATACATTCTAAGAAAAATATGTACTTGTCAGGATTCTGGACTGTCTATGTTGTTTTGCCCCTGTTTCTGTTCTAGTGTTCCATTATTTGGTCTTGTTCCTGTCCTCGTTTAGTTTAATTAGTCATCCCATTCACCTGTGTCTTCCCAATTATCCTGTGTATTTAGCCCCTGTCTGTGCAGTCTGTGTTTGTCGGTTCTAAGCGTCATTGTGCTACGTGTGACTCCTAGCTACCCTGTGTGTCCGCCTGTGGATCATTAAAGACTGTTCTGTGTAATATCCCTCGTTTCCTCACTCCTCAAAGTAGACAAACCGTGACAGTACTGTGTTAATAGGAAGGAATTTTCTGTATTGATTTTTCACAGGTGTTTCACTTGTATTTTAAATGTCTTCCCAGACAATTACCATTAACTTTAATGTTTTTTTTCTTACAGTATATAAAATGTCTTAAATATATTAGGACATAAGGAACTAAAACTTATCAAAAATATATTTATACAAATATATATTAAAATATAGACATATTAGCAATATGTTTGGGATATTTTTTATTGGAAATACACTTAATAATATCTTTGGAAAATATATTCCTGTATGGGAGAAAAAATGATCCCTTTGAGTTCCATGAGTGAGACCTCAATCACATTTTCTAATAACACAAATAGAATATTTTTCATATTTTTATGGAAGCATACAAATTATTGTTTGCCTTGAGACTGTGTGCAAAGCATGCTGGGACTGCAAGAGGACTGAGTGACATTGACCTAGGCACAGCCTCTTATGTGAATGATGATTGACAGATGAGATTACTTTTAGGAAAAGGACACTGAATTTCCAAACCGCAGACATTCTGGCCAAGAGTTCTATCACTGGATGACATTTCATTCTGCTGGGGAAGTGTTTCAATTCCATTTCCACATTAACCCATTAATAGCTCATTGTAGCCATTGGTTTTGATAGGACAGAGTTCATTTCCCACAAGCCGGAATGTTTTACCAGGGTAAAGGTTCTTTCTAGTGCAGAAAGCCCAAAGTAGTTTGTGCTCAATCTCTGTCTCTGATAATGGAAGTCACAAGGAAACATCACTTTGCCACTGTAATAAGCATGTGTGCGACGGTGTTGCTTAGAAACTGTAGCTTCCCAAGCTACAAGCTACTAATAATGTAAAGTAGTTCTACAGTCTACTCATTGGAAAAAGCAGTTAGCTACACTACAACGAAGCAACTACAGTAGAGCTATTTAAGGAGTAAATTACTTTTTCAATACATAATTACACAATTATATAATTTATTTTTACGTTCAGAGTAGTACTTATCAGGTAATGGCATAATTTGAACATAAAATTTAGACAAAAATATTAATAACAATAAAATTGGTGACAAGCAATATATTACTCTCTTTGGACCTCAACTTTTAAGGGGTGAACTATTCTGTGACTGATTAGAAATACCATAAAATCGTTTCACCACACATTTAGTCATGACAATCTTGAAAATATGTTTTCAATTTACATATTACATTATAATTCAGTGTCAGAAACTGACACTGGTTAAATTAATCTAATCTTTTTTTTTGTTTTCAGTTGGCCATTCGTCAGCTTAGTTAATCAAAGCTCTTTTGATAAAACAATCAAGCATTAAGGAAGGGACGGGATTCTGCAGGGTGACGAGATCTTACACAATAACGGTTTCATTTAACTGAAACGTTGGAATGATCAAATTAATCTGACTTCCCAATATGAGGGAGAGAGAAAGGGCATTCTTGTAGAGTGTATCTGACTGCTACTTCAGTTTGCTCGGTTGTAAATTTGACAAAAAAAATACTGTCTTTGTCACGCTACACTGAAACTAAATAAAAAAATTAGCTCATTACTTTGAAAGTTACTGTTTAGAAAGGAACTACCGTCTAGCTGCTGAAAAAATTAGCTATAAGGTACTAGAATCATGTTTTTAGTTATAAAAATGCACTTTACTGCACTTCTGTCCATGAAGACTACTACACAAAACACTCATATTCACATAGTCAGCTAAAGGTCTTCAGTCAACTGCAAAGGTTATTTTAGCACAAATATTACAAATAACCCCAACAGACCGGCACTCTCCAAATAATTAACACTGTTCACATCATATAATAGGATCAAAAGAAAGTCCCATGCTGCTTTGCAGCATGCTCCTGCTCTCCATCTGTGCTCCCTGACTCATCACGGCAGAAGACACGGAGTCAAAACCAACCAATCAAAAAATAAATAAATAAACAGACAAAATACTCATATCTTCAGGCCCTCCTTTTGTCCCCCTACATGGTCCACGGTTCATATCTGATGACTACATTTGTACAACACACATCTGACTGGTCTTTAGCCTTCAGGGACCCACTACATCAAACCAGTTGTAAAAGCAATTAAAAACTTTTTTTAATGCTAAACAAGGGTTCAAATGTAAAATAACAGCATTTTACATACCAAAATGTATCACAGAAACATGTTGTGCAAGAAAACATTTACAATTTCAATTTGTCAGCATGCAAAACTCACACAAGATGCTGCCCACTGACTGATTTCAATACAGCATCAATGTTTGAGTCTTTGAGGTTGGTATGATATGCACAAGTGTAAATAAAGTCCAATTTTATTTAATTAATACTTATATTCTATTTAAATTCAAATGTTGTCATTTGTTTAATAACATATAATTAATTTTGATATATATAATGATTAATTATATTTCATTTAAATTGTAATTTTGTCAATTTTACCTTTTTAACTTTTTTCATTTTCAAAATGTTATTTAATAAAAAATAAAATTGGTGTAAAAATACAATTTAAATAACAAAGTTAAAATTAGTGCTGTCAAATGATTGATCGCGATTAATCGCATCCAAAATAAAAGTTTTTGTTTACATAATATATGTGTGTGTACTTTTTATATTTATTAAGTATATATAAATACACACACATGCATGTATATATTTAAGAAAAATGTTACGTTTATATATTAAATATATTTATACATAATATACATTTGATGTAAATACATGTAAATATTTTCAAAATATATGCTGTATGTGTGTGTTTATATATACATAATAAATATACTTTTTATTATTATTATATACAGTGGTGTGAAAAAGTTTTTGCCCCCTTCCTGTTTTTTTAATTGTTTGCATATTTGTCACACAAAAGATTCAGATCATCAAACAAATTTTAATATTACACAAAGATAACCTGAGTAAAATCAAACTGCAGTTTTGAAATTATGATTTAATTTATTAAAGGAAAAAAGCTGTCCAAACCTGCCTGGCACTACGTGAAAAAGTAATTGCCCCCTAAATCTAATAACTGGTTGTGCCACCGTTTGCAGCAACAACTGCAATCAAGTGTTTGCGATAAATGGCAATGAGTCTTTCACAGGAATTTTGGCCCACTCTTCTTTGCAGAATTGTTTTCATTCAGCCCCATTGGAGGGTTTTTGAGCATGAATGGACTGTTTAAGGTCATGCCACAGCATTTCATTCGGATTTAAGTCTGGACTTTGACTTGGCCACTCCAAAACTTTAATTTTGTTTTTCTTGAGCCATTCAAAGGTGGACTTGCTGGTGTGTTTTGGATCATTGTCCTGCTGCATAAACCCAGTGCGCTTGAGCTTGAGGTCACAAACTGACGGCCGGACATTCTCCTTCAGGATTTTCTGATAGAGAGCAGAATTCATGGTTCCATCAGTTATGGCAAGTCACCCAGGTCCTGAAGCTGCAAAGCAGCCTCAGACCATCACACAACCACCACCATGTTTGACTCTTGGTATGATGTTCTTTTTATGAAATGCTGTGTTGGTTT